>NC_092631.1:83681023-84281023 GCF_039555335.1 Amphiura filiformis
GCTATGGCTGCCATTGAGGTGTAGGAATGTGTGAAAATGGATTCGTCTATAGATTCACAACACTATCATTGTTTACATGCTATAGCATCAGGTTAAACAGTCCGTATTGACATTGTTGGAATTACAACTTACTACAGAGACCACAAAGAAGAGGACACTTTTCAGGTATGGTAGGTTGACCACAATAATACGGCCAAACTTTTCCACACTTCGTATCATAGTTTTTGCATTCCTCTGAAAAATCAAACAGATAGACAATGGAGATCAGCCAAACCCCTCCATCCGTCCAACCCACCTTCCACATGGGTTACCATATCATTGTACCTTCAGATGTATCTGCAGAACAACTTAGCTTTGTAGAACTGTGACCAGGTGGATGAAACCGTAATTTTAATGTTAACCTGGGTGGGAGGGGTTACGAAAGAGGCGTACAACCATTCAAAATTATTTTTTTGTTAACATCTTGAATTTGTTATAGGACCATAAAAGGAAGCTAAAAATGTTGGTTTAGTAGAGTCCTGGGCGTGCACATTACAATCCTGTATATACTGGACAAGACGTGCAAAAACACACACAAATAAATCCAACTTCTAGATCTTCCAACAGTAAATTAGAAAATTTAATATTCTTAAGACATCTATTAATTCTGGCTTCACAATATACAAATAATTGTATATCGTAAAGATTGTTATAATTATTTTCTTATCACAACAATATATTTTATACACTCATTGAATAGGCTGTTCATAAATCTTACCCGTACAGTAAGTTCCATACCATCCGTCCATACATGAACACCTACAGGCGGCTGTCACAGTGCCACAATTTTGACACACTTGTCGACATTCTGAAAGTAAAGAATAATGTATTGCTAAAACTTGCATTTGCGAAAAGGAAGACATTATAAATGAGTCGAAGGTTTACACTACAATTCACGTATATTTAGAGTGTTTAATTCTCCTGGTTTAATTCATTAAACTACATTCATTACTACCGTAACCCTTTTATTGCAGTCTAGAACACACAAAAATACTAACAAAACGGATGCATAGGCCTACCACAAAAAGAATATGCTGTGGCTGGGACACGAAAATACGACCCCTGGGTCCGATCTGCGGTGCGCTAACCAACTGCGCGCCACCATAACCTGTTTTTTACAGAATATTTCTGTTTTAAAAAGGAAGAACATCTTTCACAGATTGTTGCTTGTTTTTTCTGTTTCAGTGTTAATGCTTGTGTTAAAACTTGTCAAAAACTGAAAATGAATAGACACATAACTTTGTAGTTTAATTGGCTGATACCCATTTTGGAGGTACATTAAAAAGAAAACATGAGAAAGAACCACAAAGTGTAAAAAAAATAACAGAATGGTGTTGGCTTCAGCTTCCGTGATATAAACGATACAGGCAAGCCCACGGTATAATTCTTTTAATAGACGAACTTGCAACAATACTAAGCACAGTGCAAAATATATAAACAAGAACATGAAGATATCCTGCAAAATATATAAAACATACCACAGGCTTCATTGTGCTCCGAACACGGCCCTGTAAGAAAGTTATATATATGTCATATGTCATTAGCCTGATCATGTATACTGAAGAGACAATACAAATTACATAATTATAAAGCGACGAAAAAATCCCGTTCTTTGGCCAAACCGAACCAGATTTTGCGTTTTCCGAATTAATAGCCGTGTTTTGGCCGAAGTAGATTGATTTCGACTGAATAAAATACAGACTTTTTTTTTTAATGTTTGCAAGAAAAAACACGATCGACCGACTGACTCTACTTGTAAGTTATGCATGTTTAAATGATAATAGGGTTCCGAAACTTCAATTCCGTGACCATTCTTTGGCTAGTAAGATTTGACGATATGGATCTTTTAGAAAAAAATTAGCCTCCATGTCCCTTGCAAAAATCCCGGCATTTTTCACTAGAGGCCAAAATTCAAGATGGCCACCGGCGCCATTTTGAACACGATTTTAGGTGCTCTGGCACAAAATGTACTTTTTCAAGATGGCGCCGGTGGCCACGATCTTAGATTTCCGGCTAAAAATTACGTGGTCGTGTTAAAGTAATGTCAGTTTCGAAATCCTTGTGGTCGATAAAAAAAAACCTTTTCCTGAATCCCTTGAACTTGAGGAACAGTTTGCATCCATTTTACGAAAATCGGAGCAACTTTAAATATTCACCTCTGTATAACATGCAAATTGACCTTGGACCTGCTGAGCATCATAATTTGATAACTATATGTCCTATGCGCAAATATGTTACATTTTTGTGATCCTTAAATCCACTGAACGAATAATTCGAAATGTTTTTAGAGAATTTGGAGCATGCTTAATTTTTGCCCTTAGGGGGTTTGAGGGTCTTTTTTAGGGTCACATGGTTCCAATATAGCTTGAGAAACAAATTAATTCAGCGTACCCGAATTAACCAAAATAATTTGGTTGCCAGCTTTTACGCGAACTTGCCGCTTGATGCTTTATAAGCACATTTTTCCAAAATAGATCCAGTCTAAAGCATGTCAGATATTCAAAAAGATGTATGGTAATAATAAATCTCGGTTCTACTTACTGCACAGGTTTTCATAGCATTCTCCTGAACCTGACAGGCATTGTGTGCAATTCGGTCCGCTCTTGTATGGTTTCCAGTTGGGATAGTTGGAACTGAGAAGATGTTAAAACATTTCAGAGGTTTGTATAATAACTCTAATAGAAACTTCTAATTTCTTGTCGGAAATAGATTCTCAAAAGTCATGCAAGCTATGATTTCAAAATCATATTTTTTTTCCGGTTTTGTTGATTCTAAAAAAGCCTTTGATCGCCTTTATAATGTTGACCTATTTTTCCCGCCGTGAGCGCTTGATACTTTCAACGATCGGTAGTGTTTAATGGCACCCAAATGAGTCAAATTCAAAGGCCAATCTCTTACTTTAAAAGTTAAACTTACAAAATAAACAAAGCAACTTCATGAAAAACAAGCAAAGCAGCACAAGCAGAGCAGCACGATATTGGCTGTAGCCGCATAAGGCTCGATTCAGGATGAAAACCCAACGCACACCCACCACCTGCATAATTCACATCGTTTTTAAAACCTTTATAAAATGTTGCTTAGAAACGTGGGCTTAATTTTGTCCGAAATGAAAGTATGGAGAGTTCGGAATATATTCTCTTTCTTACCCTGGAGCGTAATTACAAACTTCAATCCAAGCGTTAGTATATGTACCGTCTGGATTCCCGTCCTTGTCTATGAACTCAGTGCAAAAGGCTCTGCCGCATCCCACCTCCGATGTCTTCCACCAAATAACCTATATCAATGATATTTAGTTGCGGAAGTTATTCAATTGAGACACTACAACAACAGGGACGAACATTTTGAAAATCTCTATCCCAGAACAATTTGTAATAATATTTTAACGCCTGATAGTTCGGGGATTGTCGGAGCCTTTAGGCCATATCTTCCCAGTTTAGCTAAGGCCGCTCCAAATATCTGGAAAACACATTAAGTTGGGAGCTATGTAAAGTTTGGTGGTATAGAGGTGAACATTGATTTGGTTATATTTTAAGCCTACTTAATTGGGTTGCCCTTGTATTAAAGTTGTAAGTTTGCCCGGTCAACTGGATGGGTCTTTAAGTGATCGGATAGCGACGCGTCGCGACGTTTGCACAGACGGTATTTTTTGTGGGACCACATCAGACACACCAAATTGCATTCTGAATACGAGGAATGTCCTTCGGATATCAAATAATTAGAATGTTTTGAAATTCGCGATATAATACATGTTTCATGGCAAATGATTTAAAATTGATATTTTGACATTCAGTTAGCAGTCCTCGAAGTAGACTTTATAAATCGAATGATATGTACTTGAAGTGTATGTAGCTGGAAGGAAAAGCCGACCATCATATGTGATGCGATCAAGCAAAATCAGTCGGTACTCGGCAAACCTAGTTGTGTGATATGGGCCAAATAATGTGTGTAGGGGTGGAAAACGTCCTTCTTCCATGAAAATATTGTTTGATGAAATTCCGAAGGGAAAATGTTAAAAAAGTAACCTTTTTGACCCCCATCCAACTTCGATAATTGTCAAAAATCGTGAGATTATTCCATAACAAACTCGGATTTAGCGTTTTGTTATCCAAATATCGTAGCCATATTGAACCAAAGGTATCGTTGCTAAGTTGACTATGTATTTACATGTATTTTAGATATGCTAAAATGACTCAATTAAAGTACACTAACTTTGAACTTGATCTTGATTTTTTCCGTTTCTTTCTTTTTAATGTACCATTGTTCAAATTGTTTTAACTTTTTAACCAAAGGTCGTATTGACATGGGGTTTTCACTAATGTGGAACTTTGAATACATTACAAATAAAAATGTAAGAATCTCGAAATTGACCTGGGCCTACTTCAGACTGATTTTGCTTGATCGTATCTGATATATCATATATCGTTAGCTTTAATAAACCGAAAAGATATTTCAATCGGCTAACTTTTGAGTTATGTTCTTTTTAATTAAGAAATGTACATTTTTGTTTAAAAATTTTCCGTGTATTAGGGAGTAAGCCGCCACCAGTCTGTCAATCAAAGAGATAATTAGAAGAATAACACCAATATGTAAAAAAAATGAGAAGAAGGAATAATATTACACTTACTTGAGCGTAGTGACCACATGCCGTATCTGCTTTACATGTATTTGTTTGATAGTCGTAATTTTCTTTCTCGTTATTATGCCACGCAATCACAGTGTTTGCTCCATCTGGTTGACTTCCGCCCTTCCAGAGATTCTGACCACGGTTTGGATAGTTTGCGCGTAAAGGGTGGTTTGGAAATCCATGTCCCCAGTAACACACTGAAGCCCATAAACCGGCGAGGTATGCGAGGTCTTCATTCCATTTCTAGATGTTGCGGGTTTAATACAAAATATGTAGAAAACCAGAGAAATAATCTTCCTGAAGTGTACTTATTATTAAAATAAACTTGGATTTCTTTCTTTGGATTATTAAAGTCCAATGATGATATTGATCAATGAACCTTTCGTACGTTAGTCTGTGTACGCCGGACCAGGGGGTAACCGGCTGTGTGTTCCTTTGTTATTCTGTGAAATGGGATGGGAGGCCAATTGCTTGATTTTCTGACATATTGGTGGTGCTCCTTATGAATTTCATGGGGGCCTCTAATGTATTGTGTCTTTTTAATTAAATCATTTGCAGCTGGTATGCTACTTATTTGTATTTTGTTCATAATGGTTTCATTTTTAATTGCATTTGGTATACTAGCTAAAGTTTTTATAATAATGTAAGCGCATTGAGGATTTATTATTATTATTATTATTATTATTATTATTATTATTATTATTATTATTATTATTATTATTAAGAATCAAGTAACAATGCATGTTGAGTCATATTCTTGTTGTATTGCCCAAGCTGGGAATTGAAATGAAATATCTATAAAAATATAATGTCGCATCTCTGCTTATAAATCTAATGCCCCCAGTCAGAACTCTTACCCCCTGTTGCCCCCCCCGGGAAAACCTCAACTTTTTGCGCCAAATTTGCGCAAAATTGGTTGATTTTGCCCCCCGAAACTCGCTTTGCCTCCTCAATGCCAAACCTCCCCCGAAAAAATATTCCTATTGTTGGCGCCGCTACTGTTAACACAGAACGTTACCAAATCCACACGCAAAAAAAAGTTGTTGGGTTTTACTTAGAGTATTGACGTGACACATACCATTATTTAAAAACATTGTTTATTTAAATAGTTCTATTTCATTATACCGTAGTACAAAATTATTACAAATATTACATACCAAGTTTCCTAATAATTTTATGATATAATATAGAAACGAAAAATATTAACATACCATATATTCCATATTGCTGGCTTCTGGACTTACTTGGCCTCTGAATTCATTGTGTTTATCAACAATAGCTTGTTTCTGTTCCTCGGTGTGATTAACAACTTCACTTGCGTCATACAAATCGTCAATAGCGTCAACATTGGCTCTCTTATGCAGCTCATGTTCAACAATGGATTGGAAGCCGATGTTGGGCTTTTCGCTAAGTTTGGATGATAGTGCAATTGAATAATTGCCGATAATTACAAAGATGATCACGATTGCCAAAAAGTTATCCATTATAAAATGAGCTAAAATATGTGTTGTTACTAGAATGATGCCGATTCTCTAAAATTACTGGAAAAGATCGGTGGTAGATACAATGGTTCAATTATCTTCAATGTATTATACCACAATCACCGATCCCTTACTTGTATCGTTTGGATTTAAAATGAAGCGTAATATTACTAAGAGAGTTTTTTTCACTACTGTTCATATACCCGCGTGTAATTTGCGACCCAATTATTGTCATGAGATTGTGCTGGTAGTCTTATGAATACTTCCTAATTCGTTCATTTTGGTAATAAAGCGGTCAATTTTATATGATTTTCTCCCGTGGATTTTCTCTAGCTGGTTCTCACCAGACATCTTTGTCTATCCATAGCTTCATGGCATTTTAGGTAAGGCTTAGTGTTAGGGTTAGGGCATGCAAATAGTATCTATTTATTTTCATAGTTGTGGTTAGCTTCGTGGTGGTGCAATAATTATGTGTACCCCCGGGGTGGTGTATTCTCAAAATGGTCTGCCAAAATCGCTTGCCCCCCCTTTGGCCGTGCCAAAAATCTTTGCCCCCCCTTCGACGTGCCAAAAACCTTTGCCCCCCCTTTTTGATGTGCCAAAATCTTTGCCCCCCTTACACATGCAAGATTTTGGGGAACCCGAATTTAAAAGCTGCTTGCCCCCCTTTGGCCTGCCAAAAATCTTTGCCCCCTATAATTCACCACCCTGGGGGTACACATAATTATTGCACCACCCCTTAGGATTAGAGTCAGGGTTATGTTTTGATATAGGGTTAGGGTTTTATTTATGTTTAGGGTTACGATTTGGCGTATGTTATGGGTTACGTTTAGGCAAGCTTATGGTTAGGTAAGTTATTAAGGTTTACAACAACTTGTTGAGCTTTGGGACTAATGACCCGTCAGACTATCGGCCTGTCATCGTTCTGCTCTTGGTACCTTCTCCATCCCTCAAGCCGTGGTTGTAACCTTTTAATGTTCGTCTTTTTTTACAGCTTAGTTTCACATAGCTTTACAAATTAAAGAATCATAATTGAGTTTCGTTTAAAACATTCAATATAATGTTGAAGTAAAGTTTCACAGATTTTTAATTATTTCTGTATTTAGAAACCGATCGATATTTATGCCAGGGAGTAATTGGGGGAATTTAGGGGAAATACGAAAATAAAATTGGACCAAAACGGGGACACGAAAAAGGGGGAAGGGATTTTTTTTCCAAATCTCACATGTATCTCCCCTTTCCGGTGTAAATATTAATCGGTTCCTTATATTGAAAGAAAAGACAAATTTACTTATCAGGTGTTCTACATAATAATTGAATTTTCAATATTAATGCAAACAGAAGCATTCATTATAATGCAATACGTCCTACAGTTGCGGGTCATATTATCGTCGTGGTTTGAAATAAGTCAATAAATCTAATAACAAATCCCATTGTGATCCCTATTTTGTGATGTTACAAATGCAACAAAATATCCAAAACAATGTAAACATTTGATATTGATTTTTTGAAGGAGCAAGTGCATTTTGATTAAAACCAGAGTTTTTTTTTTCAATTTTGACACCTGTGCAGTCCAAAATATGACCTTAAACCTTTTTGCCTATAACGCAAGAATTAGCGTCGGATCGATCGAACTATACTATTTGTCTGAATTTAACCAGATTTGAACCCTGCATTTGATTTCATAAAACCTTTACATACTGTTGGGGATAAAACTACGATGTCCCATACCATGGCTGTCGAATTCCTGGCTACCGAAGCTTGTTACGATCACCACTCGTCACTGATATCGATGAATTACCTTCCTGATTTGAGCCTTAATTATGAGTAATACACTCACCACAGACACCAATAAACATTCTCAGATGAAGCTTGGATCTATGTTCTTGCTCCTTTATATAAAAGTAACTCAAACGATGACTTTAAACTTGATTTAACGATATGATGATGTACAAAAAACTTTAGGCTTCCGAGGGAATCCGCAACCCCATTGCACACAAAATATCACTCCATGTCACTCCAAAACATGTATGCTCACCACCACTGAGGGCGTACATCACAAATTGCAGTGGGAAGGCTGACTCAATGCCATCGGATTCCTAAAAATATCAATTAATCTAATCAATCCAATAATTATGAAACACTTGAGGAAATGGCACTAACATTCCGGCGCCTTAATTTATGCTGCCTGCATACAATTACCTAACAATAATCCTAAAGTGCCATTTACTCGGGCATTTACTATCAATCACATGAAACTCAATAATGAACTCAATTTTTAGATAACATCTCTACCTTTGAAAACTCTAAAAAACTAAAGCAAATCTGACATTTCACCTGGAAGTGTCCATGAATCAACTTGAAATTTGACAAAAAATATGTTTATAAATTACTACAAAATTAGCCTGAACAATAATATTGAATCAATCGAGTTTGGAAAATTATCCACAAGCTTTGTACCAATTGGCTTATTTGGCTTCAAATAAAGTATATTGATCATGACTGAACGTGTAACTTAACGTACATGTAATTATCTCAGAACTGTCTGTGAAATAAAAACAAAACTAAGTGATAAATCTCACTGACCTTTCTTTTGTGTGTGAGACTACAAGTGTGTTTCTGAAATACTGAGCAACATCTCAAATTTTGAATTTCAAAACAACTTTGATGACTGAAAAGGCTAATAAAAGCACAATATGACTGTTTGAATGAAACAAACTTGACTTTTACAGCTTGAACTAAAATTCCTTTAAATGTGAACTTGTGAAGAAATATAGCACACACTAATGTTGTTTATCAATTTAGCTCCTGATCAATACTGCAAATTATACTTGAAATGAAACAAATTTACACATAGAACTGCCTGGGTACAGTCATAGCAGCCTTATAGTCTCAAATACTAGTAACCATGGTCATTTATCCACTTGGAAAGTTGGCATGTGCAAATTGTGTTGGAATTTATCCAATTATGGCCCAAAACTGCAAAACATTAATTTTCGATTCCATGTGAAAGTGGTTGCTCACTCCTAATTGTAAAATATCAAGCCCTAAGGCAGGTCACGTGGTAAATGTGGCACTTGATGTTCCTTCGTGGTGATGCAGGTACTAATAGATTGCAGCGCTTCCATGTTGGTCACATCCTGAACAGCACATTATCTGGGCACAACCATGATAATATATTTTGAAACTATTTTGGAGCGTATACATGTAAAATGCTTAGTGTATCACCTGTGCACAACCATAGTGACACCTTTTCACAATGAAGCATACAATGCTAACAAAATTACCTGTGCACAACCATGGTAACTTTGAATTATCACCTGTGCACAACCATGATGATAAATTATTGCATTTAATTTCCAACTTTGCACATTTTGCCAACAAAAATGGGCCTTTTTCATTTCACTTAAAATAATAATAGCTGATCCTTTTTTACACATTTAGTTTCATGCCGTCACTTCTGCAAATATAAATCAGCTATGTCCTTGTCTTGAAAATCTTGGTTCGAATCCAGTTGTAACTACCAACGCTGAAAATTTCAGTTCCTGACACAATCTAGCCATGCTGGTCACTGCTACCCTCGATGTCGATCACACATGCTATCTGTTGAGCTACAGTTGAAATCTCTGGATTTCTCTTGGGGCTTCTGCACACGAGTGATTGATGCCTGTTGAACCTCGATGACTGCTGGTTAACTGGAATCCAAACTGCTGGATGATAACTTCAGAATTTGAGAATTTCATTTCTCCTTCCTGTGAGTCGGCCTTTTGCCAAGTGTGAAGTACTGCAAGTGTTTATGGGACATTTGCTTCCCAAAGGACATCCCGTCCAGGAGGTTACCAGGCGCCTCAGCTCGCCTTATCTAAAAAGTCACACTGCTAGAGCAGAAACTTCACAACTTAACATTTGGCTCCACTCACATAATTGGTAATTGTCATATAGTGTTCACTTCATTTGTGCATGAGTTTTGTCACAGTTGAGATTGTAACAATAAAATTGTCACATAGACTCTCATTCAGTTCATCATCTCAACTTCATCTCAAACATGCTGTGACACTTATTTGCTTTCATTCGCTGTTTGCAGCGTCTTTGTTTCTGGGTACTCTGCTTCAAGTAACAGGCACAATTTAGCCACTGGTCTGACTAATGTTGTAGATCTTGTCTTAATTTCCACCTGTCTAACAAATCCATTCTTGTCTGGTCTGGTTGCTGTCACCTTTCCCATTGGCCACATATTCCTAGGTTTGGATCCATCTACTACTAGTACGATGTCACCGACCTTAAGATTGCTCTTTGGAAAGAGCCACTTCTGGCGCTCTTGCTGCTGTACAAGGTATTCAGATGTCCAACGCTTCCAAAACAAATCAGACATGTATTGTACTTGTCGCCATCTCTTTTTGGCATACTGATCTGTTTTTTCTGTCAAAGTTGGTGGAAGTGTCGGTTTGCCTTTAAGCAAAAGCAGGTGATTGGGGGTAAGTGCTTCAAGATCTCCCGCATCACTTGAGACTTTAGTAATGGGTCTACTGTTTACTACTGCTTCAGCTTCACAAAAGAGTGTTTGCAGAGCTTCATCAGTCAACATCTGCTCCTTGGACACAGACATCATCACCTTTCTGATGGTCCTGATCATTCTCTCCCAAACACCTCCAAAGTGAGACCCTGCGGGTGGATTAAATCTCCAATCTACATGATCTTGTAGAAGCTCACTGTGAATCTGTGCTTGATTCCACTTGCGTATTTGTTCTTGTAGCTCCCTTTTAGCACCTACTAAATTTGTGCCGTTGTCTGACCATACTTCCTTGACTTGGCCTCTCCTTGCAATAAAGCGGCGTATTGCACAGATACAAGAATCTGTTTCAAGTGTGTCAGCCTTTTCAATGTGGATAGCTCTAACAGCTAGGCAGGTGAAGACCATGCCGTATCTCTTGACTACACTTCGTCCTCTCTTTACTTCTACTGGTCCAAAATAATCAACACCAACTCTAGTAAATGGTGCTTCTTCTGGGTTCACTCTGGATCTTGGAAGATCTGCCATTTGTTGCTCAGCGACCTTTGCTCTCTGTTTCCTGCAAGTAACACAACTTCCAATTATCCTTCTGGCAGTTGAATTTGCGCTCACTATCCAGAACCTCCTTTGTAAGCGTGACAGCATATGATTACGTCCTCCATGTCCTGTAACTTCATGGATCTCACGCATTACCAGATCAGTTATACAGCTCTCCTTTGGCAAAATCACAGGAATTTCTCATCTTCTGGCATAGCAGCTCTGGCAAGACGACCACCGACTCTTAGTAAGCCATCTTTCACAAAAGGGTTCAACTTGGATATTGAACTTATCTTCTTCAACTTCACACCGTCTTTACCTCTTCTGCTACCAGGACTACTGTTAGTCTTGCTTTCCAAGATCGCTATCTCTTGTGGAAATGCTTTTCTCTGTGCAATTCCAATAGCTGCCTTTTCAGCGTCTTGCATGTCAGACACTGTGAGTGGCTGGATACAACCTTTTTGAGTTTTCTGCTCCTGATCTTTGTCTGATGGTTGGCTGGCATTAGAGTCCTTTGTGCTCAAATGAGCTTTCTTTCTTTCTCTGCTCCTCTGAATGAGTTGTTTCTTCACCTTCAGGATCCAAGCGATTGCTTTCTTCAGGCGGTACCATGATGAAAAGTGTTTCATCAGCATTTCCACTCCATTCATTTCATCTTCAACTCTATCCTTCACCTTCTTACCTTTCACTTCATCATCATCCTTCACGTTCACAACAGTCTCTTCCTTCTGACTCTTTGTCTCTTTGCCATCTTGTACCATCATCACATTCACCTTCTTCACTTCCATATCATCTTCCTGAACACCCTGGCCAAAATCTTGACATGCTGGCCATTCTTCTTCTCCACTCCAGAGAAACTTAGGACCTTTCAACCAACGATCAGTTGTGAGGAGTTGGTCAATTGAGAGTCCTCTTGAACTATCATCAGCAGGGTTGTCTTTAGTCGGGACATACCTCCACTGCGATGCATGTGAGCCATCATGGATCACTCCAAGTCTATTGGCTACAAATGTCTTGAAGCGTGCAGCCTCATTGTTGATGTATCTCAAAACTGTCATACTGTCAGTCCAGAAGACTGTCTTGTTGATTGGAATATCAAGTTCATGCTGGATCATAGTGTTCACTCTCACTGCAACTGTTGAAGCATTGAGTTCTAGCCTGGGTACTGTTACTTGTTTCACCGGTGCAACTCTTGCTTTGGCAATAACTAAAGCACAGTGAATATCGCCATCTTCATTCTCAGACCTCAAATAACTCACAGTACCATAGCCCTTCAAGCTGGCATCCGCGAAGTGATGCAATTGTGTTGACTTCACCTTGCCAAAATGTGGTGGCTTATAACATCTGTCAACTGTTAGATGTTCCAACTTTGGTAACTCTGCTATCCACTGTTGCCACATTCTGAGGTGTGCTCCAGGAATTTCTTCATCCCATCCAATCTTGAGCTTGCATAATTCTTGCATCAGTTGCTTTGCTGGTAAGATTGCAGGACTGATGAATCCCAGCGGGTCGTACACAGAACTGACCACTGATAGTATTCCTCTTCGAGTAGGTGGGCGGTCTTTCACTGTTATTTGATATCCAAATTTGTCAGCTTCAGGGGACCACAACATTCCTAGCACTCTTTCTGTGGGTAGATTTTCAGTGTCCAAATCTACGAGTGCCATGTCCTTGGATCTATCTTCCTCAGGTATAGACTGAAGCACTGTGCGGCTGTTGCTTGTCCACTTAGTCAAGTTGAACCCGCCGTCTTTACAAGCCTTCTTTAGATCACTCACAAGATCAACAGCTTTCTCTTCAGATTTAACTGATCTGAGCATGTCATCTACATAGAAATTATGTAGCATAGAACTTGCAACTACTTTGTCGTACTTGACTCCAGCTTCTTCTGCTGTTCTTCTGAGAGCATAGTTCGCACAAGATGGCGACGAGGTGGCTCCAAATAAATGGACCTTCATGCGATAAGTCTGCAAGGGTTTATCTACTTCTCCTTCCGGCCACCAAAGGAAACGCAGTAAGTTGCGATCACTTTCCGGTACCTGAACCTGGTGAAACATACTTTCAATGTCTGCTGTTACCGCAATGCATTCTTGTCTAAATCGCAGCATCACTCCTACTAATGAACTAGTAAGATCGGGGCCTTGTAACAACTCCTTGTTGAGTGAATGTCCCATATAGTTGACTGCACAATCATAAACAACACGCAATTTGTTCTTTCTGGGGTGGTACACCCCATGATGTGGAATGTACCACGTTCTGCCAGATTCACCTATTTCTTCTTCTTCAGGCACCTTCTGGGCGTATTCCTTGTTTATCATGTCATTTACTACAGATTTGTAATCCGCATGAAACTCAGGGTTCTTGGAAAACCTCTTCTTCAGATGCGCTGCTCTCACCTCTGCTTGCTGTCTATTGTTGGGAAATTTCTTGTTGTGATCTTTGAGGGGTAATCCTATCTGGTAGTGACCTTCAATGAGTCTAGTTGTGTTGTTTACATCAGCTAGAAACTGTTGGTCATTCAAACTCTTCTCTGGTAGGTCTTCAGTGATGCGCTCTGTGAAATCATGGTTGAATAACTTCACCAGCTGGTGGTCGAGCGTTTCTTCCACTCTTGTTCTTGTTATGGTAAGCGGTGACGATGATTTATTGTTCATCCCATACACCGTCCAGCCAAGCAAAGTTCTGCAGGCATATGGACCATCATTGTTGCTATGTATCACTTCCCAGGGTTCGAAGACTTGTGGCACATTATTCCCGATGAGCAGACCTATGTGTGCATTTGCTTCATCTTCCAATCTGGTTAGACACACTTTCTCTAAATATGGCCAGCTTGAAATCTGCTCCTGAGTGACAACATGATCCATACGTGCAGGAATTTCCTCCTTGGTGTATACCTTTGGCAGCATCACACTGTTTTTCGTGTCCATATCATAAATTTCTAGTCCCTGTAGGATTCTACTATTGACCTTCCTGCTTCCAGTCATGGTCTGAATATCTAACGTAGTAGACCTTCCTTTAAGATTGAGTTGCTGGCTTAAATTCTTAGTACAAAATGTAGCATCGCTACCCGAGTCTAAGTATGCATAAGTTTCCACAGTGATTCCTGTAGAACTTGATCTGATTTTTACAGGAATGATGCACGGCGATGAATTATCTCCGGCGCCTGTATGATGACAATGACATACACCAGCATTTGTCACCTTTTCTTCTTTATCCTTGGGTGCTGTGTCTTTCTTCTTGGATGCTGTGTCTAGCCTTTCTAGGTGAAGCACTGTAGGGTGATTTTTATTACACTTGTTGCATGATAATTTATTCGTGCATGCTTTACTGATGTGCTTTGCCTTTTTAAGGCAGCCAAAGCACATACCTTGCTCTTTCAGATACTTCAGCTTTTGCTCCGCTGGTAACTTCATTAATTTGAAGCAGTTGTCCAAATTATGGTTCTCTTTCTCACAGTAGTTGCAGGATTTTTTATCTGCCTTCTGGTCTGCAGCAGTATTTGCAGCAAAACTTTCATCTGTACTTGTAGCAAAGTTCCTCTTCACTTTAGGCCTGCTATTTGCACCTTTATAATTATTATTACCTTCTCTGTCACTTATTTTCCCAAATGCAGCATTGTTCTGGATTCTTGCTTGTTTCTCAACAAAGAGGAAAAATCCTCAAACCTAACCGGACGACCCACATCTTCTTCAATATAGTCTACTCTTTGACGCCATCTGTCCTTCATCTTGTAAGGAAGTTTGCCAACAAGCAGTCTAATATTCGCAGTGCTGTGCAGCTCACTAGTATAGCCAAGAGACTCCATGGTATTTTTACATTCCATCAAAAACAAGGACATCTCTTGTAAGCCTGATGAGTCTTCATTGGTGATATTAGGCCACGCCCTCATTTTGGAGAGATATGCTTCCGCAATGCGATGTACATTACCAAATCTCTTCTGAAGCAGCTTCTTAGCCTCTTGATATCCGGTATCATCTTTCATCTGCAAGCAACTTTTTACCAAACTGTTTGCTTCTCCTCTGGTAAACTGCTCCAGAAATAGTAAACAATCTTGACTGTTGGTTCCTCTGTTTTCAATAGTGTACTCAAAGTTCCTTATGAAGGAAGTGAACTGCAGGGGTCGTTTGTAAACGGCTGCAATGTTCGTTTTGGAAGGCTAGATCTCACATGTTGTTCTAGCAGCATCTTGGTAACCACATTGTTGTCAACTTGACTGTCTATTGTCCAATCTTGCTTGCCAGAAATAGGCCTCAATTGCAATGGTGTTGAAGTAGCAATCGGAGGTGCTGGAATTTCTTGTTGTTGACCTCTTATTGTCAGATCCGGCCTGCTTGGTGCTGGATTTATATGTTGTTTGCTTTTACTATACTGATTGCCAGTAAAAGGCCTTGCTTGCAATGGTCTTGTCGTTAAATTATCATGACGATTTCCATTGTCTGTTATTGAACCGTCAGTTTGCCTAGTGTTGGGTGGTGCTGACCGTACTGGATTTTCAAGTTGTTGACCTGGCTGGGGTGGTTGGTGTATTTCAACTTTTACCTCTTTCTTCGTGAGCGTAGGGCTAGGTGCTGTATTATTTTCACTGCGGTTGCAATCCAACCATTCTTGTACCAAGTCCTTGGATTTCTTACCCTCATCCAGTGATTCTTCTAGACAACTACTACGTTTGTCCTCAGTTTCATATTTCTCCAACGCAAATAATTTGGCGTTTTCAACGTTTATTTCTGTACGCAACTCCAATACCTGACGTTGCTGTTCTAATTCTTTCATCTTAAGTCTTATACCCTCTTCATTTCTTTGAATTTTCTCCTGCAGCTTGTATTCTTCCATCTCAAGTGCTAACCTTTTTTGCAATGCTTCTTCTCTAGCTTCCATTTCTGCTTTCCTGGTAGCTGCGGCAATAATAGCACTTTCCATACTTATTGCTCTGCTTTTTATTGATCTGGAAAATGTGCTCTTTGAGCCTTTTGAGCTCCTATTTGTTGCCATTTTGACTCTTGCTTTTTGTTGACGAGTCCTTTATTTTGTAAATTCAGATGATGTTACCACAGCAAATCGTGTCTGGTACCGTCTGGCTTGCGTACTACATGACCTGTGACCTCACTCACAACGTGGGCAGCTGTAGGCTGCGTGACACATACGTGACAAAATGACACGAAGTTCTAAAATTGTTCTAATTTCACTTGGTGTGCTTCAAAGTTAAATCTAATCTGATACTCAGTTGCCTTATAGCTTATAGCTTCTTGATGAATAGCTTCGAGCATCCTATTACAGTTTTTTGTACTTAAATGTTGGGGATAAAACTACGATGTCCCATACCATGGCTGTCGAATTCCTGGCTACCGAAGCTTGTTACGATCACCACTCGTCACTGATATCGATGAATTACCTTCCTGATTTGAGCCTTAATTATGAGTAATACACTCACCACAGACACCAATAAACATTCTCAGATGAAGCTTGGATCTATGTTCTTGCTCCTTTATATAAAAGTAACTCAAACGATGACTTTAAACTTGATTTAACGATATGATGATGTACAAAAAACTTTAGGCTTCCGAGGGAATCCGCAACCCCATTGCACACAAAATATCACTCCATGTCACTCCAAAACATGTATGCTCACCACCACTGAGGGCGTACATCACAAATTGCAGTGGGAAGGCTGACTCAATGCCATCGGATTCCTAAAAATATCAATTAATCTAATCAATCCAATAATTATGAAACACTTGAGGAAATGGCACTAACACATACAGTGACTATTTGTTGACTTTTACGTCGTAGTATGGTGGTCTGGGGATCTCATTATACGTTGCAATTATTTCCAAAACTTTTTTCCTGGACCATTCACCATTTGCACGGTTCCCGGTTCTGCTATATGCAAGTAGAGCCTCGGACTGGCAATAGACATGCAAGGGAGAATTACGTAACTTAACACAATGTTACATGACTGGTTCAATTCCCAGTCATATATGCTGACAGATCGACGCAAGGCTCCTCACATACGGCGGAACCGTGTAATGGGCGATTAATAATAGGCTCACACTGATTTTTAAACAAGAAACCGTTATTTTAAATTATTGTATTCCAATTCCTTATTGTGCTAGCGATTTAGCAATCACTGAAGACGCTCCGCATCATTTATCTGTATCTGTATAGAAGAATCAATAAGAGACACTTTAGAGTACTTCTTAAATTAAAATGTGATGGGTATTTGAAAAAGTTCTGCCTGAACATGCTGAACTCTTTCATCACTTTAGTAATTGTTACTCACTACCATTTGAAGTAGCATTTCGTGATTCTAACATCCTTTTTTAGGGTATGGTTCAATATATATCCACAAAAACCTTATTTCCAGAAAATACAAATTGGACTTTGTCAAAAGACCGAATCTTCATGGTTATGCACATGCGCAAACATAATGTAGTCCTCAGCTTCCGATGGTTACAAATATCAACGCTTATTAAGTAGAAAGCGGGAAATGAAGCTGTGGGTTACGAAGTGACCATTTAACTTTAGTTTTATCGCAGCAATGCTGTTTTAAAGACAATTGAATTTGATTAGTATCCTTATTTGCTCTTTGCTGAAGAAAAGCAGTTCAAGTAGTTTTTGCTTCATTTTTTTACTATTTTCAATCTATTATCTCGTCTGGACTCACAATGAAATGATATGACTGAATGACATTTTATAACTTAATAACTCTGTTCTTTATATATAATCATTGATGCATGTACATATTTTCCTGGTTGGTATTGTAATATTAATTTGAACCTCATTCTGCACAAAGTTTCTGAGGAGTGAGGGCTACGGCCCTTACGAAACAGTTCTGTAAAACAAATGTAGCAGGGTCATCTAAGTTTTATCATGTATTAAGCTCCCTTCTTGGTTGAGCACTTTACCATGTCCATGGTTTCAACCTTTCTTGGATTTTTATATTTTCAATCTATGTCTTGTATCTACACTCTAAATTTTACAACGGTTAATGTAGCTGTGAACAAATAGTCGAACCGTTTGTTGCACTCTCTTGATGCTACGTACTTTGAATAAACATGTGTACATGCAGTGCTTGTATGATATCATCATCATCATCATCAGCCATTGTCGGTCCACTGCTGGACGAAAGCCTCAGCATGTCTCCGCCAGGTAGCTCTAGCTCTTGCCTTGTTGAACCAATTTACTGTTCCCCAGTACTGATCTATCTCGTCTCTCCATCTCTTGCACTGTCTTCCCCGGTTTCTGTTTCCCACCATCGGTCTTCATACAGTAATTGCTGTAGTCCATCTGTTGTCTGTTCTTCTGCTGATATGCCCTGCCCAATTCCATTTCCTGTGTTTGGCTGTTTCCAAGATGTCTTGAGTCTTAGTTTGATCCCTAACCCATTTGTTTGTCTTTCTGTCTTTGTAGGTGATCCCTAACATGTTCCGTTCCATGTTGTGCTGTGCCGCTTGTAGCTTCTTTTCCATTTTTGCAGTAAGCGTCCATGTCTCAGCCCCATATGTAATAGTTGGAATTATACATTGGTTGAACACTTTCCTTTTCAGGCATATTGGTATCTCTCCTCTCATGATGTTGCTAAGCTTTCCGTATTGCCTCCATCCGAGCTTGATATTATTACCGTTAAATGGTCACAAAATTAGTCTTTGGTAAGGAGCTCGTGATTGTTAGAAGACAATTTATACAAATTACAACATGTATTTTCGGGACAAAGTGCACTAACACATAGTTGTCCCGAAAGTATGTGTTTGTATTTTTGGGACAATTATGTGTTAGTGTAGTATAAATAGCCAAGAAATTACTTTTACCAATTACGAGTCTTTTTCCAAAAGACAATTGACACCTATGGCTGGTTTGTTGGATTTATATTGTAATATAGGCACTATATGTACACAGCTTTATTCAAAGTATGTAGCATCAAGACAGTGCAATAATCGGTTCAACCATTTGTCACAACTACATTATCCGTTGCAAAATGTTAAATCCGTTAACAAGTGTACTTAACAAACTTAACTTACTTACTTAACAAGCTTACCACATTGTTCAATGCCAGGTTCTGAAGGGAATTAAAAATAATATTGCGGTTAGTTAATATTTGAGTTGGTTCCACATAAATAAGAGAAAAACTTGCAAAACGAGGGCACTTGTCAAGTCCAGCAGGTTGACGACAATAATATGGCCAAACTTTACCGCACTTCCAAGTAGCGTTTTTACATTCGTCTGTAAACAAAATAGACAAAATATAATGACCTGGGTTATGAGGATAAACTACCAACTGATTTAATAAACAATCATGTTCTATCAAAGATCGGTGGAATTTGTCTAATCGATCTTTTGTAATCTTACTTGCGGAATATCATAACGCCCCATTGATTGATTGATAGATAGATTGATTGATTGATTGATTGATTGATTGCATGATTGATTGATTGATTGATATATGATTTCATAGTTCTTACTTGAGCAGTTAGTTCCATACCATCCATCCATACATGAACATCTGCAGTCGGCTGTCACAGTGCCACAGTTCTGACATACTTGTCGACATTCTGAAAGTAAAGAATATGCTAAAACTTGCGATAAGGAAGACATTATAAGTGTAAAAGCAAGTAAACAATATTTATGTTGTTACAAACTTACTTTCAAGACCTTGATTGTGTTTTACCTCCAATCAAGGATATTATATTATCCTTGTATTTATTCATCAAAAATTGTATATTTATAGTATTGAAGTAAAATAAAGATATAAAAAGGCTTTGTTGTACTTTATTAGTTCTTTTCGATGTACACTGCTTTTTACTTTAAACAAAAACGTATTTATGTCTGTAACAGTCTGAATACGAACTTCAGCAAAGAGATTCATTTAGTAGGATTGCTGAGATAAAATGGTTAATGCAGTGGACCGATCAAGCCATCAGGCAAGATGACGCAAGTTCAGTTCCGTGAGTATTACATTTTGGACATGGCTAAGAAAATTAAACATTTAAGTAAAACATACCACAAGCTTCATTGTACTCTGAACAAGACCCTGCAATAACAAAAGAAAAGAAACTAATAGTGCACTTGTTAACTTGATCCATTACTTATGGCAATTCTCGTTACAAAGACTGTCCATAGGTCCTAGGTTTACGATCTCGGTTGTACTGGAACATTTTTATATATTTTTGTGTAGATATCTATGTCTATAGACAGAAAATTGAATACATGAATTCAAAACCCACCCAAGTCCATGGGAAGTGATTTTGAGAAAAAAAACTGTCTATCATTTTAATTCCTTCAGTTAGATTTACCTGGTCAATATGGTAAGTTTTACGTGCAAATGAGTGGGTTATGACGATTAGCATTTCAGGGACTTCGTGGGGGTTCATTTTAAATACTGGACTTGGGTGGTTTTTTAATCATATACAAAGACAACAATGTTGGAATGAGATTACCACTAGTAAGATGATACAAAATAAAGCACACAGGTATGTATAATGTTGATAAGCATACTGCCATGTAATATAAACCACACACTTTCCTTGATTAAACCCATTTTTTTTAAAGTCACTCTCTAGCAATGAATGCGTTATACATACTGGATTTCAATCAAGACTCAAAATCCTGGACTTGGGTGGTTTTTTCATACATGCTATTTTTCACATGCTCAATAGACACAGAGGATGAATTTGAGTCGTTCTTTCATACATATGACAGGCCTTTGTATAGCAACAATTTCCCATGCTTAACTCAATTTGGCCAAAGTATGGACTTGGGTGGGTTTTGTATTCATATATTCAATTGTAAGTGTTGAAAAAAAATACCCGTTTCTTTTGTATCCAAAGATGTATAGAGACCGTGTATGGCAAAAAGCAGCTTCATTTGATGAATGCTGTCAGCGACCATCATTTGAAAGTTTTGACCTTTCGTATTGAAGATAATTTCCCCCAAAAATATATAGCAGGCTATACCGCTGTGCTAGGAGTCGTTCTGACAGGAAAGCGTTTGTTTATCATACGTATTGATTACGGAATAAAGGTTTGCGGCCTTGATCTTTTTTGTTGATATTGGCCCCAGTATAACAATAAAAAATCAAGGCCGCAGGGCCAGCAGGCCGGCGACTCCCATACGACGACTAAACACTCCATTTGGGACCCAAATATAAGGGCCCCGCAGTGCAAGAAAGCAAGAGTAACCAATGTATCATAGACCAACAGTTACCTTAATGTAAGATTGACCAAGAGAGGGCCCTATTTATGCCGTATATTCAGTGCGATATAGACTGAATATTAGAGAAAAAAAGGTTGCCCGGATCTATACTTACTGCATACATTGTTGTCGCATTCTCCTGAACCAGACTGGCATTGTGTGCAACTTGGTCCGTTCTTGTAGGGTTTCCAGTTGGGATAGTTGGTACTGGTTAATAAGAGCGTAAATATCAGATGTCATATCACTGAAATGATCGCTTGGCAGTGGTCTACTTTTCTCTGTTCTTTATTTTCAATAACTGTGTTTCTTTTATTATACAATATATTCTAAACACAGCCAAATTAAAAAGTCGCCACTAGTTCCATTCACATTTAATCAGAGTCTGATGAGTTTATGGCAAAATAATTTATATAATAATTTTCTATACACTTTCCTTCAAATGTTGATACCAAATTTGATATCAAAACTTTAATCATCGTGAACATAGAAACCGTTGTTTGGATATTCGTGACTTGAGTTTTGACTTTATGGTGTTGTTATCACAATATACTCTCTCGAGACACTATCGCGTTCTTCAGCTCCGCTTGTTCGGCATTATGCTCGTTCGACAGCCAATCAACAACAAAGACCGGCAAATTCAATATGAATTTCAATAGGGTTAGGGCAGTGTGGTTAAATAAGGCTATGGTTAGAGTATCGAGGTTTACCGTATCGAACAAGTAGAGCGTCGAACATACGACGGTCTACCTACACCCGGTACCTACATTCTTACCCCGGTGCGTAATTACAGGCTTCAATCCACAAGTTAGTTCTACCATCTGGATTTCCGTCCTTGTCTATAAGCTTCGAACAATAGGCTCTGGCGCATCCCACTTCCGATGTCTGCCACCAAACAACCTATGATCATGATAAAATGTATATACCAATATAAGCTACATTGCGAAAACTCCGGTGTTGAGCTGGTGTTGAAGCTTCTGGTGTTAATTTACGGTGTTATATTGTCAGATTAACACCACGTGGTGTCAATACAAAATCTTAAATGTGCATTGCATACTGGGTTTTTTTTTATAGATCTAAGTGATATATTATTTGGGTGGAAACCAACAGAAGCAACAGAAACAATTCACGCTCATTGATTAAGATGTTTTAACAATGATTAAAGATGATAATTTCAACACCTGTACCAGTGTCACTTCTACACCAAAGAGTGTGGACCTCTCAGAACACCGCCGCAGTGTTAAATATGTTCCATTCACACCCAGTGGTATTAAATTTACACCACAGTCATGACAGTGGTGTTGAATATATGAAATTCAGGCAAAAGGATCTCATCAACATCCAGCGGTGTTGAATAAAAAATTAACACCGGAAAAGGGATCAAATTAACACTTCGTAGTGTCAAAATAACACTTAGCGGTGTTTCATTAACACTGAAAAGTGTGGACCTCTCAGAACACCAGCCCGGTGTTAAAATCAACACCGACGTTTTTGCAGTGTAGTAAACAAAAAAAGACAATTACGATGGGAAAAAACACTAGTCTAATATAATTGGCACAAGCCGATATCATGATATGCTGTGTAATGTGCATTGTATTCCACTAATTGAACACAAACAGTAAGAAAACAAATAATAACCGTTTAGTGGGGAAACTGTTCCACCTCGGTAACCGGCCTATCCTCAGAGTGATAGGCCCGTAGCCAGTACCTAGGGAAATACATTCCTATTTCCTCGATATAACCCATGTAGTATTTTGTTTCATTATACTGAAATTTGACTGTGGAGATGAGGTTGTAGTGTAACAGCGAAAAACGTTGTCGTCTGCGATAGACGAATAAAGTTACATAATTATTTTTCTCACGAACATTTATCAGGGGCAATTCGTGTGGAAATGTATGAGGGGTTATTTGGCCTGAACTGTCGAAAAGTGGCTGAAAAGAACAAAAAGTGAGACAAATGTCCCCAGTACACTCAGGATTAACGCCCATATGTGTAATAGGACTCCAGAAGAACAGCACTGAACAAGTGGATGAAAAACTCCATTATTATGTTTTACACAAGCATTTTTAGTATTTGTGATTTGTGTTCTAGGGTCTTTTATCCATCAAAGCCATGTGTGATTCGCTCCCGGATTTGCTCCACAGACGCCCTCAATGTCTCGAATTGTTAATATTTGTACGATTGTAATGCTCAACGGTGTACTAAAACACCAAGTGAAAGGCTAATTTATGCCTGAAGTGCTTACAGTAATTGAGTTTGAATTTTAACCCGGAGATCTCCGGTTTTATATAGAGTTCACCGATCGAGTGAGTGCATGTGTTTAATTCGCCAGCGAAGTGGTTACATAACTCCCTGGTAATTGGATCACGCACCTTTTGATATAGTACATGTCATAGACTTTGTGTTGCGATCATTTCGATCGTGGTGCAGAACTCAAAAGCGTGATCCCGTTGACATAGTGATAATCGGATTACACGTAACACTTCGCTGGCGAATGTGCGTGTATTATATGTTTGTGCTCTTGGACGGTACAAAGAACTGCCTTGGTATTATTAGTACTACTAGCACTTACTTGAGCGTAGTGACCACACATTGTAGCTGCTTTACATGTATTTGTTTCATAGTCATAATTTCCTATTTCGTTATTATGCCACGCAATCACCGCTATTATTCCAACTGGTTGACCTTCCTCCAACCAGAGATTCTGACCAAGGTTTGGAATCTTTGCACGTAAAGGGTGGTTTGGAAAGCCATGTCCCCAGTAGCACACTGAAGCCCATAAACCGGCAAGATGGGCGAGCTCTTCATTCCATTTCTAAAGTTAAATGTGCAAAATAAACTGGGCTCAAAATATACTTATAATTTTTCAAATGGACATATCGTGAAAATCTGTCCATCAAAATGAACCAAAATTACACACAATTACTTCAATACTCTACTTCAATACTCTACTACTCAAACGGTTGCCTAACTGACACAACTGAACAATGCACTGGTATTGAACCACTCATGGAACCATCATAATATCAGCCTGGACATTTCGGCAACAAAGAGTTTAAGGCACGTGAGGAAGTCAAAACAAATTGAAATGAAGGTAATACACTCTCATCAATAAAGTGTGTGTCCACCAAGCATTCAGTGCATCTGCTACGAGTGTTATTTTTGTAAGCAATCCTGAGACAGGACATTGCTGTTACTTATTGCTTTACACGTACATCAAATGGTCTGTGCCCAAGGTTCTGTGCTCCACGAAGCTGTTCCATCACTTCCATGTTAGTGTGTTTTGCTGTTGTGTTAGTTGGGTAACTGCTGGGTTACTGGCATGTGTTTAGAGTAGAGTATTGCAGTAAATTCTGTGTGTAATTTTGGTTCATTTTGATGGACAGGATTTTGAGATATAACACCTTGTAAAAATTATAAGTTTCTTTTTGAGCCCAGTTTAGAATAAAAACAAATCCTAATTATCCCCAGACACTGAAATAAAGAAACGCCTTACACCAATTTTTGGACCTCTTGTCAGTCATTCAGAAAGAACGCATAATTTATTCAAGCAATGCTTTGAGAAAATTCATTGGAATCAGCAACTAATTCATTGATTTATGATCAATTTATTTCGCTCGCGGTGAATTACATGATGCAGTCATGTCTACAGTAGAATTCAACTCGACCTTTGCAGGACTTAAACCCTATTAAAAGCTATTAAACCAAGATAACACTCATTGAAACAGCTCAACTGATTAAATCGGATCTTCTCTGGTTGTGCACATGTGTCTGTTTTATATGTGCGGTATCGCAATGAGCTGCTATAATACAGCTTCAGTTGGGTAACCGATTATAAAGGAAACGCAAGGAAACAATGGTATGTGGACCTTTGTTCACGAAATGAGACAATGGCCTGCTTTTTGTTAACCAGCATTCTTGAAAATGAGCAACATAATGATTGTTGACTTAACACGGTTTGAAATAATTTCTTCATATTTTTGGTGCTATCTGTCGTTTACATATCCTTCCTAAAACACAAAAGTGCGACTATTTCCAAACACCTAAATTAGCTAAAAATTTAGGACATGTTACAAAACTATATTTTCTAGAATTTCATAGAATACTTTAAATGTAGCTTGTACCGTTTTTTTGTGGCATCCTTCAGAAGGAGCGGTCCGTTACCAATATAGCTCAATATTTTCGGTCAAATCTCCATTCAATTAACACTGGGAGTTGGCTAGCTATGAGCTAGCTATGCCTTGCCCTCACTCATATTCTACGAAAGTGCGACTATTTCTGAACATCTAACCTAGCTGTTATTTTAGGTCATGTTAGAGAAATATATTTGCTAGAAGTTTGGAGAATACTTTAAATATTGGCCGGTTATTTTTCACACAGTGATGTTAACTAGGCAAATGCAATATACTTCTAACATACACTATTTGTAAAGGTCGCGCGTCAATGGTGAGAGCACTGTGTATTGTGTATAGGAAAACGGACAGTAACTGCATATGACCCGACCGAGCCTCTCAAACAACTATTTCGAAAGTCAGTTGCGCCTATTAACCAAGAGTTCCCTTAAAACACAGGGAACTATTTCGCCAGGACTGGATCTTGTTCTTGTTCTTGTTCGAATACTGGGAGTCAAACGGTCAGGGTGTGTGCGCATGTATTCTTCTACTTAGTCTTGACTTTGCTTTGCTGATTCTTTGATGTTGTTGGTTCATACTGCAGTTACTGTCCGTTTTCCTATACACAATACACAGTGCTCTTTCCCATTGACGCGTGACCTCTACAAATAGCCCTACGTTAAAAGTATGGGGATATGACTAGTTAACGTCGCTGTGTGAAAAATAACCGGCCAATATTAAAAGTACTCTTCTAAAGTTCTAGAAAATATAGTTTTTAACATGTCCTAAATTTTAGCTAATTTAGATGTTTGGAAATATTCGTACTTTGGTGTTTTAGTTAATGTTATAGGTAATAGTACATTGCCTAGTTAACGTCGCTGTGTGAAAAATAACCGGCCAATATTAAAAGTACTCTTCTAAAATACTAGACAATATAGTTTTGTAACATGTCCTAAATTTTTAGCTAATTTAGATGTTTGGAAATATTCGTACTTTGGTGTTTTAGGAAGGATATGTAAACGACAGATAACACCAAAAAATATGAAGAAATTATTTCCAAACCGTGTTAAGTCTGCAAACCACCATGTTTCTCATTTTCAAGAACGCTGGTTAACAATAAGCACGTATTTGTCTCATTTCGTAAACAAAGCCCACACACAATTGTTCTCTAGCGCTCGCTTTATAATCGTTCACCCAACTGAAAGGATAATCCCAGCGCATTGCTCCATTGTACGTGTAAAAGCAGAAACATATGATGTGTGTATTTAACCAGAGAAGATATGATTTAATCAGTTGAGCTGTTTTCAATGAGTGTTATCTTGGTTTAATAGCTTTTAATGGGGTTTGAATCCTGCAAAGGTCGAATTGAATTCTACTGTAGACATGACTGCATCATGTACTGCTTCCTTAAATTGTGGAATTGAAGATATATTGATTAGATGTTCTGGTAAGACGTTCCAATCAATAATGGTCCGTGGGAAATAAGAATATTTCATACAGTCTTTGTTTGTAGCTATGGTGGCGTATGTGTTTGAATGAAGGTGCCGCGATTGACGTTGGATAGGCTGTAGGAGTTTTCCGGTTGGCAGAGATAAGTGACCTATGCATAATGACATCGCCCCGATATCTTCATAGTAGAAATCGCCATGGTAGGTTGAATCCACAGCCACCTATGACCATTTTATTCGGACCTTATGAGATGCATATTATTAGCGAAGTGACTTGACTAAGGCTACTGACACTGACGGGGTAATTGATTTTTCGCTCTGTGAGCAAGCTTGTATACGACATTGCGGTCAATGGTTATACTCTCTCCACTTGAGTGAGTGCCGCTATAGCCTGCTGCGCGCTGTAGTCCATATACTAGGACCAACGCAATATAAAATTGAGAGTTTTGGTCAAATTTTGACTTCAAAGCGCACGGCCAATTTTCAAAGCGCACGCTAACGACTATAATATCTGTTCAACAGGTATTTTCAAGTGTATGAGACCACATCTGGTTTCTTGAGAAAAATTCATTTACTAGTTAGGGGAAAAAGTTCAGTTTGGTGACCACTCTCTGGCTAGTAAGGTTTGACGATTGATTCGACTTCTATGGACCATTTAGAAAAAAATAGCCACCATGTCCCTCGCGAAAATCCGGCATTTTTCGCTAGAGGCCAAAATCCAAAATGGCCGCCACCACCATTTTGAAAATTTAAGTTTTGAACCAGAGCACCTATAATCATGCACAAAGACACTTTTTCGGATATGTCGAGTACAAGGATTCCGATTCTGACATTAGTTTGACATTACGGCATCATTTTCACCCAGAAATCCAAGATGGTGGCCGGCACCATCTTGAAAAATTTAGTTTTGAACAAGAGGACCTTAAATCGTGTACAAAGACACTTTTTTGGATAAGTCGACCACAAGGATTACAAATTTGACATTACTTTGACATTACGAACTCATATTTACCCAGAAATCCAAGATGGTGGCCGCCGGCGCCATCTTGAAAAAAAAAGTTTTGAACAGATTACCTAAAATCGTGTACAAAGACACTTTTCCGGTAAGTCGACCCCAAGAAATCCGAATTTGACATTAATTTGACGTTACAAAATAATTTTTGCCCAGAAATCCAAGATGGCCCCCATTTGGTAGAGCGTAAATGTGATTTTTGAACGAAAGTAGAAGCATAAGTGTGTCATTTCCGCCTTATCTGGGGTTCATGTCTCTTATATGGGGTTTCAACTGCCTTATCTTGGGTTTACATCCCTTATCTATGGATAAGGCGCCTTATCTGTGGTTTAGACGGCCTTATCCTGGGTTTACGTTCTTTACCTGTGGCTAAGATGCCTTAACCTTAGCATATCGCAGTCTAAACCCAGATAAGGCATATAAACCCCAGATAATGCGCCGTAACCCCAGATAAGCGACGTAGACCGCCGATAAAGCAGTCTAAACCCCAAATAAGGCGCCTTAACCCTAAATAAGGAACGTAAACCCCAGAAAAGGCATCTAAACCCCACATAAGGTGCCTTAACTCTAGATAAGGGTTGTTAACCCCAGATAAGGGTCGTAAACCTCAGATAAGGCATCTAAACCCAAGATAAGGCGCCTTAACCCCAGATAAGAGACGTAAACTCAGATATGGCAGTCCAAACCCCAGATAAGGCGCCGTCTGGGGTTTACTTCTCTTATATTAGGGTTATGTTCCTTATTTATGGTTAAGGCGCCTTATTTGGGGTTGGGACTGGTTTATCTGAGGTGTACGTCCCTTATCTGGGGTTACAGCGCCTTATCGGGGGTTTAAACTGTCATATCTGAGTTTACGTCTCTTATCTGGGGTTAAGGCGCCTTATCTTGGGTTTAGATGTCTTATCTCAGGTTTACGACCCTTATCTGGGGTTAACGACCCGTATCTAGAGTTTGGGCACCTTATGTGGGGTTTAGATGCCTTATCTTAGGTTTATGTTCCTCATTTAGGGTTAAAGCGCCTTATTTGGGGGTTGGACTGCTTTATCGGCGGTCTACGTCCCTTATCTGGGGTTACGGCGCATTATCTGGGGATTAGATGCCTTATCTGGGTTTAGACTGCGATATGCTAAGGTTAAGGCATCTTAGCCACAGGTAAGGAACGTAAACCCAGGATAAGGCCGTCTAAACCACAGGTAAGGCGCCTTATACCTAGATAAGGGATGTAAACCCAAGATAAGGCAGTTTAAACCCCATATAAGGGACATGAACCCCAGATAAGGCGGAAATGACACATTTATGCTTCTGCTTTCATTCAAAAATCACATTTACGCTCTACCAAATGGGGGCCATCTTGGATTTCTGGGCAAAAATTATTTTGTAACGTCAAATTAATGTCAGATTCGGATTTCTTGGGGTCGACTTACCGGAAAAAGTGTCTTTGTACACGATTTTAGGTAATCTGGTTCAAAACTTATTTTTTTCAAGATGGCGCCGGCGGCCACCATCTTGGATTTCTGGGTAAATATGAGTTCGTAATGTCAAAATAATGTCAAATTTGAAATCCTTGTGGTCGACTTGTCCAAAAAAGTGTCTTTGTACACGATTTAAGGTCCTCTTATTCAAAACTAAATTTTTCAAGATGGTGCCGGCCACCATCTTGGATTTCTGGGTGAAAATGATGCCGTAATGTCAAACTAATGTCAGAATCGGAATCCTTGTACTCGACATATCCGAAAAAGTGTCTTTGTGCATGATTATAGGTGCTCTGGTTCAAAACTTAAATTTTCAAAATGGTGGTGGCGGCCATTTTGGATTTTGGCCTCTAGCGAAAAATGCCGGGATTTTCGCGAGGGACATGGTGGCTATTTTTTTCTAAATGGTCCATAGAAGTCGAATCAATCGTCAAACCTTACTAGCCAGAGAGTGGTCACCAAAGTGAACTTTTTCACCTAACTATACGGGAGATATTCATCATTTTGTAACCCAGTATCCGAAGATTTTCGTCTGATATCAAAATCGTGCATAGCAATTCACGTGTATGGATCCCGTGTATTCATTTTAATGTCTCTGCTGCACCAAATAATTATTAGCCAGGCGATGTCGGTGTGCTATGCGTGCTTGCTGCAGGATGGTGAGTCTGTGAGCCTTGCGTCTGTCGACCAGCGAGGTCCAGTTCAGTATATTTAACATATTGGTGACAGTTCCTGGTGGTTGAGATTTATAGTCATTGTAAACAAAACGTGCAGATCTTTTCTGGACCATTTCGATCTTGTTGGTAAGAACTTTGGTATGCGGATCCCATACTGCTGTCTCACGAGACATTTATAAGCAGCTTCCTTGGTAGATTTGGGCATGAGTATAAATTTCTCTTGATGAATCCGAGAGTACGGTTTGCTTTGAATGTAATTTGGTTAATATGACTATTCCAAGTGAGTTTGTTTGCTCATGATATACACACCCAGATAGGGGTGGCCATCAGCTTCACTCAATAATGTGTCACCAAGTTTGTAGTCAAAGTGTTTGGGGGATCTAACATGGGTTAGACGCATAATAAAACACTCTGAGGGGTTAAAACACAACTGCCAGTTCTTTTCCCATTTAACCAGGGTGTCTAAGTCTTCTTGGAGCTCCATGGCGTCAAGATCAGTTTGAATTTCGTGATACAAGACGCAGTCGTCTGCTAAAAGACGAACAGATGAATGCAAATTATCGGGAAGGTCATTTATGTAAACGAGGAACAGCAACGGACCAAGCACCGTGCTTCATCTTCTAGCACCGTGCTTCAGCTTCTAGCGATGCTTCATCTGGCGATGCACGATGGAGAAAATATAAAGACTACATCTAACGATGCGTCATCTAACAATGGATAAAATATAAAGGCTGCACCGATGACAATATAAAGAGCCGCGGACTTACATATTTCAAAAGAAATTAAAATGGCTGACACCTTCATCATTTTCATATTATATTCATATTTAGATTACATGGTGGGCATCAGCAGAAACGAACGCCAAATCACCTAGCAGGTAAATACCTACGAAGATTGGAAAAACTAAATAGAATTTATTGATGTAATATATGTATAATTCTCTACATTGTGATGTGCCCTGAGTAATTTAATTTGATTATTTATCTTTGTTTACAATTAAATTAGTAGGGTTGTTATTGATTGTGTAGGCTCCCTACCAAAATTAAGTCAGGTAATCAATACCTTCTGACAATTATGTGCGCGTCAACACGCTTCCTGAAGCCATACCTTTGAGAAATATTAAAGCAGCGACTATAGTGAAAGCTTTAACCAAGTTCTTCACATTTGTGGGGCTCCCCAAGTCCATACAGTCTGACCAAGGATCAAACTTTACTTCTGGAGTATTTCAGCAGGTCATGTATCAATTAGGTATAGAGCAGTATACCTCAAGTGCTTACCATCCAGAATCACAAGGTGCACACGAAAGGTTCCACCAAACTTTGAAAAACATGATCAGGACATACTGTTTGGAATTTCAGAGGGACAGGGATGAGGGAGTACACTTGTTATTGTTTGCTGCTATGGAAGCTAGCTGTTCAGGAAACTTTGGGAGTTAGTCCTTTTGAGTTAGTGTTTGGACACACAGTACGCGGACCCTTAAAGTTGTTGAAAGAAAAGTGGCTCAATGAGAAATCAGATATCAATTTATTGGATTATGTCTCAAGAGCAACTGATATCGCACAAGAAAACTTGAAACAGGATCAGGCTAAAATGAAACAATTGTATGATAAACACGCCAAAGAAAGAGTGTTCAAACCAGATGACAAAGTTCTAGTACTGTTTCCAATTTCAGGACACAGATTGCAAGCCAGATATCATGGCCCATGTGAGGTAGAGTCACAAGTGGGTGAAGTAGATTATATTTTCAAGACTCCTGGTAGATACAAGAGCAGGCAGTTATGCCACATAAATATACTCAAAGAGTATGTTGAAAGTGAGAGTGGCATTTCAAAACCTGTGTGTACAGTAAAATATGCTGATAATGTAGACAAACATGCCGATGTAACAGAGGCTATTTTAGAAGAAAAAAGTCACTGCACGTTAGCAAACGTAAAATCTAAAAGATTAGCTAGCGGATACAACCTTCAGGGGAAGGGGTTGCTGGGAGAGGGTTGTATCCCCTCGAGTTCTTTTACAAATCACGCGTTAAAATCACGCATTTTACTGACTCATTTTTGACGTTAAGGGCTTAGAGCTGATAGCACATTACTCATCAGACATACCAAATTGCATTCTGAGTACGAGGAATAGCCTTAACTGATATCAAATAATTTTGAATTTTTGAAATTTGCGATATAATACAAATTTTATGACAAATCATTAAATACAAAATGATATTTTTGACATTTAACAGTCCTCGAAGAAAAGTTTATCAATCAAATGATATGCAGTGAAAGTTGAAAATTGATACATGTCTGGTTCACTAATGTATTTCACTAATTCATTTAATTGACCTGTCATTATTTTTAATTACCTACAGCTTCATGAAAGTACAGACTAGGATCATTAATGTCATTAAGTTTATGGTATTGATATGCAAAAACGAATACAAACTCTGCAAAAATGCATAAAATGCACACAGGTGCCTACAATGGTACGAAATTAATATCTGTAAAAAAATCCCTTTGATTTACTTAGAATGGTAGGTTTGATTTAAAATGTCATTCTATTTAATTGAATTGTCATTTTTGATAACTCCATAAAAGTACACAGAACCTCTTTAGTAAATGTTGAATGAAATGCTCACGTGTCCCCATCATCTCTTAACCTGTCGCACAGTAGCGTAAGTGATAAGATTTTCTGCAACTTTTAAGTGATGCAAAATTGCATTTAAGTTGTCGGCAAATTGCATAAAAAAAGTTGCATACATATTTCATTACAAAAGATTAAACACACTCTTCATGAACTAAATGTCTATAGCAAAGAACTTTTATAAACATAGAGTGTCAATACATTACGTAATGCTTTGTTCCTTTGATGCCGATTTGATTTTCCGACAGGCTATTCATAAAAGTGGTACCATTGTTTCGGACAAAGGGGTTCCGCCATTAAATCGGTCAATGATCCGACAGCAAATTAACGCTTTACACAATAGGCGAGTACCAATAAGTGACTACTCAACAGTCATGTGTAAGGGCAGTCATGTGTAAAGTGGTGCCATTGTTCTCGCGTATCCCAATTAATGTGTACTTATGCGCGTCTGAAGTCTATAGAGGAGGCTTTATCTGTCGATGTACACTTCTTTATCACCCACCTGACCTGACAATACATGTAACAATAATTATTAGGCCTATATAATTATAGAAACTAAACACATAACAGCATTAGGCAGCCATTCGATGATGTCAATGTCTTTATTCGTTACGTAATTAAAACGCCCAGTCAGATGTATTTCACACATGCCAAACACAAGTCACCCAATTTCGAAAACTGGACGTTGAATGTACACTCTCATGAATATTGATTGGCAACATTTTCAATATGTCAGCGCTCTAATCAGACACAATAGAACAATGAACGTTGCAGCCCGCTGCTTCTATGTGTGTTGTGTGGCCATGGTTTATAGGTCTGTATACCAATGGATATAAATTAACAATTAATAGAAAAATGCATCAGTCTATAGAAAGCCTGAGTGGTTGGAGCAAGTCTAGATAAAGGTTTGATAAAGGTTCTGTCAGGCAGGATCGAAATATTTAGGAACCTAATAATTCTTCCAATATGTCAGCGCTCTAATAGGAAACAATAGAACAATAACCCTTAAAACACTAAGATGTTCAGTCCATAAACACAACTCATAAACAAGGTGTTTATTTTCTACAAGCAATATACAGAGTGAGTCAAAAAAGTGTAATAGTGCAAAGAATCCATCTTTATTTTATAACCAGATTGAACTTTTGATTTAAAACACATGATATATTCATTAGTGGCCTTGTGTGAAAAAACGAAGTAATTAGCGCTTACCGTTCTATTGTTATGACACATTTTACAGCGATACTCGATTTTAATGCTTGTCCACGGGACATATATATATAAATTTTGAATGTCAGTACACTCTTTGTAAGGTAGCTATGGAACAACTGCCATTTTCTTCATTGGCACTGAAGTAAAATGGAGCACACTAAGTTTTATTGTCCCTAGTGTTGAGCTGCCTTGTATAAGTCGAAACTTGATGATTGCATAGACAAAATTAGAGATGCAAAATGTGTTAGCAAATTTGATCTTTTGAAAGGGTACTGGCAGGTTCCACTCACAGACCGTGCCAAAGAATTTCCTGCTTTTTGTACACCATTTGGTCTTTACCAGTACAAAGTTATGCCATTCGGGTTTGAAAAACGCGCCAGCAACATTTCAGAGAATGGTGAACCAAATTGTGGCAGACATAGAGGGATGTGAAGCGTATGTAGATGATTTGATTGTTTACAGTCAAACTTGGGAACAACACATGGAACAACTTCATTAATAGAAACCGTCTGAAGTACAATTGATAGTCAATCTGGTAAAAAGTGAGTTTTGCCATGCCACAGTCACAATACTTTTGATGGATATGTTGTAGGTCAAGGTCAGGTGAAACCTATCAAAGCCAAAGTTGAAGCAATTGAGCAATACCCCACACCTGGAAACAAGAAGGCACTCATGAGATTTCTAGGAGTGGTTGGCTATTATAGAAAGTTCTGTCCAAACTTTTCAGAGATAGCAAGTCCTTTGACTGATTTGTTGAAGAAGGATGCAGAATTCATTTGGTCAGAGCAGTGTGAAAATGCTTTCCACAAAGTCAAATCAATACTCATGAATTTGCAGGAGTACAATCTGGCCATCAAATATATTAAGGGAAAAGACAATGTAATGGCTGATGCCTTGTCCAGAATTGCATTTAAAAAAAACCTGTAAAACAAAAATTCCTTTAAAAAGGAACTTGTGTGACAAGTAGTCACTGTGTATGTTGAGTTAAGCACTCAAAGTTAATATTATGTTGAAGTTGATGTAAAAGAAGAAAACATTTAAAAAAGTTTTCATTACATGCAAACTTTCTTCTTTTAAGGGGAAGGGTGTGATGTGCCCTGAGTAATTTAATTTGATAATTTACCTTTGTTTACAATTAAAATCTATTTCATAAGACATTTTAGGGATTCCCCTTTCTTGCATCAAATTGAGCAACAACAAATTGAATCATTTCTAGTTTTAGATAGTTGGGAAATCCCCTGAGATTGTAAAATGAAAATGACATCATAACTGGGAAAAACCCACAGGAAGTGATGTAATGTGAAAGGTTAATGTTTATAATGGTTCTTGGGACTTTCCAAGATTACATCGTGTGTTGTAAAATTCCCCTCTCAGCAAATTGAATGGATAGCTGGGAATCCCCTTTTTCAGGTGTTGCACAATTGGGAAAGTCCCCTGAGATTGTAAAATGAAAGTGACATCATATGGGAATCCCCTCAGGAAGTGATGTAATGAGAAAGGTTAATGTTATAATTAAGGCTTGGGAATTAAAATTACCATGATTACTCATGTGTTGTAAAATAGCAATTGGCTATTAAAATAGTGGGATTTCCCAGAGCTTGGTATATAAGAAAATGTAAACACAATTCTAAACAGTTTATAGTGTTGATCTGGGTTAGCTAATGTGCTTACAGTCCAATTCCTTCAATGAAAGGAAATTGCGAACCAGAAATATTTTATGCAGTCAATGTACTGCTGCCTGTCGGAGAAGATCTAGTTTACGTCAAAGGGCGTACCTCTTCCAAGAAATGAAATTATATTCTTCTGTCGACTTGCTGAAGTATGGTTAATGAAACAACACATCTGTCAATATAAGTGGAAACAGGGGGCAACTGCTTCCCAAAGAAATTGTGTGAATGGTGAAAGTAGCACCATTTTGGAGATAAAGAACGGCGCAAGGAGTTAAGTGTTTGGAGAACTACGCAAGGAGTTAGGTGTGGAGAATGCAGCACCATTTCTGAGCGAGGATTTTATACGCAAAGGATTTTATACGCATAGAATTATAAATGCAAGTCTTGAGTGGACTTCGCTGAACAGTGATCTTCGCAGCACAAGTGAATCAGGATATACATCAAGAACATTGAGAACAAGAACTTTACAATCAACTTCAAGATGAAGGCTGTCAGATAAGTAACTTTGCTAAATGAGTGTATCTTTATGATTGATTGTATGTGCACTTGTTGTCATATATTGTACCGATCACATTTTACTTTCAATTAAACACTTAGATATTGTTAACTTAATTAATCAGTGTGTTTTATTGTGCATTTGGGATCAAGGTGTTTTGGCGTTTGGTCATTATTAAGCGGCTCGTAACAAAAATTGATCCTTTTAGATAGAAAAATGATCTAAAAAATTACACCAAGCTCCTTGACACACAAAGCTTATGATTTCGAATACATCACTAGGATATCATGCCTACCCTAAATACAATAGGGCAGCTTAAGCTTATTTTTACGATGAGTAATACGCATAAATTGACACTTTTTTAAAAGGCTTTTTCAAAACCTTAAAAGGTTTTGTTTGGAGAGCAGTTTCAACCGTTATACTGAATTGCATATTTTCCACAACCAATCTTTCCAACGTAGACTAACAGTAACTTTTAGATAGGCTCCGACCTGTCATTGGCACTGTTTAAGAATCGGAGAAATTGATTTGATTAAATTCACGAGTCCGATTTATGTGTAAATTTGTTAACAAAATAAAAACTGATTTAAAATAGCTGGTAAAATCTTTAGACTCTTGAATATGCGTAAACATGGTCAATGTTAGTGAACATACAAATGTTGTAAGAGAAAGTGACTACCTTACCATATATTCCATGTTGCTGGCTTCTGGACTTACTTGGCCTCTGACCCATTCCATGTCAAGTCCAGGGATGTGCACCGCAGCACCTCTTCAATTTTTTCCTTTTTCTGTGTGGTGGTAGATATTAAAAAGTAAAATTCCGAAAATTTGAGCTTCATACTCCATTTCGTTTTCCCGTGGCATCAATTTGAAATTTAGGGGTCAGCGTAAAAATGTGTCGCAACAACGCGAAAGACAACGTTTGGAGGTCCATAAATGTATAAAGTGAACCATTTACAACTTTGAAAAGTATGTATTCTGGGGTACTTATTTGTGTAGAATTCAAATCTGGCATCAGAAAACTTGTAACTCCTTTACTTTAAAAGATATAGGGCCCTCAAAATGCAACTTCGTCCATCCAGGACCAACTTTGGGGGGTCAAAACTCCAAAAGTAAAAATAATTTTATTGTCCATTTTTTTGCCAGTCAGAGCCCTTTAGTAGGACATTACTCTTATCCAATATTGAGCCTATTAGAATACTTTTAGCTGAGATATTACCCATGCAAAACCCCAATTGTACATTTTTTGTACATTTTGACCCCCCTGAAAACCAATGTCAGACATTTTGCCTCAACATTTCTGAGAGATATTGGCTTTGGGACTCGATGGCTTCAACACATCAGTAAAGGTTTGCATTCTCCATAGAGTTGTACACATTTTTGATTTCGCATGTATAATGACTTATGTACAACTCTATGGAGAATGCAAACCTACTGTGTTGAAGCCATCGAGTCAAATCAATATCTTCAGAAATGTTGATCAAGAACATATTTTCAACATACCTTATGGTGGATTGCCTGACATTGGTTTTGGTCAAAATCAAAAAATGTACAATTGGGGTTTTGCATGGGTAATATCTCAGCTAAAATATTCTAATAGGCTCAATATTGGTTAAGAGTAATGTCCTCAAAGGGCTCTGACTGGCAAAAAAATGGTATAAAAAACTTTTGGAGTTTTTTGACATTTGAGGGCCCTATATCTTTTTAAAAGTAAAGGGAGATGCCAGATTTGAATTCTACACAAATAAGTACCCCAGGATACATACTTTTCCAAGTTGTAAATGGTTCCCTTTATACATTTATGGACCTCCAAACATCGTCTTTCGCGTTGCGACACATTTTTTACGCTGACCCCTCTAAATTTCAAATTGATGCCACGGGAAAACGAAATGGAGTATGAAGCTCAAATTTTCAGGATTTTACTTTCATCAATATCTACCACCACACAGAAAAAGAAAAAAATTGAAGAGGTGCTGCGGTGCACATCCCTGGACTTGACATGGAATGGGCCCTCTGAATTCATTGTGTTTATCAACAATAGCTTGCTTCTGTTCCTCGGTGTGATTAACTACTTTACTTGCGTCATACAAGTCGTCAATAGCGTCAACGTTGGCTCTCTTATGCAGCTCATGTTCAACAACGGATTGAAAGTCGATGCTGGACTTTTCGATTATTGTTGACGATAGTGAAAAATGACCATTATCGAGAATAGCGAAAGTGATCACAAGTAACAAGAAGTAAAGCATTTTGAGTTCTGTGTTGATAATGGCCGCAGCTGCAGATCATTGTTGGCTTTTGGTTTGATTGAATACCAGTTTTATGATAGCCATATAAATGATGCCCTACTTTTTTTTTAAACCCAGGTCATATTATAAACATATTTGCAGCAATTGGAAATACGAGGTAGGATTATGAATATTGCTGAGATGTACTTTTTCCAGATGGTAAAATTGCCCGTTCAGCTAATTACTAGCATATTTATAATACTGGTAATTCTTATAAACACTACTTGATTTCCATATGGTTCTCTCTCATATACCATGCTCTTTCGCCAGCTCTATCTCTCCTCCACCCCTTCGCCTCCCATCCCAGGGCCGGATTAACCATTGGGCCAGATTAGTCTAGATTTAAATTTGTTCACGTGCTTCTCGCGCAAATGTCATTGAACAAAATATACTCGTCCCCCTCTCGGCACCCAGTGCCACTATCGATCTTCTTCATAAACCAAATCTTGGCCACTTGAGTAGCTTTGAGTGCACATGCCTTCCTCACAGTGAGTTTGGGGCCTCCAAATTTTGGCTTGGCCCAGGACCCCCCAAAAGTCTAAATCCGGCACTGTCACATCCTCACCCACATAAAACACTGAACATGCTGAACATGGCGTTGAATATACATTTGTGCCGTACATCAAGGATTGCTCAAACACTGGTGCGAAACGCAGTCGATTAAAAATATTATTACTTGTATTTTATATAGACCGCCTGGTCAAGATTTTACAAATTTAAGGAGTTCAACGACAGACTCCCAGCAAACACAAATTGTTTCATAGAAAACGATGTCGGGTTATATAGGTGATATACATAAAGGGTATAAAACGTTTTAACGTTTTAGAAACATGTTTGAAAACTGACTGCAAAACATTCTAAAATGATTTTTTTCCCAATCTGCATATTATTAATTAAAAGTTGGGTAAGGCGGTATTTTATTTATTTCAATCAATTATTTCTGGTCATGTAACGTGAGTCTTTTTATATAGAAATCACGCGCTTTTGCTATCTACTGAAGATATAGCTCAAATTTAATGCATATTTTTAATCTCTTGAACGAAATATATAGACTTTTAGTTTTTTAGAATTGTGATGGTGGTGATATACCAAAGATCAAATTAACATTTCCAAGTGTTGTAATTTTTTTCTGAACCCATGTGTTTTTTTAACATAACTCAAATTAAACGCATTTTGTCATTTTGTTCCTCAACGAGATAGTGGTGCTATCTACTGAAGATAAAAATATTTCAAATATGGCGGTCAAAAATAAGCATGTTTGCACTTTGTGACTACATCCCGTGCAACAGTTTTGAACAAAAGAGACAGCCGAATAGAATTAATCGTAAGAGTCCTCTTTATCTGTTTAACCAGGTTGTCAATTCTGAAAAGTGACGAACTGAGATATTTTGGATGAAATGTGTTTTTTTGTGTGTGTCTCTTTTCCCATTTCCCCAAATATGTCAAATATTAAAGTAGCCATAGCTTCAAAACAAAATTAACTGCAACCTATATTTTTGCTCTGAATAATAGAGCTCATTAATATTTCATATTTGTGAACAAAAATATTCCATCATACCATATTGAGGCACAATTTGGGCTAACTTAAAACGTGCTTTTTTCATGAATGTTATCATTTTTTGCCAAAAATGGACATTTTACGCTATTTTTGAGTGAAAATTTATTGACAAGAAATGTATATATCAATGTATTGAGCTGGATGTTTGAATTGAAAAAGTTAACAGTGACATATTTCTGGGACTCATATTTTTTACCTATGACCTTCAGAAACCATAGGCCATTTCAGCATAAAATACATATTATTTGGATTTTTCCACTTTTATACATGTAAATACATAGGACCTATAACAATAACAAGTCCCATGATTTAAGATTTAGAGAGACCTCATACTAGTGAGTTTGAGGTTTTCGTGCAACATTTTTGGACAAAGCTTCCAATGGTGTTAAAATGTAGGCCTATCTACACACTACTCTGATCTTAACATTTTACCCGGCTGGCATTTCTGAAAAGTGACGTGTTCTGAGATATTTTGGTTGAAAATGCAGTTTTTGTGATTTTTTTTGTCGACAAAATTTTACGGAAAATTGAGTTTATATGCTTTTCTATGGGGTTTACCCATAATTTTCATGTCAAAAAAAGGGGGGGGGGGGGCTGTAATTGTTGAGGTCTGTAAAGGGGCCCCGAATTTTTTTCGCGAGAATTGTTTTTTGCTTCAGTTCAGCCCCCCCCCCCAACAGGTGTTTGTGAACGGTCCCTCATTACTCGAAATATCTAGTTTTTTGATGTCTATTTTCTTATATATTTTATTGTTTTTTACTCCATATTTTAACCTTTATCTCAGTTTCAAATTTGCCGCATTTGGCCCCCATGGACCAGATTGTGTCACATGTTCAATCTTTTTTTCAACTGGAAAGGACCTACCTAATTTGGGACGGCAAAAGATTGAAAAACAATGAAAATCAATCCTTTCTACTGAAAATTTAATCGAAAAGGATTTGCCCCTAACTTTAATCACTAAAAGATTGTAAAATATTGAGAATCACTCCTTTTGAGTGAAAAAAAAGTTTGAAAAATTCAAATCACTTAAATCTTGGCTACAAAATGAAAGTTATTTAATTAAAATGTGTTGGATTAAGATGTGTTGGTTAAAGTAAATACATATTTGGTACATCGGAAACGGTCTGGAAAGAAAGGCTGATTTTTGATTAAAACTGTTACCAACATCTAGGCCTATGTGAAAATCATTAATGTACAGATTTGTTTTTGAAACTGATCAAATCGCAAAGTTGCGTAAAGTTGCCCATAGTTGCCTAAACATTTTGCAAAGTTGCGCGAAGTTGCCCAACTGCTTTTCATAAAATTGCGCAATTAGCGATAAAAGTAGCGGATTAATTTAATCACTTTTATCCTTTTTGTAATACATTTTATGCACCAAAACACTTTGTAATGGTACATAGGCCTGCTTCAAGCTATTAGCTCAGTTGATAACACCAGTATAGGCCTACCCTATGTTCCAAGAAGCTGGGTTCAATTCCTGATAGTTTTGTTTTATTTTGTTTTGGGTTTTTTGTTTGTTTGATTGATTTGTTGTTGTTGTTTTTTTGTTTTTGTTGTTGTTGTTACTTTTTCCAGCTTCCTTACTAAATTAAGTTAATTAAAATAATTGTTCACATCACTGAATTTCAGGTCAAATAAAAATGTGTACCATTTTTTCATAAATAAAAGGAATAAAAGCAGGATATCAACTGAGCTAAAACACTGTCAATGTTGATTTTGATTTAAACTTTTCAGTGATCCAAACACAAGGAATTAATCCCTACATCGGAATTTTCAGATGGTACTACATCTTTCATCAGCGAGTGGGTGACTGTAAGCTACTGTATCAGGTACCCCCGGCAGGTACCATCTGAAAAGTTACTCACTCGCTGATAAAAGATGTAGTACCATCTGAAAATTCCGAGGTTACGAATTAATTCTTTGTGTTTGGATCAAAAGTTTAAATCAAAATCATGATTTATACCAACACAGATGAACTTTCATGACTGTCAATATTATTTAGTATTTGGTACAACAACCATTGTTTTGTATAATTTGACGTTTGTCCATGTGATGGTTTTCACGTTTCTCAAATTGTTCAAATGTTTCTGTGTTGATGCCTTTTTGTATTATATTGCATCTTTGCTTACACTGGTGGACATTTAAAACGAGAATTCTTTAAAAACTATGAGAATTGGACAAAACTAAGAGAATTGAAAATGTTCTCATTTCTATGAAACTTTCTCATCCAAATGAATGAGAATTACTACGGTAATTATTGTGTCAATAACCTGACACATTGTTAATGAGAAAATTTAACACAATGTGATAGGTTGCTGACATTTAGTATAATCTCATTCATTTGAATTGGATGAGAAAGTTTCCTAGATATGCGATAGGCCTCATGAGAAAATTTTCAATCTCATAGTTTTTGTTTAATTCTCATCGGTTTGAAAGAATTCTCATTTAATTTAACTAGTGCAAGTGGGAAAGGATCGATTTGTTTTCAATGTCTAATCATTTTAAAAGCTTCTTTTTTTCTTCTTTTTTTTTTGCCTCATCTTATTTGCTCAACATACGAGAGCAAACAGTGATGTTAAGCTAATATGCCTATGCCTACGCGCTAGCTTAGTAAACGTAGGCTACAGTATTTTTGGACCCTGGTCGGCGTATTTTCTGTTTTTTACTCATTTTTGGACTTCATAATCGCAAAGATTGGAAAAAAATGAGGTGAATATGCAGCGTAGCTTTGCAAAAATGCAATTTTAAAATGCATCACCACTGCGCCGTTTGAGTGTTTTAAAAGTTTTCTAACTCGGTAATTTCCGGGGGTAATTTATACCCTGGGAATCCGCCTGCTGGGAATAGTCTACAACTTGCCCTACAGCATTGTACTAATTTCAAAGCAATAAAATGAGAATATCGATTAATTAGAGGTCAAAGGTTAATTGTAAATACATATTAAGTTTCTATTCCTTGTAAAATTTTTCAAACATTTTTCACATATTTTACATTTTATAGTTTATTTTTTAAGTATATTTAATTTTATATATGTTTCTATTGAAATACTCATTACATTCGATACTTAAATACAGATTTAAGTCCAAAAAACTTAATTTATAAGAAATTACTAAAATAAAATCTAGTATTACGGCTTTGTTGATGTTTCGGCTTTTCAATGGCGCTACCGGTGCGCCCAACCCATGAAACATGCATACGTGTACTGCATGTTTGCCTGTTCTGTAAGTGATGACTTTCTGCCTTAGTAATGCTAGTTTAGCTGTAATGCCATGGTCAGTCTAAAAAGTATGCCGTCGTAAAGTGATTTCAACAATAGGTGAACAGATCGAGTATAATATATTATGTTTTAAGCTTAATGTAGATATGATCCGTGCAGTGCGTGAAAAATAGTTATAGCTTTCATCAACTTCAAGTTCTGAGTTCACAAGTTCATGAGCTTTCTTTATATCGTTTAGACCGTCGTTCGAGTGTATGATCACCTCGACCTGAGCAGGAATTCAATTCAGTTCTTTATCTTGTGGTATGGTAAGCAACATTGTACAAGTTGGCAGGAGCTAATAACAACCTCCATAATCGACACACAACTCAACCAAAGAAAAAAGTGCAATCTTCAACAACTCCAGAAATGAATGAATGGAAAACTAATGTCCGTACTCCCATCCACTACACATCCAATGGTGGTACGTCCGTCATGCGGTTTAGACCAAAAGTTGTCGCTTTTGTTGTACTGATAGTTCTTGTACTCTTGATCATACTTTTGTTACCAAATCCAAAGCAAGCTTCTGGTGGTGAAAGTCGCGTGTTATTTGATCGGGGGAATGCAAACATTATTCGTGGTAGTTTTACCATGTCATCGTCTGCATACAATACAACTTATCCAATGTCTCCCGTCAAAAGAACTTCAACAGGTAGAAAATATAGAATAGGTATGATAACTGATTTAGATACAAATTCTAAACTTGAAGATCCAAGTCACACTTGGGTTGCATACATGAAGAAAGGGTACCTAACTATTTCATCGTCCAATAACATTGTTACTGTTGACATTGACGATGAAGAAATTGCATTGCAGTCCCACTTAGCACAAGGGGATCGTGCAATGGAGCTATCAGAACTAGTATGCTTTAATGGCAAACTCTACACTGTTGATGATAGGACAGGTGTTGTGTATCAAGTTTTGGATGACAAGGTGCTACCCTGGGTGATTTTACCTGATGGCGATGGATCTTCAACAAAAGGTAGGAACCCTCAAATTTTTGACTTACTTTTTACAAGAGCACAAGTAAGGTCTATTAATTTATTTAGAAGGCCTTTCTTTAAAAGAAATCTGTTCAAAGGATTCATTTTTTGGTTATGTTATGTAATGTTGATTTATTTTGTTAATTTCATTTGATTTCAGGGAAAGACCCTTTTGCTCCATACACATGTATGTACCGTGTTTATATTTTTTGTAATGTCTTTGCAGTGTCCGATTTACAAATTTTTTCCTACCTGCACTGGTGCATGGAGCCCAAAATTTCTACATGCACAGCAAAAAGTGTGCATGCACCAAAATTAAAGCAAACATAAAATCACATTGAATCACGATCATTGTCAGTTAAGCTTGTAATAAATATTCCCGGCTCCACTGTCAGTGTCATTTTTATGCCGATCACTCGCCGATTTCTTAGCCAAAACACTGGATGCTGTGGCTTCATCTGTTCTAGAACTAGTCGCCGACGAGGTGCACAATTTCCAGAATGATGCAAGTATTTTTTGAACTATTTCCTTTTTTGCTGGATATTATTATTTTCCGTCACGTAAACAAATATTTCCCACAGTTTAAATTCCGGTTCTTTTTTTTTCAATTAAATGAAAATGACAGCTTCGACATGTGCGAGGGTATCGGGAATTGGTGGATGACGTCACATTACGCTAGCCCCTCTAAGGGAAGTCATAGTCTCGGACCAGACTGTATGTGGCTATCGCGAATGTTTGTTAGGATCGACGAGTATCAGACCGACGCAAACTGGCAGTGTAGAAGACTAGGGAAGTCAATGAAAAAAAGTGACAGTTCTCACGTGATAGGGGTATCGGGAATTGTCAATTGCGTCAGCCCTGAAGTCAGGATCAGGCTTCCCGTTAGTGTGCGTCATTGCGTCCAGACGCGTATTTTACAAATTTGGACGCAAATTCACATGGCTAATCAAGTATTTTGCGTCCATGTCACATGGATTTGGACGCAGACAAAACTTCGAAATTTTATCATTAATTGATGATAAAAATAAGAAATTTTTATTCTTTTATATTTTTAAGATAATAAAAGCCCCAAAATTTTGACCCACCTGCTGAGAATTGAAGTAAATTCTGCAATATTTGTAAATGCAACGTCAGGAAATCGTGCACTTTTTGCATGCTTTCCGAACGATCGCTGTACAGCTGTTTGATCAGTCCCGATTGATTTGTTTACAAGCAAGCACGTGCCGCTAACGTGCGGTGTTTATTTAATTATTTATCACAACCTGACAATATTCAATTTTTAATATTTTAAGTTTATTTTCTCATAAATAATCTAGGTTTCCTTTATTAGTATTATTGTTACGATGAATAAAAGCAATTTTAAAGACAAAATCCAAATGATAACCCTTTTTCGTATTATTTGTGGCAGCGCGTGTTTTAGCTTTTGTAGCATCAACAGCACGTTAATTTAAAAATAGAAACGCGGAAGTGAAAGTACGAACGAAAATTGCTCAAGATTGACAGACTTTGCTCATGTTTTTGCACCTGTTTTTGACCACGTTTCGGACCAAAACTGACACAGAAATGAGAAAAATTATCATAGCGAATGGAGATGGAATATCACGGCGAAAATGCACTTTTTAACAATCAGCATTTGATGAGGTGTAGACCCGGGGTACGTGTGTATCGTCATAATCGTGAATTTCAGATGGACGCACAAAAATCTGTCTGGACGCAAGTTTTTGCAACCTCGTCAGCAAACTTGCGTCATTACGGACGCACATTTTTAAAACCTTAACGGGAACCCTGGTCAGGATGTTGCGCTAAAAATAGATTGGGTTTTTCCAAATCGGACTGACTGCTTGTTTACTTTTGTATATTGGCCTTGTCATATCGCTAGCGCTAAAATCGTACATGCACGCGTGCAGGCAGGTAGTGAAAAGCTGCATGCACAAAGGGAATGTTACATGCACTGGTGCAGGTATGCAGGTGGTAAATCGAACACTGTGTCTTTGATTTTTATGGAAATAAAATATGAATGAATGAATGAATGAATGAGGAATCTAAATTCTAATGGATTCAATTTTTCTGTACGGGTTACGGGTAAAATGTTTCAGTTCAAAATATGTTGAATTTGTAAAAAATTCTAACATACGGTACTTTAGGACACCCAGTATTCCGAGCTTACCAAACGGCTGTGATTTTTTTTCTTCCAAAGTCAGTTGGCTCCCCCCTCTAACCAAATAAATGTTGTTTACTTTTAGTTTATTGCAGCAAGTTAAAAGGGCATTTCGTGATCCACATCCTCATCCCCCCACTTTTCTCAAAAAAAGTTGAGATTTTTATATCACTGGAAACCTGCACTACATCATGTTTACATGTATGTACAAAATATTTCTTGCAGATTAATTCGTTTAGCAAAGATATCGTGAAATTTGAATTTCATTCTGGTGCACCAGAACGAAATTACAACGCATTGTCTATGGAGCAGTGTAATACACATAATCATGCATAACTCCCGAACACAAAATCGGAATCAACTGAAATTTTGGGAATAGGTTTTTTCGTGGATATCTAATGAAAAATGACATAAATAGAGGATGCTAGGATCACGAAATACTCCTTTAATTTAGTAATGCATTACGTTTTAAAGTAGGCCTATCCATTTTTTTATCCAGAATTTTTTTATTCCACCCTAAGTAACTTCAAGGTCACCCTGTACAATGAGTCAAAACAATGTAAATTGCTAAATGTCTCTCAGCTTGTGAGCCATTCCATGTCAATTCAACTAGGCCTCCACATTGACCCTATTTTGGCTGCTAAGGAAAAGCCCCACCTAGCAACCATCAACATTGCCATTTTTATATTATGGACCTTTTTTCATTTTGTCACATAAACTAATGAAAGAAAGACCCCAATTATATAATGTCTGACCCATATGTCCTCTTCACATTTACAGGATAAAAGGTAAAAGAATATATATCGTTTCTCTTCAGGGGGTAAGAAGCGTTTTCTCACAATTAGTAATTTAAGATGGTACTTTCAAGGTGCTTTAACCCTATTAAGGAAGTGCTTGATAAAGTTATTTTTGTGGCAGGTTACATTGTAAGCCCAGTGGGAGTACAAATGTGTACTAATGGATGTATCCATATCAAAACGATGCACTTGTCGGCTGCTACATGTGTCTCATTTCACATAATAGCTAGGAATAAATACCAGACTCATCTCAAGTGGGCGTCACTTCAAAACATCCCCAGGTCACATAGTTTAGGAACATGTTCTCTGTATTCCTAAATCAAGTGACTTTGGTATGATTTGAGGTGACCTCCACTTGAGATGAGTCTGGTATTTATTCCTAACTATTATGTAAAATGAGACACATGTAGCAGCCGACAAGTGCATCGTTTTGATATGGAAGTACACAAATGTACTCGAGAGTTATAAAGAAAAAAAAAATCCTGAAGCGCTTCATTTAGGTGAACAGCGCCCTCAAAGTTGAGATTTTCCATTTTTGGCCCTATTTTAAGGGGAAAATTGATGAGCCTGTGACACTCCATCTATTACTCTACTTTTTTATGGTTTTAGTAAAGCAGGCAGTCTATTTTCAAACTCTATAGTGCTCTGTTTGTATATTTTTTTTTATTTAAATTGATTTTTAGGCTTCCAAAATCACTGAATAGCATGCAATTTCCCCATCACAGAGAATACAGGGTTTATTATGGGGTTTCCATTGCCTGTAACTGTATCAAACTGTTATCAAAGTTTTATATTGAAGGAAATGGTAATCCACCATGAGAGGTTTTGATTGGTGTGAAAACAAGCGGTCTCAAATTCTTTAATATTTATGTTTTTCGTAGATTTTGGAGGCCTAAAATCTATTTTTTAAATACAAACAGAGCACTATAGATTTTGAAAATAGACTGCCTGCTTTACTAACACCATGAAAAAGTAGAGTAATAGATGTAGTGCCACAGGCCCAAATTACCCCTTAAAATAGGGCCAAAAATGGAAAATCTCAACTTTGAGGGCACTGTTCATCTAAATGAAGCGCTTCAGGATTTTTTTCTTTGTAACTCTTGAGTACTCCCACTGGGCTCTAACCTGCCACAAACAATAGGCCTAACTTTAACAAGCACTTCTTTAATAGGGTTAAAGCACCTTGGCCAACTTAAATGTGATAAAACGCTTTTTTAATTACCCCCTGCGGAGAAACAATACATTTTTTTCCTTTTATCCTGTAAATGTGAAGAGGACATATGGGTCGAACATAATTGATATAACTGGGGTCTTTCTTTCATTAATTTATGTGACAAAATGACCCACCCCAAGTATTGAAGGGGGAAAAATGTCCCCACATGTATGTAGCTGGTAAGAATGGAGATGTTTATGGTTGCTAGGTGGGGCCGTCCCTTAGCAACCAAAGTATTCACTTTTTTTTTTCTGCCGGATTTCTTCATTTTGGCATATTGGGAATACATTCAAAAGAGCATATCAGCCAATTCCAAGAGGGTCAATGTGGAACTTGCTGAAAATCCTGTTGATTTGATATAAGTTCTAAAAAAGAATTCCCCTGATGATCAAGTCAAATTGTGGAATGTGAATTTTAAACTCAGACAATTTTATTTATCCAAACAGTTGTAATTAGCAATTGTGAAAATATATTCTTGTGGTAGACCTCATTGGTGCCATTGGGCTTTTCATGCAAGTTTAGTGAACCAGGGCAAAGCTTGCAAACATAGCAGATATGACCTAACCTGTGCCTTTTATGGACAGTTGGGTTCTGGTACCCAAGTTCCCGGGAATTTGATTTGGTCCACGTTTTTATTGTCAAATTTCCAAGTATCTTTTTTTTGTCTTATTTTGACCTGTATGGCATCCATATTTTTGCCACTTTCTTGTTTAGTAATTTATCTTTTACAATTTCCTCTTTCTGACCAGTGTGTTTTTTCACACCTCGTCTGCTCTAGAGTGTTAATGTGTATGACTATGAGTGTAAATTGCATACATTTTGTATCTTCCAAGTTCAAGAAAATGCCTTGATTAATTGGTGATAATTTTTAACAACATACAGCTGCACAGTTCTAAATAATATGTAAACCTACTGCTCAGTGCCAGAAGTGGGTAAGTCACATTTGTAATAGCTGTCCTGTGAACATTTGGCAATTTACACACAAGATTATGTACTCATCAACACATGGTACATGTAGCTGTTGCGCTTGCCCACTTCTGGCACTGAGCAGTCAATATGTACATACATGTTTTGATTTAAGGCTAGTGGAAATGGAAATTAGTTTCCAATCCCCCCTCCCCTCCTGGGAGAGGAATTGGCATTTTTACAATTGAGTATAATGTTTCTAATCATTCTGATAAAAGATTTGTTGAAGAAACTATTCCACCTGATTTCCGGGGTCAGATATATCAATCGATCAATCTATTTTATTTCAATCAATTTTATTTTATACAATAGGGTAGGATAGAAAGCTTTCTTTCCACATGGAGGTCCTTGGGGTCGTGGAGATAAAATAAAGCATACGAAACATATAAATTACAAACAAAAACAAGTACATTATCATCTTAAATTGGATATAAACAAAAATTAAAAGCAAAGTCATAGATTTTTGAATACATCAATAGTTTCATCCAAATTGTTTTAAATGATTGAACCTAGCCTATTATGTTTAATGTAAACTGTCTGTCCTGGGATTTTAACATTAAATTTACACATGGAGAAAGTTGTAATGATTCTCTGGAATTGAAAATATGTGTGACAAGTTATTCAAAATCTTGTATCTCATCCATTCATCATGGGTTAAATGAAAATACAGCAAAAATAAATATTTTTATAATCAGTATATATGAGGAAAGCAATAATTTTTTTGTTAAAAATATTAAGCACTTGAGAATTGAGATGATTTATTCATTCATTCGTTCATATTTTATTTTCATCAATCATCAACATCAAATATACAAGTGATACTAACAGCTCAACAAAGTATAGAGGGCATGGTGGCTCAGTGGTTACGGCCTTGGACTCATAATCGGAGAGCTTGCTTAACGTGAGTGGGTTCGAGTCCCGTCACGCCACCGTGTTGCGCCCTTGGGCAAGGCGCTTTGTCTCACTTGCTTCACCCCACCAGGTGCAATGGGAATCTGTTAGGGGTAGTCACAGTCGTTGTACTGATGAACCCTGCGCCATTTGTAGGCAGCAAACGTGGTTCCGACATATTCTAATAACGGCGGAATAAATGTAAAGCGCTTTGAGGCTGTTTACAGCATAAAGCGCTATATAAATATCTACATTTATTTATTTAATAAAATTAAATGTAAACAAGAGTCATTGGTAATGGTATAAATAAATATCAATACATGTAGGCAATAACAATTAAATCAATATAATTAAATTAGAATAGCATTATTATGTATGATTGACCAAAATACACTTTAAATGCATAATGATATTACGAGCGTGCTTATAGTATATGTAGTTTATCACGGAAATACCACACTGCAATGGCAATTGATTTTGAAGTACTTGCCGTATACGATTTCAAAGCATCATGATGTTTGAAGCCAATACTACACCTACATGTATTACATGTAGACTGGTGCAATAATGTTTAGATTTACATGTAATAATGAATAAGGCCAAAAAAAAAAAAAAGGTTTGTCTCAAAGCTCACGAGAAATTTAAAAACAAATGCGAAATGCGATTTTTTTATTTTTTTTATTCCCGACTTTTTTTCATGGTATTTTGATAAAAAAGTCTGATTTTACGATTTTTTCTGGAAAAACTAAAAAATTTTTTTTGGAAATAAAAAAATTTCTGCATTTCTTTTTTGTCAAATCGTGCGATTTTACAAACGCGCGCGCAAGCTTTGAGACGAACCTTTTATTTTTTTTGGCCTAATGAAAAGCAAACAAGTATTTTGATAGCCTTAAGAAGGGAAGATGTTGGTTACCACCGGGTGGACACCATTTGAAGGTAACGTTAGTAATGGTGTCCACTTTGTGAAATTTGGTTTGCTGCTTCAAGAATTTTGTTCATGGAATGAACATTTCCCTTACTTGAACCCACATCATATATGCACAGTTTATAAACATGTACATATACTGTGTCTTGAATAGCTATTGTAGCCCATCAACCCTGTGGTTAAGAGGCTAGGAAATAATTCCTAATGTCTCATACCCAGGTTTGTATCCCTTTATCTAATCCTGCCCCATATGACAAGAACTTTTTAGCATATCTTATCTTATCTTGTATTGAGATAATCGCAGCCAGGACTATATTTTTGTTTTTTTTCTAAGTATGTTTACTATTGGATTGAGCCATCACATGATTATAATAGGCTTTATTATATCACTCAGGCATAAATTCTAGATATTTCATTGGTTGATTACCATTTATCATTTTTACTATCACCCTCTCCGTGTGATAGTCTTTACCATCATAGTGCTCTGCCGTAGTTCGCCTGCGCCAAGCCGTGCCCTGACTCTTGGACTCGCTGATTTAGTTATGGGGTGGACCCCAAAATGTAAAGTATATCACGGCAAAACATGGTGTTATGTTGATGAAAAAATGTATTTCCTACCTCAAATAGTAGTTTAGTAATAGAATTTATGCATGAGTGATATAAAACAAATATTAACTGTCTGAAATTTGTGTAATGGTCAAACTATAATCCCTCGGTGAAAGATGTATTGTTCCATTCCCCTCGCCGTGCCGGCTCGTGGAATGGAACAATACATCTTTCACCGTGATTATATTTCACCATCATCACTCATAGACAGTTAATATTTGTATACTGATTGGTGGGTAAGGTCAATGCTGTTGTTTATTTTGTGATACAAGGCTGTGCATATTACTGCATGAAAAATACACTGCATATTTTGATACAGGCGAATTACTCAATTACTTCCAACTGACGAAATCATTATGCCTCAAATCACTAATTTATTGTAAGATCAGTGCAGAGTAGGTTACATTGTAGATATGAAAATGGAAAGTTGGAAAAAATTACTATACACCGTGAAACTGTCTTTTTGAAAAGATTCTTCTTGTTTTATGTTGTAGACTTGTGTTTGAGTTATACTGAGTAACTGTTACTAAAAAAGTGCAATACCCATTATTTTGCTGATCCATTTTGTGTGCACATGCCACATAACTTACAAATAAACTGTGATTGATGAGAAGACCTTCATAAGTGCAGCACAAATAAGATAAATTTAATCATGAATTTAGGTAAAATATATACATCAAGTGCACTGATCATGGCTCATCATTGTTGCCCCTAGTGATATTTGGCCATAAGAGGACAAGTGCTTATAATTTGAAACAGTGTTTTAGGGTACAATTTTTTGATTCTCAATCTCATGTAAGAAAATCATATTTCTTGTTTGTACAGGTTTTAAGGGAGAATGGATGGCTGTGAAAGACCATTTGATGTACGTAGGTGGGCTGGGCAAGGAGTGGACAACAATTACAGGTGAACTAGTCAACTACTTCCCTCAATGGGTGAAGCTTGTTAGCCATAGTGGAGCTCTACAACATCTTGATTGGGTGGATAACTACAATGCCATGAGGAATACAGCAGGATTTCCATATCCAGGTACATACATGTAGATCAAGCAGTGTGTTAATCAATGGTGTGCTTTCAGACCCTATGTCTTTAGAGTTTGGTTTACCACAAGGGTCTATTTTAGGACCACTTGGCTTTACTTTGTATGTTCTACCACTTGGTCGTATAGTTAGATCTTTCGATTTGAATTTTCACATGTATGCAGATGACATACAATTGTACACAAATTTTAACCCCAAGGATCCTTCTTCCATTGTGGTTGCTCTGGATAACCTGTCTTGCTGTGTTGATGCTGTCACAAAATGGATGAGGAGAAATATGCTCAAGCTCAATGACAGCAAGACAAGAGTTCTTTGTAGCCACTCCGTCCCACCTGAAACATTTTGTGGGTCCTGTGTCATTTTGTGTTTTCGTGATATGTTAATCAATCCATCTGATAACATCCGCAATTTATATTTGATTCTTCCATGTCATTGTCTGCTCATATTACAAACCTTTGCTGTAGCTTGACATATATATCATCTTCGAAACCTTTCTAGGATACGTAGGTATCTTGATCGTGATACTTGCCATCTTGTCATCCGTGCCCTCATCTTGTCTAAAATCGACTATGGCAATGGACTGCTCCTAGGGTCAAATAAAACTGACATTCAGCGTATTCAACGCATTCAGAACTGGGCTGCGAAGATGATATGTCAAGTCCGTAAACAAGATCATGCAACTCCATGTTTGGAAGAACTGCATTGGTTGCCTGTGGAAAATAGAATTGTGTTTAAAGTACTTTTATTGGTATACAAATGCCTGAATCATATGGCTCTCAATTACATCTCCTCTTGTATCACTCTCAATCAACCTGGTAGAGCTGGACTGCGCTCAGCATCTGACACCACACGACTGACAGAGCACAATACATCTAAACTGCTGAAATCTGCTGAGCGCGGGGCCTTCTACTATAATGCTCCCAGAATGTGGAATTGTTTACCTGTTAATATCCGTGAATCTGCATCACTTTCTGTTTTTAAGAAATCTCTTAAGACACATTTGTATAATTTTTTATATTTTTGCTCTGTATATATTTTGCTTTGGCCTTTTGCCACCTTCAATATTGCTTGTAGCGCTACGCTCTTTATGTAGCAGCGCTTTATAAATGCTCAATATGTATGTATGTATGTATGTAGTTATAAATTAATTATAAATTAAGATTTAAGCTTGATGACAGCATTATTATTGCTTATCCATATTGTTCTAAATTTAGGTTAAACTGTACATTTTCTATACATGTAATACAATGTAGTTTGTCCTTGGTTGAGGGATGTTAGCATACTCTAGACCAGGAAAATTATTTATGGCCAATTTAAATAAAATGTTTCATGCAGATGTCAGCTGTACTCAATTTTAATTACGCATTTTTATACTCTTTACTGTCACAGTTTGCATTGCCTCTATTCACTACCATATTCGGACAGTAGCTGCATTTGCATATTTCTGAAAGCTATTAATAATTATAAAATTTGATAGATTTTTCTCATGACATGAATTTATCAGTCTTTCTAGAGTCAAATATTGTGCTTGAATTTGTCTCATTAATACGATATTTGAAACTTCTGGTTCGACTGATAAATTCATGTATGGTATGCTTAATCCATCCAATTTTATATTAAACTTGACAGGATGATAGAGTATTATCATCTCTTGTGCTGTATAGTTTTGTGTTGGGTTATCGGCATATTTCAGAATATTAATAAGCTAATTTGCATATTTTACCTGAAAGGCCATTAATCCACTGTACATGCAATCACCACTGAACTTCTTACTTGGTAGCTAGGGTGATAGAGTATGGTATGATTTGTGTCTTTTTATTTACACATTTATTAGTATTATTGATTAATTAATTAATTTGCATTTTCTTTGTTATTTTCAAACCTTTGTTGTTGGAGCCACCTTCATTAGAACCACATATGTATTGCCAAGGGCTGCATAAACCTATAATTTTTCAACACTGCCTTAATAACTGCCCAGAGTCCATCAATTAAAGGCCCATGCAGTAATCCCAGTGCAAAAGTAAAAAAAATACAATTGTTTATAATTGCTTAAAAGTGAAGGATAACAGGGGTTCAAATTCGCAATAAATTGCGGGAACCAGTTTAGGTTCTCATACAGATGTCATTTGGTATTTTTGAAATGAAAAATTTGGCAACAAATGAAGAAAACAGTGGTATTGATGATGTTGAAGCCCCATTCAAATACGCCTACATGTAGCCAATTTATATACTGTCAGTATATAAATTACTATGTAAATTGCCTTATTCTGTCAAAAATACACGGCTTTCGGCTGAACCACTAACAGGCTATGTTAGCACATCTATGACAATGACAAAGGTACCCAAACCTGAATTTTGATGATTTTTACGATCGTCCAGATGAGCAAATCACTGAATGGGTCTTTAATATAAATTAAGTGTCGCTGTTTTTTACATATAGGCCCTACATTCAAATGGGAAGTCTTAATTGGACTTCCAAAGATTGTATACAAACACATTTTTAGCTCATTGCGTAACGCAATGAACTATAGGCATAGTCCAGATTTCTGTATGTTTTTTCTTTCTCTTGCTACATCGTTTGAGCAATGGATCTGGTAATTTGAGGCGGCGATCTTTGCATGATTGTTCATGATTGTTACTTATTTAGCTAGGAAAATTCGGACGGAAAGTGTCATTTTTGGAGCATTTTGTTACAAAAATTTTTACCAAATTTCATGGCATAGTCTCCTATGCAGACTGTTTGTGGTGCTTTTCATATTACAAACACTGTACAAACTCCTTGATCTGGCGATTTTGTAAAAGAGATGTTGAACTTTACTGCTTCAGTGCGGCTACAATGTTTGCTTTTCAGTGTTGCTTTGCCTTACATTCGGCAAGTCAATAGATAAAGCACCAATTGGGCTCGTGCTGTCTATAGGCCCTTACTTTTGTGCACGAGCCATGAGTAAATAGTGTTTCAAATTCTCCCAAATAGTGCATATTCAGAACTAATTGGGCTACCAAATTGTTGGTTGGCAACCCTGACTATGAACAAACATCTCACTCATTTACACCTATATCACACATCTTGACCAGTCACTAAACCCAATCAGTTATGTAAACATTTACTCAAGGTGAAATGTCCTTTTGACTAGCACTTTTTCAGTGCCTAGTATTTCAGTATATGGGACCATGACAACCCCTCTGTGACATAACAAAACAGACAAACAGAAAGTCTGAACAGGGAAGTGCTGGGGGTAAACACTAGGCTAGTGGCCTTTCCCTGTTCTGAAGGGGGCACTCGTTTGAAAATATGGAGTCAGGAAAATTAGATGTGTGTGCAAAATTTTATTTTATTTGTTTTAAATCATTTCATTTACCATGAAAGTGTTGTAGTTTTTAAGTTTCAAGTTTTTATTTGGAAATTGCTTTTACATCAGTGGCACTCATCTATCCGATGTGCATCCAAGACATGAAATATACAAACAAAACTGTATTTTAAAAACAAAATAAAATCAAAGGATACTCGACAAGCAAAAGGTACAAATAAATAAATGCCTTGAGAACCGCAAGTATATTTTCAAAATGCTGATTTGTGCTTGATCACAGCACTAGGCAAAAAATCTTGAAAAATCAGAATTAATTTTTTTTTTTTTTTTTTTTTTTGAATGATGATTTTTACAGATTTGTTCAAAAACTCAAATGTTTTTCACTTAAAATTAATATTTTATTGTAAGACTAGTCTTTAATTGATGTCTAACAGGTATCCAGAAGTTAAAATTGACAAATGTCCCTAATTGAACAAGCATTATTTAATATTTGAGGGGATTTTTTTTATTCTGTAGGTTAAAAAAAAAAAAAAAAAAAATAATCCGACTGTCCTACCCAAATTTCCCATTTTTCCACTTGAGGGCAACACAACAATATTTTTTTTTTGGCCCTATGGTGATTTTGAGGTTTGAGAATACTGAAATGTGTTTTTCAAAGTTGGCAGCCCTGTATACATAGCTATACATGGCTATACATGGCTATGACATGGTTACATATGGCTATACATGGCCATACATAGCTATCCATGGCTATACATAGCTATCCATGGCTATACATAGCTATGCATGGCTATACATGGCTATACATGGCTATGACATGGTTACATCATATGGCTATACATGGCCATACATAGCTATCCATGGCTATACATAGCTATCCATGGCTATACATAGCAATATGCATGGCTATACATAGCTATGCATGGCTATACATAACTATGCATGGCTATACATAGCTATGCATGGCTATACATAACTATGCATGGCTATACATAGCTATGCATGGCTATACATAGCTATGCATGGCTATACATAGCTATGCATGGCATTTACCATGAAAGTGTTGTAGTTTTTAAGTTTCAAGTTTGGAAATTGCTTTTACATCAGTGGCACTCATCTATGAGATGGTGATCCAAGGCATTAAATATACAAACAAAACTGTATTAAACAAAATAAAATCAAAGGATACTTGACAAGCAAAGGGTACAAATAAATAAATGCCTTGAATAAATAAATATCTTGAGAACGGTAAGTATATTTTCAAAATGCTGATTTGTGCTTGATCACAGCACTATGGTGATTTTGAGGTTTGAGAATACTGAAATGTGTTTTTGTTGGCAGCCCTGTATGCATATAGATAGCTATACATGACTATACATGGCTATGACATTGTTACATATGGCTATACATGGCCATATATAGCTATCCATGGCTATACATAGCTATCCATGGCTATACATAGCTATACATAACTATGCATGGATATACATGTACATAGTGTAACAGGGCGTTTAAGTAGTATGGGGAAATTAGCGAAGAGTTAAACACAGAGTCCAATGTTGAGGGATCGACCCAAAGTTGAAGTTTATTAAGATGCTATGTACATGTTGTCAGTATCAAGTGTCAACTGTTTAGTACCAAGTGTTAACTGTTTAGTACCAAGTGTTAACTGTTTAGTGTCTCTATCCTACAAAAGTATCAATCTTATATTTTGGAGAGGAAATACCGGGGGAAATACATGTCCAACCTCCTTATTAATATTTCATCCAATAGCAACTAATCTTTAACAATGATGTAATGGTCAGTCTAACAAAATGAATCTTACTATAAATAGGGAAATGTTGTGGGGGTGCGGGTATGAAAGTTAAAGGTTCCGTCAGTTTCGATCCAAATGTCACCAAATTCATACGGGACATCGAGGCATATACCTAGACGGTAATGCGAAAATTTGGTTGAAAACGATCAAGAATTGGCTGCAAAAACAGTGAAAATAGGGGTAAAAACGGGGTTTTTGTTATGAAAATCGGTTGTCAGCCTATGCGTCACTGCAGCTGGCCGGCAGCGCGTCGGCGCCAATGCGCGCGTAAACGGCGCAGAGCCACGCGACTTGCGAGCCAGATACCAGTGGACATGATAATACGGAAAGAAGGAAAAATAAAGGTCAAAAAGGTAAATGGACGGGTGACGGGATTATGATAACGGGTGAACACGTCCGCAGACACGCTATTAGAGGACGTAATACATACGGGAAAAAGATGGAAACGGGAAATCACATGGAAACAGGGAAAACATCGAAACGGGAAATCACAAGCAGCAAATAAAAAAAGAAGCTAAGGGAAATGTAAGAAAGAACAGATTTAGAAAATAATCGGAACGGGGTTAAATAAATAAATAAATAACATGGAAACGGAAAATCACAAGTTAAGCAGAAGAAACTAAAAAAGAAAATGGAGGAGGAGACAGATTTAGATAAATAAAAATGTACCTTTTTAATGATTCTTCCTGTTATAGTGAACGCTCCCATTTACTCATCTAGCGGGGACCCGCGCGAAGCGCGGGTATCCCGCTAGTTTACATAATTGAATATTAATAATTACTTCCTGTGCACATGATGATGATGATGCAAGAAATGTGTGGGATGACACACCTACATAATCTTGAAACAAAGGGCCTTTACAATTGTTGGTCATAAAATGTTACTTGGAAATAAAACAATAGTTATTATGTTAAAAGTATCAGTAAAAATACCTGGTCCTTAAAGAAGTAATGACAAACTCTTCTGACGTCACTAACCATCATAATTCTCCTATTATGAAGGGAACATTTCAATAGGCTTATTGTACATGTTTATGAATGGATGGATAGTGCCACTGATCACTGGCCTTCACACATTTGTTTCTTTATCTACTACTACTACTCCTCCTAAATATTACTTTAATACAAAATATTTGTTAATTATCTTTGGTGCACATAATTAGCTTGGTCACAATAGCTATGCATGGCTATACATAACTATGCATGGCTATACATAGCTATGCATGGCTATACATAGCTATGCATGGCTATACATAGCTATGCATGGTATTCCTGACCATAACCCATAACAAATGAGCTACAGCACAGTGGTGCTCTTGTTTTGCACACAGCAACAAATTTAAATCCTAGATATGATATCCCGTGCACCATATGTACCTGAATCAATAATAACATGAATTTGGTGCATGATGTAAAAGAATAAAGTGCATCATGTATAGATATTCTGTTTCTTGATGATAAAAATATGCAAAAAGAAAAAAAAACAGGCAGGAACTAATTTAAATGTTACTAATCAGTGTTCGATTTACCTGGTAGCAGAGCAAAATGCTCCCCATTTTGGTCATTACAAATTTCAGCTTGTATAGCAAGTGTTACAATGTAAACATATACACCAGGCACAAAAAGAAACTCGTCAGTTATATTCATCCTTGCTGTTCAATAACTTGATAATTTTGGATTGTTCTGAAATATACATTTTGTTAGCTAGAATTTTCTTTCTCATTTGATACCCTGTTTGTGAACATTGAGCAAGAATTGACCAAGATATGCGCCTCCAAACTCTGAAACCCCAAAATGAAAAGTTGCAATTTTAACGATTCCATTGTGCCTGTTACACTGTGTGCTTTATTGATTGGCCCGTGGTGCTTGTGTGCAATACAACGATGCGTTCCCATTGAAAATCGTTGAAAATGCAACTTTTGATTTTGGGGTTTGAGGCTTTGGAGGCGCATTTCTTGGTCAATTCTTGTTCGTTTTTCACGAACAGGGTGTCAAATGAGAAAGCAAAGTTCAATTAACAAAATGTATATTTCAGAATAATCCAAAAGTATCAAATTATTGAACAGCAAGGATGAATATAACTGACGAGTTTCTTTTTGTGCCTGGTGTATATGCATAACATACCAACATCTGTTCACCTAAATGATGTTTTTGCTGAAAATTGCTACATAAATCGAACCCTGTTATTAATGGTGTTATATTCTTTTCAATTATTTTTTCATTAAGGTGTCAAAATGCCAGAATTACAAATTTATTTCTTTTCCTGGTAATATAATTGTGTGTGTTATTGTTTGTTTGTTTTTCACAGGATATATGATTCATGAATCAGGAGTCTGGAGTGATGTCCATCAAAGCTGGTTCTTTCTTCCTCGCAGAGCTAGTACTGAAAGATATGATGAAACCGAAGATGAACACCGCGCCACCAACCTTATCCTCAAGTGTGACAGCTCCTTCAAAAACGTAGTTGTGTCTAAAATTGGTGTAGTAAATCCTATACGTGGATTTTCGTCTTTCAAGTTTGTTCCAGAGACTAATGATAATGTGATAGTAGCCTTGAAAACAGAAGAGGACAGGGGAAATATAGCAACATATTTCACAGTGTTTACACTAGATGGTATCATTTTAGTTCCAGATACCAAATTTGCTGATATAAAATATGAAGGAATAGAATTTATTTAATTATTATATATTTTGATCAATTCTGAATCTTGGAATATGTTGTGCTTAACCACAATGGTTGTAGGATATCAGTTCAGTATGGAGATGGCTTCATGTTATTGGTACATGAGTTGTCATGATTTTATGGCATAAAGAAAATAACATCATACATGTAGGCCTACAAGTGAAGGTAGAATCCTCATCCCAGCAAACACAACATATCTTTTTAAATGCTTTAAAAACAAGTTATCAAACATTAAAGGGGCATTTTGCGAACTACAGCCTCATCCCACACTTTTTCAAAACATTCATGGCCAGATAAGAGAGGTTGGACTGTAGTTTTAATCTCAGGTTATTTAAATATTACGAAAATGCTGAACACATTGAGTCAAATTGTTGTTTTAAAATATTTGTTGACAAAGTGTAAAAAAAAATCTCGCAACACATAAGTACTATGTTTGTGGCAACTTTTAAAAACACAATTTTTGAAAATATTTTTCAACTTGACATTTGAGTGTTTCTAGCAACCCTTTTTTGAAATTTTAGGAAAATGTTAATGTTTCGTGTTTGCTGTGATTTGGAAAAAAAACACTTCACGAATCAAACTTTTAATTTCATAATTGATATTATAAATCTAGAAAACAACAATCTTTTTAGATATTATGAAGTGTTCCAGATTCTTTACCCTCCATGTATCTATATTATGAGAGTACTTTCTCAAACCTGTGTGAGCATTTCATAGATCTTCTCACTGAAACAAATTAAATAAATAAAGGAACTGCTCTGCCCATTATGCCATGCTTGGATGGGCTTAACAATAGTAAAATGTATCCCACCATTGCACAATACAATCTCTAGAGAAACTGTATAAGAATACACCTGCTGATTTTTTTTTAAATTTGTGTCTGCACTGCTAGAATATTCTCCTGAGATGACACAGCACTTTTTAATACTGGCTGCTTACTATGAAAACACACCAAATCAAATGTGTGAAAATAGCAGTGTTCAGTGAGCTGTAACAGTATTATATCAAGAAATAGCCTTGACACATAATAAAATAAAAATTAGAAAAAAAAGTTTAGTGTTATTGATATGGGCACCTTTAAAAATAATTTGATATTTCTCCATATTTATATAAAATATAAAATATTTAAACTAACTTGCATTTCTGGTCATTTCTGTCCAGGCAGATGGGAGATCTATTCCTTAAAACCATATTGATGTAGAATAGCATTATACCTACGTGTATTTAGATGTACAGGGTGTATCAAAATGATTGGTACTATGGGCTGAAAATATCTGCCTTATTTGTAGACTATAAATCTTATGAAAGATCATTAAACTATAAATTGTAGTCATTTTTAGAGGATCTAATGTTGAATTTGAAAGAACCAGTCGTTTCATTAGACAACAAAGCTGACGGGAATCAATCATTTTGATACACCCTGTACTAATACTTGTATAACAGATTTATTTAAAAAATGTAGGGTTAACATTTGGAATTGACATATTTCATATGGTGGCAACAGTTTTACCATCATAACTTTTTTAAATGAGGAAAGATAAAAGTGATCTCTAGCTCCCATCATACATTGAATTAATCAATGTAAGCACAATACATAACATGTAGGGGAAGCACAATATACCGTATTGTTCCTAATAATCCCCCATGGACCGTGAGATTTCATGAAGCGTGGGCATATATTAGGGATCATTTTTTTGTGTACGTTTTTACATTAAATGACCAAAATAACACCACCCATTCCAATTTAAGACCTGTGTTTGCAGGAGGAATGGCTTATCATCATGAGAAATTAATTTCTTATAATATCTAGTCAGACCTAGGAATTATCTAACATTCTTTTCTATATTTGCACTTAATAATGGTAAATTTATTGCTTTTTCAGTTTTCATTTTGGAAAATTTTGGGGTGGATGTTTAATAGAGAGGGGCGCTTATTAGGAACAAAACGGTAAATGATAGTTTAGAAAATTGTTTATCAGTTGAAAGATTTATTTGTCCTTCACAATTCAGCTTTTTTGTTGTAATATAAGATAGAAGATTTTATATGTATATCTTGTTTGTTTCTTTAATTTTGTTATACTACATGTAGGTCTATTTCTGTTTTGTCACATTTATGTTTGTGTTGCTGTGGTGTTTTTTTCTGATTTCTAGTGTCTTATTTTATATACATGTATTAGATACTCAGGCTAGGTTTTTTTTTTTTTTTATTATTATTGGTTCTAGAATGATCATGCATCAATACATGTTTGCAGTTTTACTATAAAGGCGGGTCAGAAGGGAGCACGCCCTAGAGGTGTTGCACTAAAACATTGAGACAAATAAAGCTGGCACACAAGAGGAATGGTATGGGTTCTACAAAGGATATCACTATTCTTGATGTAAGGGAGGTCATTTCTACCACATGTGAATGACTATTGGAGAATATGTCCGAGCCCTTTTGTCTTAGCGCTTTGAAACTTAATTGTGTATTGCGCTTTACAAGCATGGTTATATTATTATTATTATTATTACCGTATTCATTCCAATAAGCGCCGGGGGCGCTTAACAAAGTCATTTTGGGTGGGAGCTTATTTTTTTACCTGGTTTACCTAATTTTTTGTGAGGGGCGATTATTAGAGATGAATTTATGTATGTTATAAAAGGGTCCTGAGACGTTCTAGTGGCTTTTCTGATGTAGAAAATGTATTGCAAGTTTACACCGGATGTGTAGTCCTCCAGCTATATCACTATATCAACATCTATCTGTCACTTCAACATTAATGGTACCCTTTAGTAAATTGAATATACCCTGGGGCATGGGCGCTTATTGGAATGAATACGGTATATTATTTGTTTAGATATATTATTGGCCTTTACTCAAGAACCACAAGACCTTTGGAAATATTGACTGTTGGCTTCCTTGACTCATTTCCTAATAAGATCAAGGTATTAATATCAAGAACACTGCAGTTTTTTAGTTAAATGGCTGAAACTTGAAAAATATGGTCTTGCCACACCACTCGCCTTAAACATGATTATGTTTGATTTGAATTGGAATTATCTATAGAGTGCCCTTCACACCCAACACTATAACCCTAACCCTAAACCCCAATCCCAACCTGTATCATAAACCTAACACTATATAATGAACCACCTATGTCAAACCTTAACCCTAAAACCACAGGGTGTGAATGGTATATTCTGTAGTTATATGTCTAGATTTATCAGTATTTTAGTAAAAAACACTAAGGTCCACTTTTGTGAAGCTTGGCTAGTGGTCAGGCTTCCTAAGCCAGTAGGCTAGTCAATTTATTAATTTATCTTTGCAGGTGATGTCTGGTGTGAAATTAATAACCATTGGTATATAGGACTAATTGGGCTTAAGCCTGTTTGCTTAGGAAACCTGACCACTAGCCATGCTTCAAGATACCGGCCCTAACAGGGATAAAATCTTGCAGCATGTAAAACTTGTGATGTATTGGTGGACATTATGCATGAAGTTATGATACCTAATGATTATATTTTAACAGTTCCATAAATTTGAAGCTGGTAACTGCATGTACCAAATAACATTTGTGTAGTATCAACTTCTGTAGAGGAAGTACAGCTACATTTTCAATCCTGGTCAAAATTCTTGGAACTTAACACTGTGGCATTTCAAATATACCCCTCCCCTCCCCCTGATCAATGGTGCCATTTTTGTATTTGGCCATGCACCCCTAGAGACATCCAACATTGATTGGTCGGGCAGGGGGAAGGAGGTTTGTAGTACCGTATTCATTCCATTAACTGCCCAGGGCGCTTAACAAAGTCATTTAGGTTGGCACTTATTTTTTGTATCGTTTAGGCCAACAATACGTAAAAAATGCCCAAATGTAAACACACTGGATGGGCACCCATAGGGGCATGGGTGGTTAATGGAATGAATACGGTAGTAGGAAATGGTTCAGACTTCACACCAAAGTAAGCAAAATTTTAGCATGTCAAGTATAACAGAAATACTTACAATGTGTACCAATTGTAAATCCCCTTAATGAAATGAAGTTATGATACCCTGTTAGTACCGTACTGACGCGAGTAGAGTCCCACCCTGTTTTTGGGTGAACATTTTTCAAAATTGGGGGTGGGACTATACTCGAATTAAAAATAAAAAAAAATATTGTAGGCCTACGTGTTTTGAATAAATTTGTACTCATGTCATACTCTATTAATGATTTCAAAATGCATACAAATTCAATGCATTTTGAAATCATTAATGGAGTATGACATGAATACAAATTTATTCAAAACAAAAACAAAAAACAAAACAAAAAGGTGGGACTATACTCGCAGTCAGTACGGTACTCATACATACCTGCCAACTACTCCGATTTTCGCGGAGTTACTCCGATTTCGAGTTTTAAAACCCCGAAAATCGGAGTACTCCGATTTTCTGAAAAAAAAAATTTAAAAAAAAAATAAAAAAATTTAATTTTAATTTTATTTCTTTTACAAACTTTTCGGCGACTTTGGAAAACCACTGGACCTATTCTGAAGTGCTAGGATCATTCACAGTTAATTTGAAAAAAAAAAAATTACTAAAAAAATACAGTTTGTTATCCTTAATATGCAAACCACTAATTAATGTTTACCTCTTCATCTAGCACATATTATAAATGCATGGAAAACCAATGCATGTATAATAATGTGATAGATGAAGATGTAAACATTAGTTAGTGTTTTCCATATTAAGGATAACAAACTGTATATTTAAAATTTTTCAATATTTTTCAAATTAACTGTGAATAATCTAACACTTCAGAATACATCTAGTGGTTCTCGAAGTCAACAAAAACTTGACATGTTTTTTGTTAAATGGATTTTTTTTTCTGAATTTTTAACTTTGTATTGTGCATCATATCAGTGTCCTATCAGTCACGTAGGCCTTGTTATAAAGCCAAGAAATTGCTTCAACGAATGATCGTTATGTACAAAAGTATAGGAAACTGCATTTTTCAAAGCACATTTTCTATGTGAAGGAAGCATATTTTTCAAACTTGTAAAAACAGGTCCCAGAATGTTTTTTCACATTTATTCAAAGGTTGCAGTCATCAAATGTGTTGAAAGTTTTGCCAGATATGGAGTATAAATACCTCCTCAAATACAAACCTTCAGAACAGGTCTAGAGGTTCTCAAAAGTCGCCAAAAACTTCGAAAAAATTAAGAAAAATTGATTTTTTTTTAAATGTTCACCTTTGTATTGTGCATCATATCAATGTCCTATCAGTCACGTAGGCCTTGTTATAAAGCCAAAAAATTGCTTCAACAAATGATCGTTATGTACAAAAGTATAGGAAACTGCATTTTTCAAAGCACATTTTCTATGTGAAGGAAGCATATTTTTCAAACTTGTAAAAACAGGTCCCAGAATGTTTTTTCACATTTTTTCAAAGGTTGCAGTCATCAAATATGTGTTCAAAGTTTTGCCAGATATGGAGTATAAATACCTCCTCAAATACAAACCTTCAGCACAGGTCTAGATTTTCTCTAAAGTCGCCAAAAGCTTTGAAAAAATTAAGAATTTTTTTTTTATTTTTAAATGTTCACCTTTGTATTGTGCATCATATCAATGTCCTATCAGTCACGTAGGCCTTGTTATAAAGCCAAAAATCGCTTCAACGAATGATCGTTATGTACAAAAGTATAGGAAACTGCATTTTTAAAAGCATATTTTCTGTGTGAAGGAAGCATATTTTTCAAACTTATAAAAACGGGTCCCAGAATGTTTTTTCACATTTTTTTCAAAGGTTGTAGTCATCAAATATGTGTTGAAATTGTTGCTAGATATGGAGTATTTAATCCCTCCTCAAAGTGTATGAAAGCCTAGGCTTCATTTTCACCTTGTTCTTTATTGTTGTTTTTCTATAAAATGTGTCTTCTGTGAAGGGGCTTATAAGGGTTTTTACAGTGTAGAAACCCTCTAGCTTTGGGGGGCTTCGCCCCTCAACCCCACCAGGGCTTTGCCCTGGACCCCCAGGGGCCCTTAGGCAGGCCCCTGGACCCCCGCCGTCGGAGGCAATACTACAGGCGCTTTAGCGCCCTCGTTCGCTCATGTACTCTGTTTTCTAGGTTTTCAATGTTGGCAGGTATGCTCATATATTTTGAGAGTTATAATGTGATTAATGTGTTAGTGAATTTTTGATACTAATCAAGGTCAAGCTTTGAATTAGTGAAAGTACCTGTATGTGACATATTCTTCCTGTTTTAAAGCTCTTAAACCTCTTTTAGTAAACACTAGCTGGTAACCTTGAATATTATAGTATGTACCAAATAACAACTGTATCATCTTCTCCAGTTGCAGATCCTGGGGTTGTTGGTAAAATCAACCTGCTTTTCAAAATTTTTGGGTCCTAACAGATTCCTCCCACCCCCATATTTTGACTGTCCAGGGTCCGCAGCTGTCCTCAAGAGAAAGTACTGCTAGTTTGAGTCGCCTTCAACAAAAGCACGAAGTAGAAGTCCTCTGTGTTCTAACTACCTTTACAGTGTGCTTACATAAATCACACTTACATGTTAACCATGTTTTACCTGGTGGCATTTATAGACTCCACCCTAAACATATTATGACCAAATGTAATTTCTATTAGTAAAATTAAGGGCCAATTGTTTGGTATCTTTTTAATTATCAAAGTGTCAGTGTTTTGGAGAATTGAATCGCCCCATTATGTAGTTTTTGGTTTGAATCGGTTGTGAACTGCAAATTTTGCGTTCCTCCACAGGGTTCTAACCTGGACCAAGTGTGAAGGTGTGCTGGAATTTACAGAGGACTTTAATTGTCAGTTATATGAAAAGGAAAAATGTACGAGAGTACAGCGACAGGGTCTTGTATTGTGTGTTCTGTTTTGGATCAAACAATATTTAAATAAACGTATGTGGGCGTGTGTATGTGTATGTGTAAGCAATGCATGTAACAACATGAATTCAATATTTGTTGGATCAATGTGTGTAATGCTGGCTCTATACTTTCTGCCACTTGCCGATGAGCGGCGTGACGCTTCATCATACCGCTTGTACTTTTCTGCAATCGGAGCTGCACGCTGCTGAGCGGCAGTGGCATGACTATGAAAGCCAATGTTGCTGCTCAGCACCGCCAAATATCATTTCCTGTTTTCATACGGTTGGAGCCCGCCGCTCCTGAGTTGACTTGAATTCAACTCCTAGTGATCTACTGCTTTGGGTAAAGTGGTGGAGTGGTCGATACATCGGCTTGCCACTGGTAACCGCTTGCGTTTCTGGTGCGACTGCGCAATGAAGCAAAATCATCTGGCAAGCGGCAGGAAAGTATGAAACCAGCTGGAATTCAATTAAACAGTGCCTTATATCAGCCTACAAATGATTGATTGTTCTCCACCAGCTTTTGAAATGAAACATTTTTGTCTGCTTATTTCACATAGTATTGATGCAATTTACAAAGTGGATTTGGATATTTATGTAAGTCTGGTAATCATTTATGGAATGAATAAAATGAAAGGACCGGGAAAAAAGACCTTATGGTGGAGAATAGACAATCATATCTAGGTGGCCTAATATTTACAGCAATTGCTATTTGTACATTTCAACAATTGTAAATATGCTGTGTACGCACAAACAAAATATTAAAAAAAGAGTGCCAAATAGTGCCTAGACGTTATTGACAAGATATCCACATGACCAAAATAATGAAAACTGTTCATTTGTAAATTATATAACCCTCCCTCATGTATGCCAAACTGACCCTAAACAAACTGGGATATACATGTACATGTATTAGCTGCAGTGATCAGCTACTCTGCTATAATTGCAAATATCTGCAAACCTACTACATCAATCCTGGGCACGATTTGGCACTCTATATCATCCAATGCTGGACCATGATTGATTTGGGTCTTGGACATGCCCAAATGTGTATAATAATACTCATATATCTCATGTTTAAAAAAAGCAGCTTTGCTGAAAATGTTGTGCTTTCCTCTCAAAAAGGGTTTGTTCCTGTGAAGGGCAAGGATGAGTTGGCAAAGGCCAACATTCTCATATGATGCTGTTAGCTGCATGTCTGATTCAAGATGCAAATTATAATATTAGTTAGTCTGTATTTTTTTTAGCAATTTAAGGCCTACTGCATTTGCTTTTTACGCAACTCATAAATTATCATATGAGGACCCCACACAGTATTATGCATGTGAACAATAATATTTCGTCACCCTGCTACGATAATCGCCTAAAGGTCCGTTCATACTATGCCGCAATTGCGATGCGTTGCGTTGCCGATGTATCAATTACTTTTTACCGCAGCTCACCGCAATTTGTTGCATTTTCAAGGTAAAATGTATTTAACTTTATTGCGATATCGCAATGCAGTATTCTGCGGTATGATGCAGTGCGGCAACGCATCGCATCGCATCGCAATTGCGGCGTAGTATGAACGGACCTTTAGTTAGTTTCTGTAATTTTGAGAAAAAAATACAAAATATGATTAAGTATGCATCAGTTATGTAATTATTTCTGATTATTCACCTAATTTGACTCATTATCACTTAGTGCAAAGATTGGTGAATAAATATGTTTAAATGCATACTTGGGCAATTATTGTAGCAGGTCGACAATTCATGTATACCACATATCGAGGGGTCAGTGACACAAAGACGTAACTCCATTTTTTGCAAAATGAGATTTTGATATCAAAATTTTCAGAAACATGATTACTTTCCAATAAACACATAGAACCATTGAAATCAATGGCCAGTGAAACATAGACTTAACTACATAAGTCAATGTGGACCATTATCTTTAAAAACTCATATTTCTCAGAATGGCCAAAATGGAGTTACGTCTTTGTGTCACTGACCCCTCGATAACCTGTTAATCAAAGGTAATTGTTACAAATACAATATTTTGGGAGTGTCACAAAAAGGACAATCAATCAATCATAGAACTTGTTGTTGAATGATCATGGCAATAATTTTTGAGACTTTATTGCACAAGTTACAGATAGATTGCAAAGGATTGTTTGATTTGATTACGGCAGCTGAAACTAACATATCAGTATAAAGATGTAAATAAAAAAAGTTGGTTTCTCAAGCTTGTATGTGAAAGCCATCTTAGCCCATAGCCCTATGTGCCGGACCCTTTTTATAGGCATTTTTTTTAGTTCAAGAAAAAGTGGAAAAAAGAATCCTAGCACATTTGCAAAATGTTTGAGGATGAGACAACCTCTCTTTTTGGCCTTACTTCTGATCAAGGCTGTGCAAAAAGAATCCTAGCACATTTGCAAAATGTTTGAGGATGAGACAACCTCTCTTTTTGGCCTTACTTCTGATCAAGGTTGTGCAAAAAGAATCCTAACACATTTGAAAATGTTTGAGGATGAGACAAACCTTGCTTCCACCGAATGAGTGCAGATAAAAAGACTACTAATAAAGGTGGATGGTCTGATTGCAACACTTGGTGTTTTCTACCTCACATTGAGACCCATAGTGGACCCAAGTTTGGAGTTAAATTGGCCAAGCAGTTTGGATTCTAAAAGCAATAAAATTTATCACGGTGGCTCATAGAACAGTACATGACTTCCACTGGTGGTAATGAACTATTATGTTTTTGTTCATACCATCTAAATGAAACAAGTCTGAAATATCACATGAATTATGAGAAAACTGTAAGCTTTCACCTGATACCAAAGTCCGCATGTTGTTGGGGGATGAGGCTGTCAATCGGGTCAGACACCTTTAATCAGGGTTAGTATTGTCACAAAGATTTTTGTAAAATGATTGGTGTGAATTCAAGTTGATTAGATCATAAATGTACAAAATCTAGAGTAGATATTTTGCAATAATCATAAGATTCCCTGAAATTAGAAGAATCAAGATTAATACTTGCACTGTACTAATAGATACCTGCATGTGTTTTCATCTAATATTTATAATGTGATTTCAGAAAGATATCAATTTTTTAATGAAAGATATACATGTATAGCCTATTGTAACTAATATATATAAGTAATATAACTAAAATTCGTAGTGAAAATTCTGTGTGTGTGGGGGTGTGTGTGTGTGAATATTAGGAAAGGCTATTGTGAAATTAGCATGGCTTCAGACAAGAGCTGCTTCAGACCACTATTCTTTTGTTGAATTTAATCCATTCATGCTTTGCACTCCGCAATTTGATAGAACCAGCAAATATGGCAAAATGGTATGGGATATATTTTTAAGCTATTTTCATACTTTATAGGACTCTAAATGAGTAAAAAAATTTGGTTTGCACAGGCATGTATTAAAGTTGTGTCTTCCATGATATATGCAGTAACAGACACAAAATGCCTTTTCACTTAATTTGCTCACTAATTGCTGAACAGAGTTCAGAGAGTAGTGCAAGCATTGAATTGATTATCCAGAATGCATAGGCAGTAAAAACATAAATGTGTCCATCCACCTCCCCCTAAATCTTAAGAGAAGAAAAAAATCAAACAAGACATGCATAGTTGAATCATTTTCTTACGATCCGTGACCATTCATAGCATACCTTTGTTTCTCTGTGGATTTGACTAGATGGACATATTCTAAGAAAAAATAGCTCCTATGTCCCTCCCAAAAATGGCGGAAAAATCTATTGATAGCGCATTTTTCTAGATGGCCGACGGTGACATTTTGAAAAACATGAATATCTATATACCATGTTCTGGATAGGCTATAATGACAAATAATATGCCGTTTTCCACTATCTTTGGCATGCCCAACCTTTTAATATAACATTCAAAGTGTTGAGAGGTCATCTTTACCACTAAATCCAAGATGGCCGCCAGTTCCATATTGAAAAACATGAAAATCGATATATCGTGAAGTGGATAGGCTATAATAACAAACAATGTGTCGTTTTCAACTATATTTGGCATGCAAAACCGTTTAAGATCATATTCAAAGAGTTTGGGGTCACATTGACCCCTAAATCCAAGATGGCCGCCAGCGCCATATTGACAAAAACATGAAAATATATATACCATGAAGTGGATAGGCTATACTGACAAACAATGTGTCGTTTTCCACTATTTTTGGCATGCCAAATCTTTTTTGTCATATTCAAAGTCTTTGGGGGTCATCTTGAACCCTATATCCAAGATGACCGCCAGCGCCATATTGAAAAACATGAAAATCGATATATCATGAAGTAAATAACCAACAATGTGTCGTTTTCAACTATTTTTGGCATGCAAAACCATTTAGGATCATATTCAAAGAGTTTGGGGTCACCTTGACCCCTAAATCCAAGATGGCCGCCAGTACCATATTGACAAAAACATGAAGTGGATAGGCTATACTGACAAATATTCCACTATTTTTGGCATGCCAAACCTTTTCATGTCGTATTCAAAGTGTTTGGGGGCATCTTGACCCCTAAATCCAAGATATGTCACATCGATATTTAAGATGTGACACACATGAGGCCAATACTTATTTTTACTCAATTACTTATACTATAGATTTTGAAAGTGTTACCTTTGTTCTTTCAGGAAAGTTGCACGTTAAGAGCATGTGATGGAGAACATAACAGACACTGAAGAGCTACAGAGCAACCAAGAGACTGATAAACTAGTATGCATGCTGAAAGATCATTGCCCTGTAAAAGACAGTTAAATGGGAGAACATTAAGGACAAAATTTTACAATGGAAGGGCCTTGATAAATTTCAACATCTCAATACAACAGTGGAATGGCATAAAGGACCTAAGAGTTATCATATGCATGCTACCTGTTGTACCACGATGTCTAACACACACGCTCACTGCCAAGCCACAAAAGCATAAGCACAAATCTGAGAAATCAAAAAAGGCTAGGATGTCCGGTCAGCAATCATCTTTCTCAGGACCTCCTCCCAAGAAACTTCGTTCAAGTATAGGTGTTCTGCATGATAAGGCATTGTCGTCCACAAAAGTCTGGTAACGGGACAAAAACACTTTTGTTACTTTTGACACAAGATGCATGGAGAAGATTCAAGGCACACACTATCTACATTGCAGATGAGGATACCAGAGAGCGGTTAGATACGTTTATAACGTCAATCCCAGACAGGCAAACAGCATTTGGCTTGGAAATCAGATACCACCGTCATTGCTGGCGTCAATATGTCAGCAATCAAGCGAGAGATAATCTCAGTGAAAATGCAGAGCATCTACAGCATGTTAACCTTCGGGAGGCTCAAGCTTTGTTCTTTCAACATATCGAACAAGTCATATTTAAAGATCGTGAAATACGCACCCTTGAAGGACTGCTCCAAGATTACATTCGCAATACTTCAAACTACGGGCACTTTTCCCAAGTAAGGTCCAGCTACCTCAAGGAACATCTGATTAAAGAATTTGGAAAAAGACATAGGATTTCACGTGCACGTATTCAGAAGAAAGTTAGTGAGCGTGTGTATGATACAAGCACTTCCGATACATACATCGAGGCCGCGCTTTTATCACTGGAAGTAACGGATGACCAGTTGGTCAAGAATGTCGCAACATGACTCAGAACAGGTCATCAAAACAACCACTGTTCCTTGGCCCAAATTTTCAAATTCCGCCCTTGTTTTCACGAATTTCTCCATTTAAAACTTAACAATCCCCCTCCTGGATCAACAAACAATTTCGACCCCCCCTCAAGATAAAAAAATCCGGGTTCCCCCTTCAAAATGCCAACCCCTGTCGTAAATAACGATTGCTCTCTAAGATTGACGAAATTGATCAGACCTTTGGGTTGTCATCAGCTGAACCTGTGTTAGGTTTTTTCAACCAGTTAAATAGTAGGAGCTCACTAAAGTTTTCATCTTGCTCCAACTCATGTATGTACGGGGGCCAAGGAATAGTGGTTCTTTTGATGACCTGTTCTCTAAGTCGTGTTGCGACATTGTTAACCAACTGGTCATCCGTTACTCCTAGTGATAACAGCGCGGCCTCGATGTATGTACCGGCAGCTCTTGTATCATACACAAGCTCACTAACATTCTTCTGAATACGTTATTGAAATCCTATGACTTTTCCAAATTCTTTGATCAGAAGTTCCTTGAGGTAGCTGGACCTTACTTGGGAAAAGTGCCCGTAGTTTGAAGTAATGCGACTGTAATCTTGGAGCAGTCCTTCAAGGGTGCGTATTTCACGATCTTTAAATATGACTTGTTCGATATGTTGAAAGAACAAAGCTTGAGCCTCCCGAAGGTTAACATGTTGTAGATGCTCTGCATTTTCACTGAGATTATCTCTCGCTTGATTGCTGACATATTGACGCCAGCAATGACGGTGGTATCTGATTTCCAAGCCAAAGGCTGTTTGCCTCTCTGGGATTGACGTTATAAACGTATCTAACCGCTCTCTTGTATCCTCATCTGCAATGTAGATAGTGTGTGCCTTGAATCTGCTCCATGCATCTTGTGTCAAAAGTAACAAAAGTGTTTTTGTCCCGGTTACCAGACTTTTGTGGACGCACAATGCCTATTCATGCAGAACACCTATACTTGAAAGAAGTTTCTTGGGAGGAGGTCCTGAGAAAGATGATTGCTGACCGGACATCCTAGCCTTTTTTTGATTTCTCAGATTTGTGCTTGCGTTTTGTGGCTTGGCAGTGAGCGTGTGTGTTAGACATCGTGGTACAACAGGTAGCATGCATATGATAACTCTTAGGTCCTTTATCCCATTCCACTGTTGTATTGACATGTTGAAATTTATCAAGGCCCTTCCATTGTAAAAATTTGTCTTTAATGTTCTCCCATTTCTCTACTTTTTCTAAACTGTCTTTTACAGGGCAATGATCTTTCAGCATGTATACTAGTTTATCAGTCTCTTGGTTGCTCTGTAGCTCTTCAGTGTCTGTTATGTTCTCCACACATGCTCTTGCAACTTTCCTGAAAGAACAAAGGTAACACTTTCAAAATCTATAGTATAAGTAATTGAGTAAAAATAAGCATTGGCCTCATGTGTGTCACATCTTAAATAGACAGTCATCTTGGATTTAGGGGTCAAGATGGGTATAGCCTATCCACTTCATGTTTTTGTCAATATGGAGCGGCCATCTTGGATTTAGGAGTCAACATGTGCCAAAAATTGTCGACACGTTGTTGGTTATTATAGTCAATCCACTTCATGATATATCGATTTTCATGTTTTTCAATATGACAGTCATCTATCTTGGATTTAGGGTTCAAGATGCCCCCAAACACTTTGAATATGACATGAAAGAGTTGGCATGCCAAAATAGTGGAAAAATATTGTTTGTCAGTATAGCCTATCCACATGGTATATAGATTTTTGTTTTTCAATATGGTGCTGGCGGCCATCTTGGATTTAGGGGTCAATGTGACCCCAAACTCTTTGAATATGATCTTAAATGGTTTTGCATGCCAAATATAGTTGAAAACGCACATTGTTGTTGTTATTATAGCCTCAATCCACTTCATGATATATCGATTTTCATGTTTTTCAATATGGAACTGGCGGCCATCTTGGATTTAGGGTCAAGAATCAAAAAGGTTGGGCATGCCAAAGATAGTGGAAAACAGCACATATTGTTTGTCATTATAGCCTATCCAGGACATGGTATATAGATATTCATGTTTTTCAAAATGTCACTGGCGAAAAAAAAAAAAAAAATGAGCTATAAATAGATTTTCCCGCCATTTTGGAGGGACATAGGAGCTATTTTTTTAGAATAATAGTCAAATCCACAGAGTAACAAAGGTATGCTATGAATGGTCACGGATCGTAAGAAAATGATTCATCTAGCACTGTGCATTTTATTTGGACCAAAATAGGGTTAAATTACACAATTCTGAGTGCACTGCTCAGCAAATGACCCAATTCACCTCATTATGGACTAAAAAGTCTGAAATTGTAAGTTTTGTGTGCTTTTTGTGCACAATTGTCCCTGCAAAAGCAGCTCAAAATATGATCGTTCTTTCTATAAAATTGTAATGCTTCTGCCACCAATTTTAAAAATGTAAGGCATATTGTAGACTGCATTATGGGTCAAATCAGGTCATATAACAAAACTGAATTTACTGAATTTTAACATTTAACAAGTTACATTTATACAACTGAGTGGGCATGATCATGATGATCTGTTTAAACAAAACAAACAAAAACTGTTCCCTAAATATCTTCACTCTTGTGCAAAAATCGTTGGGACAAATGTTTGAAAGATCAAATTCTTGATAATTGAACATGAGGCTGAAAAGACATGATGCATTTCATAGCTCATGTTATGTACTTGCTTATCCCCTCCCCTGGAAACAACATTGAGTGCAACCACTATTTTTCAGCATTCAACATTGAATAAGGGGAGCGGGGATGCATCAAATAAACTGTTCCAACTTTTTTGCTTGGGATTGTGGATAGGATCTAAACATAATAACCTATGATTCCAGCAAACACAAAATGTTTAAATGTTATAAAACATTTTATTCAGATTTTGTAAACATGCTGCAAAATACAAAACATTCTTACACATATAAATGTTATTAAAATATTTTGACCAAAACACATTTATGAAATGTTTATAAGGTTTAAAAAAATGTTTTGTGTGTGTTTGCTGGGATTGTATTCAAATTTGAAGCTGTAAAATATTATATTGAATTGATCAGTCTTGTTTTTGCTGTTTTAATTTATATGGATGTGCTGTGTGGTTTAAGCACTTGTAACATTCTTTATTTTTCAATAGATGCAAAAGCTAAAGGTCAAGCAGTGCACTTTTCATGGTAGCGTTTGATATTGAAAGCTATATATATATAAATATTGTCTTCCCAGAAGAACCAAAAATTTGATGACTTCCTATAATCAAGAAAACAAAGGTCCTTTCGTTAGGGGGAGGGGTGAAAAAGTCTGATTCAGATGCCAGTTTTAGGAATTTTATTCAGATTTCCAAATTTTTATAAATTCCAAAAATGTTTTAATTACTTTTTTTTTTTTTTTTTTTTTGGTGTGTTTTTTTTTTTTTGGGGGGGCTTTAGAGAGTCAAGAGCCAAAAAATTGGGAAAAAAAATCATTAACAATTTTTGGTATCTAATTTTGTATCTAAATCTAAAATGGACCCGGCCGAGCTCCGGTCGCTATGCTCCATTTGGCAAGTCACTGGCATCTCTGCTGATTAATTTGTAAAAAACTAGTTAAAATATTGGTCAAAGTTAGATCTTTTTGTATTACAGTCACGGTCAATATCCTAGCAAAAGCACTTTTGTTATATACGTGTAGGATATCATCAGAGCTTTGGTTTAATTGTTCCAGATTTCCAAGAACAAGAGATGCAGTGTTTAAGTATTTGTACTAATTTGAGAATGTAATGCGGTGTGAAATACCCGGGGGAGGGGGATTGATGGTGGGGGGGGGGCTTCTGGAATGGAAAATGAGCTTGAAAAAGTGGGTCTTGAGGGCGGCACTTGCGCATAGTGCAATGTATACAATGTATGGAGAACACTCCCCTCACCCTGGTAATACGACTGGAAATTAAATATAAATTGTAGATTGAAATGTGTGTATCTAATAAAAAAAAAAGCGGTAATGGGTCAGTACAAATGCTTGCATTTTGTTTGCTTTGTATATTCCTGCACATCTCTTTTGTGGTTCCATTCAAGATAGGGTCTTGAATCCATTCAAGGCAGGGTCTTGAATCCATTCAAGACATGGTCTTGAATCTATTCAAGACAGGGTCTTGAATCTATTCAAGACAGGGTCTTGAATCCATTCAAGACAGGGTCTTGAATCCATTCAAGACAGGGTCTTGAATCTATTCAAGACAGGGTCTTGAATCTATTCAAGACAGGGTCTTGAATCTATTCAAGACAGGGTCTTGATAAAAACGGGTCTTGAAAAAACAGGGTTTTGAAAAAAACAATTTGTGCAGCTATCCATCAAGAATTGGGCCGCCAAAAAAAAGTTTGTCAAATTTGATGTGAGGTACCGTAAAAGACATGTACATAAATTGCATTTTGATGGCAAATAATGACTACCCACATTACACCATAATTGGACATGAATTACATTAATTTGATAACAACTTTTTCCTAGTGTTATTCAGGGCCTTAGATTTGGGTTGTGTAACTTGTAAAAGACCTAACAAAAAGTAACATAATGCAGCCATTATAAATACGCCTAGTTTCAGAACTATTATTCACAATAATTTAACACAGAATGAAGGGTTGTTTATTTACATGCATTTTGATACCTCATATGGCCAATGTCATTCAAAATTAATAACACAGGCAGTAGTGTCTTTTTAAGAAAAGAACCCAAATTTAAAAGTTGAAGTTATTTGTATTAATTTGATTCAGCGCGAAGATAATGGCGGATTTTACACGCCACAATGCTTTCTTAATAACCAGTGATCGCTGTACACAGCAACTTTTAAATTGTGGTATTCTACTTTAAATTAAAACCACTTCCGTGTTGTTAATATTGAACGACATTAATTGGACGAATGAGGTATCAAAATGTGCGTAAATAAACCATCCTCCTTTCTATGTTAAAATATTGTGAATACGATTAATTGTTCTGAAGCTACATGTATAGGCGTATTTTATATATTATAACATCTTTGCTACTTTTTGTGCGGTCGTTATTTTGTAATGTACATCACATCCAAAGTTTTGTATACCGAAGACATTACTAAAACAGCAGATTACAAACTGTGTATAGTCTATTAAAAATCAATAAAAACAATATCATCTTTGTAACAATGTTGTCCGTGTTATCAATTCATGTTTAAAACTACAAATGTAGGCTTTGAAGGGAATTTCATAATTCAATAGCGTGCGAAATGATTTATGTGTTGGTAATTGGCATAAAAAAGACATTTCACCTGGTCACAAGGCCGGTGGAGGGGGTCTACTCAGTACAAATGAACATGGGTACCATTTTTGGCCTTTTGGTATATCAATAACCCCTTTTTCTCAACCAATTTTGGTATATGGATGGATGGGTCCATTTTTCAAAATGTTCTTGATTTTTTTTGGAAAGTAGCCAAATTTTCCAAAATTTTGTGAAAATTTGATAAAAACCAAGACAATTTGAGTCTAATTCTCAGTAGCACGTACAATCCTACCATTTAACCAAACTTGAGTACCCCCCCAGTCAAGAGCACTCACAGTTGTGATACAAATATTTCAGAGAAACCATATAATCAGCATGTGTTCCCCTTTGTTGACTGATTGATGAAACTCTGCATCCACCTGAAAGGACAAGATTCAATTCTAACATCTGAAAACAATAGTTTCATTAATCAGTCATAAACAGCTATTATCTGTTCCAACTCCAGTGACACCTCTTGTATTGCCCTGGGTAGTATTATTCCTATGTTTACTGAAGGGGATGGAAACTGGTACTGCAACCCAGGTATATTGATTTTTTTAAAAGAGCAAAATGTACCTATACGCTAGCGAAGTTACGTAATAATCGGATTAACTACCATAGCAATAGGTGAAAACAATTTTTGAAAATACCGCGCTGCACTGATACTTTCACACGGTACCTCTGCATTGAAACGTATCATGCTAATCACTTGCACCGGTAATTTAAGTATTTTTGAAAAGACCAGTATTGTGTTCAATCTATGATTGCAGACATACACAGGCGATTAGTTCAAACTGCTTGTAGTGCAGCGCGATATGTTCAAAATTGTTTTCACCTATTGCTATGGTAGGTAATCCGATTTATTACTTAACTTCGCCAGCGTATACGCCGTAGATAATTGGATTAACTACCATAGCAATAGATGAATACAATTTTTGAATAGATCGCTCCGCATTACAAGCAGATTACACTAATCACCTGTGTAGGTCAACACACATAGATTGAATACAATACCGCTATTTTGAAATATACTAATCTTACAGGTGCGAGTGATCAGTCTTTCTTTGACATCTATGGTTCAATGCATCAGTACCGCGTTAACGCTTTAGTGCAGGGCGGTATAGTCAAAATTGTATTCATCTATTGCTATGGTAGATAATCCGATTAACTACGTCACTTCTATGACGTATTACAACACATCCAACGGTCCAGTGAATTAGGTGTCACTGCCACTGGACTAGATAAAAAAAATCATGACGGGGAATAGTTTCTCTTTAAAATATATTCTTATCAAAAGGAGGGTGTTGTTGACCAGATTCTACCAATTTTGTGCCTATTTTTGCATTTTTCTCAAAAATTAAAGTGCATTGGTGACAAGTAAGATATGTATATTATAGGGGCAAGGACTGCAACTACTGCACTGAAAATATTATTTCAAACAGACAACAGTTGTGGAGCTACAGTCAAAAATGAGGGAAACCAATATTTGATCAATAAATCAATAAATACTTGTCTTGAGTCACTGAAATTTCAGTGTGCATGTAGTAACTGGATTCCTTGCCCAATATACATAACTTTTGTTACCAGTGTTTTATTAGTTTTTGAGAAAAATGCAAAAATAGTCACAAATTTATCAAGAGGTGTAGTACCACCTTAAAGGTGCAAGCCTGGCATGTCTATTCCTTAGGTACATGAAAAATGTAGCAAACAAATAATAATACAAGTACAAAATTAGTATCATATTTTTATCAACAATTAAACTTTTAATTCTACAATTCTATCTACATTTTAGGTCAAATACGTATGGTATATTATCCCTGTAATTATATCATATCTTCAAAACTGAACAACTAATTTGCTCTTCAACATAATCAGATGAGAAAATATTGTGTGGCTGAAAATATTAAGTCAAGTGAGAAATTCATATCAACAATTTATGTGGATTAGTGAAGATCAACCTGTGACAAACGTGTTTGTTTTAAGCAATTGAAAATCCCAAATTGAAGTATTTAACAGCAATAACAAAATGTTCAATTGATGTCTTTCTCCATGTCTTCAACCTACTAATAAATAAACCTCCAAGGTAATTTGGAAACACAGGGTGTATAATGTTGAGCTCTTTGAAACAACAAATGAAATGATCATAAACAAAGTTAAACATTTACACACAATTTCCTCTGATGACTGTAATTTGTAATTCAAACTTAATGTTGGACAGTTCCTGATATAATTCAGGTATAGAGCAATGCTCAAGATTACCATTTATGAATAGCTAGTATTTTGATCTTCAAGGGTTCAAATGTAGCAAAAATCTGCAAATTTACCAGTTTTAATGAACAACTGCATTCATTCACACAAGTTCCATATTCAACAGACATGTAATTGGCTCCCTGGGTGCTTCAAAGCTTAAAAGGGGTAATTATTAAAGTAATATTAATGAAAGAACATTACAATACAAATTACATGCATTGAACATCTAAAATACACTTGAAGTCAAAATCATGATAATCCTAAATTGGAAGTTTAGAAGGTAATTTTATCAGACATTTGATGAAATTAAGTTGTACATCAGGTGCATTCGGTCAGTTGGCATGACATCACTTGCGATAGATCGCTTCTTCCCATTGATTGTGTTTGCCGGGATTTGGCTGTTCCATCTCACAAGAAGGGGATGCTTACTGTTGTACTCAATGGGGAAAATCACAAAACATGCCAGATAATAAATATACTTCTTGATGAAACAATTCCAGTTTTTTACCAGGGAAATCAATTTCCAATAATTACCAAAGAAAAGGTAAATTGGTGTTTTCTGTATTGAGCAAAATTGACTGGGACTATCATGAGAGTGTGAGAAGTGGGTAAGTGCAATAGATGGAACAACCCTGACCAAGAGAATTGAATACAGGGTGCTCAGACATGACTTTATAAGGGGAGTGGCAAGTCAGGCCAAACTCAGTATGTTACTCCTAAACCAAGTGACATATAACTGGTGGTATTTACATAATTAAGTTAGGCGGGCAGCCTAACTTATTTCTTTCTTGCGATTTCTTTCTTTAAGTTAGGCGTGCAGCCTAACTTATTTCTTTCTTGCCATTTCTTTCTTCTTTCTTTCTTCTTTCTCACAATTTGCTTCTTCTGCCACATCCTTGATCAGATTTCGACCAAACTCAGTCACAAGCAGTATTGGGTAGCTGGCTACAAAAGTTATGGGTTGTTTAACATCAGAGGTCATCCAAGGGGTCACTGGGGTCAAAAAGGTCATTTGAACCGAAAATGCTCGATTGAGCTGAAATTTAAATGCAATGATACTTATGACATTCTAAACATGTTTAAAATATTTTAAAATTTATTTAAGGTCATTAAGGGGCCATATAAAGGGGTCAAAGGTCAAGTTTTTTAAAATGCTCCAATTGAGCTGAAATTTAAATGCAATGATCCTTATGACATTCTAAACATTCTAAAAACATTTTAAAATTCATTTAAGGTCTTTAAGGGGTCATAAAGGGGTCAAAGGTCAAGTGTTCCAAAATGTTCCAATTGAGCTGAAATTTAAATGCAATGATCCTTATGACATTCTGAACATGTTGAAAATATTTTGAAATTCATTTAAGGTCATTAAGGATGTCATACAGAGGTCAAAGGTCAAGTTTTTAAAATGCCAGCTTTCCACGATCAAGGTATATTAAAACGGCAATTAATGAAACAGTCTTATTAAAATTAATAAGCACAGTGTTGCTGCTGGATCAGATCGTCACAGTCATCCGCCTAACTTACCTCGTGCCCTTGCAAAGGGCACAGTTGCTCTAGTCTTTCTTTAAGTTAGGCGGGCAGCCTAACTTATTTCTTTCTTGCCATTTCTTTCTTTCCTCTTTCTTCTTTCTTCTTTCTCACAATTTGCTACTACTGCCACATGCTTGATCGGATTTCGACCAAACTCAGTCACAAGCAGTATTGGGTAGCTGGCTACAAAAGTTATGGGTTGTTTAACGTCAGAGGTCATCCAAGAGGTCACAGGGGTCAAAAAAGGTCATTTTAACCGAAAATGCTCTGATTGAGCTGAAATTTAAATGCAATGATCCTTATGACATTCTAAACATGTTTAAAACATTTTAGAATTCATTGAAGGTCATTAAGGGGTCATAAAGCGGGTCAAAGGTCAAGTTTTTCAAAATGCTCCAATTAAGCTGAAGTTTAAATGCAATGATCCTTATGACATTCTAAACATGTTGAAAACATTTTAAAATGCATTTAAGGTCATTTAAGGGGCAATATAGGGGTCAAAGGTCAAGTTTTCAAAATGCTTCAATTGAGCTGAAATTTAAATGCAATGATCCTTGTGACATTCTTAACATGTTTTAAATATTTTAAAATTCATTTAAGGTCATTAAGGGGTCATACAGCGGTCAAAGGTCAAGTTTTCAAAATGCAAGCTTTCCACGATCAAGATATATTAAAACCGCAATTAATGAAACAGTTTATTAAAATTAATACTATCCAGCACAAAGTATTGCTGCTTGATCAGATCGTTCAGAGATATTCTCATCTTCTCTGGATCGTCACGGTCATCCGCCTAACTTACCTCGTGCCCTTGCAAAGGGCACAGTTGCTCTAGTTCTTTCTTTCTTTCTTTCTTTCTTCTTTCTTCTCACAATTTGCTACTACTTCCACATCCTTGATCGGATTTCGACCAAACTCAGTCACAAGCAGTATTGGGTAGCTGGCTACAAAAGTTATGGGTTGTTTAAAGTCAGAGGTCATCCAAGGGGTCACAGGGGTCAAAAAAAGGTCATTTTAACCCAAAATACTCCAATCGAGCTGAAATTTATATGCAATGATCCTTATGACATTCTAAACATGTCTAAAATATTTTAAAATTTATTTAAGGTCATTAAGGGGTCATAAAGGGGTCAAAGGTCAAGTTTTTCAAAATGCTCCAATTAAGCTGAAATTTGAATGCAATGATCCTCATCACATTCTAAACATTTCAAAAATATTTTAAAATTCATTTAAGCTCATTAAGGGGCAATAAAGGGGTCAAAGGTCAAGTTTTCAAAATGCTCCAATTGAGCTGAAATTTAAATGCAATGATCCCCATGACATTCTAAACATGTTAAAAATATTTTAAAATTCATTTAAGCTCATTAAGGGGCAATAAAGGGGTCAAAGGTCAAGTTTTCAAAATGCTTCAATTGAGCTGAAATTTAAATGCAATGATCCTTATGACATTCTTTACATGTTTTAAATATTTCAAAATTCATTTAAAGTCATTAAGGGGTCATACAGAGGTCAAAGGTCAAGTTTTCAAAATGCCAGCTTTCCACGATCAAGGTATATTAAAACGGCAATTAATGAAACAGTCTTATTAAAATCAATACTATCCAGCACCCAGCACAGTATTGCTGCTTGATTAGATCGTCACAATCATCCGCCTAACTTACCTCGTGCCCTTGCAAAGGGCACAGTTGCTCTAGTTGATTCTTTCGTTCTTGTTCTAAAAATACTACTTCTGTGTATGGGCTATTCCATTTACAATCCACACCCCCTGCTATCTCAATTCCAGTTAAACAATATGATCAATAAATGTGGAAACGATTCAAATCCAGTTGCATTTTATACAGTTTATGGTGCCTATTTCAGAACATACTTTGTATGGAATTCCAAAATTTCCCACATCTTTTCCACTAAATTGTTGGATGGAAATTATTGAGTCAGGAGTGATTCAACTTTATGATGCATACTACAAGTCATCGTAAGTCCCAAACCCATTGTCACTTAACACAGAGGTTCTCAATAGGTGGCCCGCAGGCCAGATCTTGCCCACCGACCAATAATTTGGTTGTCTCTCTGAAATGTACAGTAAACATAGCAAAACAAGGTGTGTTTGGTTCTCAAGCACATGTCTTTGAAATAATTTTGGCCCTATGTGGTCCACAAGCAATTTATATAAATATAATTGGAAACCCCTGCTCTAACATATAAATCCTATAGATGGAAGACCTATAATGGGTTAGCAATCACGATGCATTGTAGATGTCAGTAAAAGGCAATCCTGGAATGACTGAAAAATTTGATGATTCTTATGAGATTATATATATGACAGGTTTGAATCCTTGATCAGTTTTGAAAGTCTACAATAGTGCAGTTCTTTAGAATTCCAGGTATGTAATTTCATGCTTCTTCAGGTAGTCAGTCAGGTTCCAAAGTCATCACAGCAAAATGGACTTCTGTAGCTAGCATAAGTGTACTTCTTTAGAGAGTCTTGGGTAAAATTATAATTTACACACACACACCTATCAATTGGTGTTAATGTTTTCCTTCATAAAACTTGGAGAGGAAATCTGTCTTGAGTGGTTTCTCACTTTCTTTAAAATATCTCATGAGGTGAGATACTTGCTTCCAGATGTAAATAGTTTCTTCTAATTCTTGTTTTCCCTGCAGGAAAAGAAAAGTATCAACAAAAGATGGATGTTACATTCAGTTTGTATCCATTACATCGAGGGTTGAGAACCAGAAAGGAATCCTTTGTGAGTTAAGGTTTTCTGCCTCTCAACCCTCAACATATAAAAAATCACCTCTTGCACCAATCACCATTCTCGAACACCTTATCAATTAAGCTAACTTGATTACATTATAACATTTATAACTCAGGTGTTTTTGTGGACTCCAGGTCTTTTAAGAAATCAAGCTAGGCCCAAGAAATCCAGGAAACTCACATATTTTTGATGGCTCGCCTTACTTTCGATGTTATTTTTCAGGTACGGTACAAAATTTTTTGAGATTATGTATTGAAAAGAAGAGTTCAGATGCAAAAACCATTGACGTCATATCAATCAAGCAAAATCAGTCGGAACTTGGAAATATTGATTTTGAGATATATCCCTCTTGTTTTGGAAAACTCTTTAATTGCTCACAAATATCTTTTGATCTGGTATAAATTTCAATGGGGTTTTCTGCAAAATGCAGTTGCTTAAGAAACTGAAAATTGAATATGTGCCTGGCTTAAGACTGATTTTGCTTGATCACACCATATGCCTTTTTAAATATTTTTGTATTTATTCCAATTGCATCTCAACTCTTAAAAAAGTTGTTTATTTTGTGGAATCCTGATGTGAAACTCACCTTAATTACCAATAAATCTATAGTTCTAAGGTCCTTAATATGAGCATTCTTCTCAAACATCTCCCGTACTTTGTCCCTTCCCTGCTTCACAGAAATGTCCAATTGGAAATTACGAACTGAAACAAAGCAAACAAACAAAGGAACAATGTGAATACACACCATTTGTTCTTCTGTAAATATTCATACACCTTAAAATGGCAAAATCAAATTTACAAATATGAAACATAATTAAACTGACCCATTCCATGTCAACTCCAGGGATGTGCACCGCAGCACCTCTTCAATTTTTTTTCTTTTTCTGTGTGGTGGTAGATATTGATGAGAAAGTAAAATCTTGTTAATTTGAACTTCATACTCCATTTCGTTTTCCCGTGGCATCAATTTTTATTTTAGGGGGGTCAGCGTAAAAAATGTGTCGCAACGCGAAAGACAACGTTTGGAGGTCCATAAATATATAAAGGGAACCATTTACAACTTTAAAAAGTATGTATTCTGGGGTACTTATTTGTGTAGAATTCAAATCTGGCATCAGAAAACTTGTAACTCCTTTACTTTCAAAGATGTAGGGCCCTCAAAATGCAACTTCGTCCACCCGGGACCAACTTTGGGGGGTCAAAACTCCAAAAGTAAAAATAAATTTTTTGTCCATTTTTTTGCCAGTCAGAGCCCTTTGGTAGGACATTACTCTTATCCAATATTGAGCCTATTAGAATACTTTTAGCTGAGATATTACCCATGCAAAACCCCAATTGCACATTTTTTGTACATTTTGACCCCCTGAAAACCAATGTCAGACATTTGCCCCACCATCAACTTCAGGTATGTTGAAGATATGTCCTTGGACAACATTTCTGAGAGATATTGGCTTTGGGACTCGATGCTTCAACACATCAGTAAGGTTTGCATTCTCCATAGAGTTGTACACATTTTGATTTACATGTATAATGACATTATGTACACCTCTGTACTGGAAATGCAAACATCCACCAAAGCTGATTATTTTTACTTTTGGAGTTTTGACCCCCGCTACATAAAATTACAAGTTTTCTGAGGCCAGATTTGAATTTACAAAATGGACATACTTTTCAAATGTAAATGGTTCCTTTATACATTTTTGGACCTCCAAACAGCTTTTCGCTATGACACATTTTTACGTTGACCCTCTAAATTTCAAATTGATGCCACGGAAAACAAAATGGAGTATGAAGCTCAAATTTTCGAATTTTACTTTCTCATCAATATCTACCACCACCACAGAAAAAGAAAAATTGAAGAGGAATGTGCACATCCCTGAGTTGACATGGAATGGGCCAACTAATTTATTTTGCAATGTTAGTTTTGATCAGCAGTGACACTTTTTTGCAATGCATTTTAAATATTCTTGTCATAAAAATGTATCAAATTATGTGAGGCAAACAAACAAGAGTGGTTTCTGAAATCTTTGTTAGTCTACTTTGCAGGAAACAATAACTTGGAAGCATAAGTGTGGTTTCTGAAAGCTTTGTTAGTTTACTTTACTTTGCAGGAAATATTAAAAATGGAAGCACTGAATGAACTTTAAAATTCATGCAAATGTACCATAATTTCTGTGGAGTTAGCCAGTTAATTTGTTATTACTTCCGTGGCGTGGTCCAGGAACGTCATGGTGATCGGCAATTGCGTAGAAGTGGTGAGGTCTCCTCCCCTTTTACGCGCCAACAACAATGGATCAACCATCTTGTTGTTGACCGTTGATCAGCCGATCAATCGATTCAAATCGCCAAGGCAAAAATGACGTCGCTTTGGCAAGTTGAAGAAATCTCAACTTCCCAGCGATATCGCTTGACACGTAAATGCGTCAACCAATTATATGGTCATGTTTTTTATTTGGGACCCCAAATATGGTGGATTTGTGACATGCAAGACAAAATTTCTCACTTTAGATGCTGATATTTTTCTAGTGCTACATCACAGAGACCTGGTTTTGGTCTTATTTTGTAAGCAATTTAGTAGGCTAAAAAATCAGAAGAGAAAACTAAACAATTCATTTTGACTAATTAGTAAAGCTCGTTAAGTGGAATTAGGCAGGGGTGGATGCGGTGGCGGAGCAGGCGGTGGCGGAGAAGGACAATGCTGTACATATGTACAATGGTGATTTAGTACACATTGTCTCAATAAACATTATTGATGGGTTTCTACTTGTTTCTGTACTTGATAGTTAAGCCAAGTGATACCACTTTTAGCATTCACTGCCTCAGAATTTGTTAATTGGACAATTGAAAATTACTAATTACTTGTTGCTACATGAATAAAGTTCATTGACCTGTGTGTATTTAAATAGGGATTTCATGTAGGGAATATTGAAATGGGTGCTACGGTTGAACGAAACATGATAAAAGCCTCAAATTTTGTAAGCAGACCTTGGTTGTGATCCTTGTTACTTTGGTAAACTAATATTTATTAAAACATAGAAAGTTTGCGACAAATCTGAAAGAGCGCCCTCATGCTCAAATTTGATCCGAAAAGTCATTTTTTACGAAACCGCTTTGTCAAATTTTCTTTTACCTTTCAAAATTGGATTGTTGAGCTTATTTTACATCTAGTTACACACCTCAATCATGAAAATTTGCATCTCCAGTGCCAGATAAGGGGTGTTTTGAAGAAATTCATATATATTGATAGAATTTTGACCACCCTGTATCTACATAATCGAAGTACTTGACCGGTAAAAGTTCTATATGGCTAGGTGGGCAATTAAGTTAGATATATCAAACATGTGTCAAAACATTACATTATCAATGTATGTTCAGGTGTGACCCCCATAACTGAATTAACATTTTTGACCTAATTTTGTTTGTTACACCCTGTATTATTATGAGTAGCCCTGTATTTAATGACTCTCATTGTATCGTTTCTGAAATCATCTGAGTATATGCTCTCAGAATGTATATACTTTTATTGGGTTCTAGTGTAAACTTATGGAGTTATAGGGCGCTTGCGAGGATCATTGAAAGGTTAAAAGGTTGATAAAAATGACCTGCATTGAGAGTCAGTCAAGTGCGGTGGAGGACAAACAAACTATTACCATCCTCTGTGAATCTTTGCGCGTTATTCAAACCCATGCTTTTAGTGATGTGGTCGACATGCCTTATGTCGACATAATGTCGACGTCGGCACGTATGCCGACATGTCGACATCAAAAAATCATGTCGACAAAAAAATTTTTTTTTTTTTTTTTTTTTTCAAAAATATTTTTGGCCAGAAAAGCAAGTTATAGGCCCAAACTGACTTGTTATTCAAGGTTGAAACCAGAGAAATACTGCTACTAAAAAAAAAAAAAAATGCCAATTTTTTTTTACAAAGTTGGATGAACTTGTACATTTTGATTAGGGCCTACCTTTGCTTCTATTGAACAGTCAGGGACACATTGAATTAGTATGCATTGCTAGCTGTTCAATAGAAACAAAAGTAATTAAAATGTACAACTTTTTCCAACTTTGTAAAAAAAAATTGGCATTTTTTTTTTTTTTTTGAGTAGCAGTATTTCTCTGGTTTCCAACCTTGAATAACAAGTCAGTTTGGGCCTATAACTTGATTTTCTGGCCAAAAATATTTTTTTTGAAAATTTAAAAAAAAAAAATTTTTTTTTTTTTTTTTTTTTTTTTTTTTAGAATTTTTTTTTTTTATGTCGACACACTGTCGACGTCGGTATACGAATTATATCGACATGTCGACAATAAAAAACGGTGCCGACCACATCACTACATGCTTTGTAAGGAATATTAGCACTCTGTAGGTGATATTTCATTTTCACGTGCTCTAATATATCGTTGTTGTGCCTCCAGGGCTAGTGACCCGTGGCGTACATGAAACCTCCCTATAGCACCAAACCTGTAAAAGCATATGATTTGCTTGAAAAATTCATATGTCACGCAATTGGTACCCAGTATAAAAAACATGACCATATACAACCAACTGGATCTATTAATATTTTGCTAATTAATTTACCTTTTTCGATTATTTACTTTTGGTGATGAATTAATTAAAGGAGGATTTCGTGATCCTAGCATCCTCTTTTTATGACATTTTTCAGTAGATATCCACGAAAAAAGCTTATTTCCAAAATTTCAGTTGATTCCGATTTTGCGTTTGCAAGTTATGCATGATTAGGCCAAGGAAAGTCGATTTTGAGTTTCCTGTCACCCGCCCTCACTTCATTTTTTGACCCTCACTTGAATTCATTATTGTGATTTTACAAAAAATACTGATAAAAACTGGTTATATTTGCAAAGAAAATTATGAATATCCCTTTATTTTTGTGGAAAAATCAAAATCAAAACATGCATTTTGCTGTCAACCTTGCAGACTCTTTTTAATATACTTTTGAATCTCATTTGGGCTAAACATCCATCTTCAAGTGAGTGAGCGGCAAATAACAGCACATTTTACATGCGTGTTGGTCATATAATAAAAGGCAGAAAAATAATGAATAATGAATAATGAAAAAGTTACCTCACTTGTTTTCAGAAATTATGTGACGGGAAACTCAAAATTGACTGTTAGGGGCCTTATGTGTATTACACTGCTCCATAGACAATCAATGTGTTGTAATTCAAATTTGGCGATATTTTTGCTAAATGAATCAATCTGCAAGAAATATTTGGTACACGTACATAAACATTATGTAGCCAGAGGTATCCAGTGGTGTGAAAATTTCAACTTTTTTTTGGAAAAGTGGGGGGATGAGGCTGTGGATCACGAAATGCCCCATTAAGCAATAATTATTGACAGCAACTGATGTTTTAAAAATGTATTTTGTGGCATTTAGAATATATAATTGTCGTCTGCAACCAATCGCTATCGCCGTAATTAGTATAAATTAGATTTCGCGGTTCTCGGGTTGGGTGGTTCTTGTGACTATCTCTAATTACCCAACACCCGTTACCCATATAAGCCTACTTGCCCCGACCTTTTAAACTACTATAGGCCTCTGTATGTGTGCCGTTTTGGAATCCGATGAGATGCACCTGCACGATTACCACACTGTCATGACTGTAATGCTTTCCGATGCTCGCACTGCGCCCGTCGGTAATATAATACTCCGCCCACTACGCGATACGCACCGCGAGCACGTGTTAGCGAGCAATGTGCACGCGATAGCGCGCGGACAGAGGGACGGACGGACACACCATGTCATGATTAGTATTATGATGCAAAAGTGACGAGCGATGGCGATGCATCGCAAAATTCGGCGATTCGTTTCCAAAAGCGTTTAATCGCAATCGCTCGGCGATCGAGTGTAAATTCATTCAGCTTTACTTTAGTTGCGAGAGAGACTCGTTTTACCACACAGCAATACTTCGTATTGCATGCATGAGCCACACATAATTTTTAGTCTTTAGTTCAATTTTAGGTAAGCTTAAACTTTGTCATAAAAAAAGTTAACAATTTTGTATGCTTTTTACTCTCAACTCACCAGCATGAGGTACCTCCCTGTACCACGCTTTGTACAGATTTAGAACTCGCGTTCTAGCTTCAGCTGGGTTTTGGGACATGATAGGTTTGATAGCTTTTACAACAGCAGCCACTCGGGCTGCCTGACTGGGATTCGCCATTTTTCTACTTTTGGCCGGCGCCGGCGACCTTGTAATTTACCGGAAGTAATCAAAGTTCAATGACCTCTTGATTTTATTCTTTTCCAATTTGCTGCCCTGCTAAATTTGATTGATTATTTGGGAGAAATATTTCAGGAATATTTTGTTTCTCAAAATGTGCACATATTACAGATTTTAGTACGTCAAATATCCTGATTTTTGGTGTTTTATTCAAGACCATTTTACCCCCATCATGCAATTTGCCAACAATGGCGGCCTCCACAAAACGGCAGAAAGTTGCAAGCTGATAAGTTTTAACTATAAAATAAGCTCTATGTCTATATATAAACAAATCTGACCAAATATTAATTGCACAACAAAATTCTGTTCGGCTTCTGCTCGGTTCATGACATACTTCTCATCACAGGTTAGTCATTGTAGTCGTAGATTGTTTGTTTGTGTGTGTAGATTTTGTTGGATTGGTAGTAAGCTTTAATACAATTTTGTTTTGTTTATTTTTGTACAGTTACTGCTGGCGCAGTTTGTCCACTCTGAAGTACAAAGTCACAAAGCGGGCGTATACAGCGCGTAAACAGTTATAGCTATATAGCCAAAATAACAAATTCTCGATCATGAGATTGAGAGGATGTACCTTCTGCGTCAGCGTACTTTTCACAGAATAACACGATCGCGCGACCTGCATGAATGAACCTTGACCTTGCCTAGCAACGACCGTGTGATTGGTCAATTCTCAAAAGCTGTGTTTGCGCCGTAAGCGCCGGTCTTTGGCTTTGCGTAGACTACGCTCGACGCAAATAACTGCGTACCCAACGGCCAAGTTGGCTCTCATGATCGAGAATTTAATATTTTGGCTTTAAATTAAGTATTTCTTGGCCAAACTGGCTCCGCGATAAACACAATGACAATGAATGATTGACAATTCGACAATGTGCACATAGTCTACAAGTATACTAGCGCGTTTTGGGTCAAGCTTGGAGAAAAAAATCCCAGGTCAACCCAAAATTGCACACGATAGACCACCAAGTTATCGTAAATCGGTTTCTCCCAGGTCGACCATACATGCATAATTTTGGGTTGCCACATTCGGCCCGCAAACGCCCAGGATTTTTAGCCAGGTCGACCCACGACAAGCATGCAAATAGCATGAATAGGCCTACATGTACGTGACCCGACCATGGCGATATAGGCCCGGACATACTACACATTAGACGAGTATAAAACATTGTATAGGTAACCCAGGCAAACCTTAGTTAACACATTTGCTAGTCAGCCAAATTCGCCGACAATGTCAATGCATATTTACATAGAAATTTAAAACAACTGGTCGAAGAAAGTAACGTACATAAATATGTTTTCTATACTTCACTTGACCCAAATATATGATTTTTTATGGTGATAAGTCACTCGCACATGGAATTTTAGAGGGATTTGGATAGCAGTTCCATTAAAAAAGCTACTATCATAATGAGACTAAGATCTAGAAACACCCCCGAAATGCCGTTTTTGGGGAATTTTGCTAGCTGAAACTTTTTGATGAAAGTCAATCTTTGACAAGATGTAACTTTGCTACAGAAAGTGCTAAAAAAAAATGGTTTTCAGTTTTGGCTTTGTTTACTCAAGGGCTTTGATTTGATATATAAAATGATGCAGTTTGATGGCAAATTTGAATTCACCTAGCATACCTACATTGTACAGCGTTCATTTAGTTCACCACGTAAACTTGTAATGGCTCAAAATTCGGACCGTATCAGTTTGTGAATGAGGACAACGTCAACGTATTTAATAAGTTCCTTGTATAACTAGCGCAGGCATTGAGTTTTGCAATGTGACAGGTGTGCTGTAAATCGCACGCCTGGATAACCCGAGGTGTGCTTTTAGGTGTGCTGCAAATCGCACACCTAAATAAACCAAGGTGTGCTTTTTTCAAAACTGGTGTATGACTATGATTTCATTTTCAGCTAAAACTTAGCAATTGTGACAACATACATGTACTTTTTTAAATGGCCATGGTAAAAGCTCTGGGGTAATGAATGGTGTATACTGCATAGATGTCCCTGGACTTTGGACTTATTGCTAGTGTCATTTGTAATTTTTTTTTTTTTTAATTAGTTTTTTTTGGATTTAGAATTTTTTTAATTAAAAAAAAAAAATTACAAAGATTTTTAAAATTATAAATTCTTGTTTAAAATAGGCAAATTTGTAAATTATGTTCACATAATAATCTATGAATGATTTTAAAATGCATTTGTTTTGTATGCTTCTTTACTTCATAAATAGGTTGTAATGTGAACATCAATTATAAATTTGCCTATTTTGAACATGAATTTATAATTTTTTAAATCTTTTGTAATTTTTTTTTCAAGTTTTAAAAAAAAAAATTAAAAAATATTTCAGGGACATTTTTAAGTTCCAGGGACATTCTAAATAAAAATAAAAAACTTAAAAAAAAAAAAAAAAAAATTTTTTTTTTTTTTTTTTTTTTTTTTTTTTTTTTTTTTTTAGGTGTGCGAAAAATCGCACCCTCGGCGTATTTTCAGGCGTGCGGCGCGTGCGAATCGCACTCGCACGCCTTTAAAACTCAATCCTGCTAGCGTTCATTTTGCAAGCGTCGGTGAGGCTTTTTACGATATAATATCAGTTAGTTAAAGTAGAAGGGTTCTTTTTTCAGATCAATTATTCTGGTACTTACTCAGAAATATTTCAATTCCTATCAAATCAGTCACTCTGTTGTGGTGTTTCTAAACATTTAGAAACAGCGGCAACAGAGTGTTTCAAGACCTGATAGTGAATTGCCGAAATATTTCTGAGTAAGTACCAGAATAATTGGATCTGAAAAAGAACCCTTTCTACTTTAATTGAACTATGAACGATCCTGATGAATCTGTTTCAAGAATATCAGTTAGTCTTGGCATCTAAATTAATTCACATAGGCCTACTCTCATATTCGTATTTATTTTTAAGTACGGTATTCTTCTTTTAGTTTGCAAAATACAGCGGCAAATCTCAGGAAGCTATAAAGTATAAGTGACAGGCCGTCCTCGAAGAATGTCATGAAGTGTGATGCACTGATGTGTCCAGACTGGATATAATTGCGTACTACACGCTTAGTACTACTACTAGTGATAGGCTGTACAGCCCAAAAAAAAGGGTCATGTTTCAAAAAGCTTAGGGTACCAGCTGAATTGAAGCAGCTAATCCTCCTGAGCATTTTGACACCTTAAAAAAAAAAGGTTGAAAAATGAGACAGTGCCGGCCAAAATACTACGCATAAGGGGGATTTCTTGTGACCCCTCCCTATTTTTCACTATTTTGACAATTATGGGCATTTTCTTTGCTTTTTGTTGGATTCTAATGATTATTTACGTGATTTTGGGTCCCCTGGTGGGCCTGGATATATTTATGCAATTTTTACACAAATCGTATGTTTTGATGCAAGTTTAAGATGTAATTTAGGATGCGAGGGCGCTGTTCAGCCTAATAGCTGTTACGTATCCCCCCTAATGAAATTTTATCATTTCTTATTATCAAATCAAAGTTACTGATAAATAACAGCATCTGTCCAAATTCGAACTCTCAACCTTATTTCACTTGCATGTGGTACCCATTTGAAAATGTGTAGAGACGCTTCCATTGACTTACATGTGATGCAAAGTTCGTTGACCCCTGTATATTGCTATGGCTATTAAAAATTAGCACCACGGCCACACCAAATGTGATAAATGGCTGAAAATTTCAGATGTGGATGATTGATGATTATCTCTAGTATGATTAACTTAAACATCAAAAATGGTTGCGAAAGAGGCCGCTAAAAGGTAAAGCGCCCTCACAGCCTAATTTTACCCAAAACCGCTAATTTTAAGGACACTAAAAAGTGTCATTTGACACAAAGTGCATAAATGACCTTCCTAGACTTAAAACTATTAAAGTAGATACCAAAAATGCATTAATTACATTCCCTTAAAACTAGAAAATAAAGGTAAAATCTGCCCTCCCCTCCTTGTGTGTTGTTATTTGGCCGGTACTGTCTCAATTTTTGGCCGATTTCAATAAAATTGGTGTCAAAATAAAATACTCAGAACAACAAGCTGGATTTTGGTACCTTTGTCATTGTCATAGATGTTATAATAGGCCTATAGCCTGCGAGTGGTTCAACTGAAAGCTGTACATGTATTTAAGACAAAATAAGACATTTTGCACGAATCCATAATTAGCTGCATGTATTTTGAATGGGGCTTCCACTTTATCAGTACTGCTGTTTTCTTCATATTTTGCTAAATTTGTCATTTCAAAAATACTAAATGACAATTTGAATGACTTATCCTTCACTTTTAAGCAATTTATAAACAATTTTATTTTTTTTACACTTGCGCTGGGATCACTGAATGGGTCTTTAACTTGAATATCTACAGCAATCCTACTCAAACACTGATACTTATGTTTTGTTTAATGTTCTCATGCTGTTGCAGTATTTACGGTAGAATAACCATCACAATTCAAGTGTAGCAAGATGTATAGTCCAGAGGAAAACACAACGGTGGTGAGGATGATGGGGGAGTTTGAAAACTACTTCAAGAAGGATATAGGTAAGGAAACAATTGTTCAGTCTGGAAGTATAGTGACCCGACTGCCTACATACTTGTACATATTCAGAATCATGCTCTCTGATTTGTTTAAAAACATATCATGTGATGAGAGCACTTTATTCTGCAATAACAGGTCAAGTGCTCAGATCGTCAACACATTATGCGCATAGCATTACTCTTATGTGTACTATATTTCCGTAATTCGCTCTGTTACTTTTAACAATTTGGATATTGAAATTGAAGTAAACAACTTTAAATATTTGGGGAAAAATGACATTTTCTCTTTAAATTGCACTATTCTGTGCCTCAGTAGTAAAGAATCGAAATAAATGGTGTATCATTAGGCCATTTTAATTTCAAAATTTGTATATTTCTTTTCAGAGAGACATAAAAAAGAACAGGAAGCTAGAGAGAAGCAAGGGGAGCTAGTCTCTGCCCAAAGCAGGATTGCAAGACTAGAGACAGAGGTTGAAGTGATTAAATCACATGCTAAGAGATCAAGACTGGAGTTTGAAAGAGACCAAGAGAAAGATAAACTAGAGAGAATGGTAGGTAATTTGCCCTTCTTCTTCAGTCTATATTTAAAAAAAATGCACAATAGTATATATAGTCTGTATGCCTTCCTCGAAGCAGCTAAGTAAAATCCAATTTTGTGATTTTCTCAAAAGCTGCTCATCTTAGCAGGAATCTGTTATGCTATAGTTTGGTCAGCTCTTAATCGGCGGGCCTTATAACATCACAGATTAATATCAATATATTTTATTTCGAGAAATGTCTTATGACAACTCACCAGAATTATCACAAATTATTATTTAAGTCTTATACTCTGTACTTTATTTAACACGCACAATATAGACCAGACAGGTCAACAATGTCACTGTTAACATGAGTCTTCTTTTCAGTGTAGTGGTGAAAGCCTAACAATTCCCGCCGATTACGAGCTGATCAAACTATAATTGGATACTTTGAGTCATTTCCTCTCTGAAAATGTATACTTTTATAAGAATATATACTTATCATCATTACATTTAGAGATACAATAAAAAACAATATCAGGATCTGAATGAAAGTTCATAATTATGTGTTGGTAGTCAGCATAAGTTAAATAACCTATTATATCAACACAACATTAAGACAAAAATGTGCACAATATAGACCAGACAGGTCTGACTTTGGGGTCAGTTATCACACATTTTCATATCCTAGCTATTGTATCAATAAACCATACATTTGGAAATGATTTTGAATAGAGCAATCTCATATTTGATAATTATCTATGTGAATGACTTTTGTCTTTATCAGAGAGAACAGGAAAAGCTGGTAGCCCTGAAGCATCAGCTGGAGTTTGTTGCCAAGAAAGAGGACAGAGCAAAGAATGACTTGGAGGAGGTGAAACAGACACGAGACATCATGAAAAAACAGTTTGAGGAGCAAGTGCATGACTTGAGGCAGCAAAAACTGAAACTTGAAACAACACTTCAAGATGTAAGAATTGTAACCTACAGTTGTGGGAGGGGCAGTTTAAAGTTTAACCCTAACAGAACTAGGACTCACTAAAGCTCACTATTAAAACCACTCTGCGTGCATGCATTCCACGGGACTTGATGACGCAATCAGACCAAGTCATATATACCCAGGGAATCGTTGGCGGGCCAACGCCACCTGTGTAGCTACATGCTGGGGATCTTCTGCGTGGCATGCGAGGGGTCCGAGGTTGAATCCGGGGGTGCCAAGTGACTTTCTTCTTCATCTTCTCTCCTTTTCGTTCCTTCTTTCCCTTCCGATAGCCAAAAAACCACGGGTAAGGTTAGGGTTAGTGACCATGCATATTTTTCCTATATGCCTCCTTAAGGGGGTACTACACCCCTGCCAAATTTTGTGCCTATTTTTGCATTTTTGTCAAAAATTATAGCGAATTGGTGACAAGTAAGATATGTATATTATAGGGCAAGGACTACAACTACTGCACTGGAAATTTTATTTCAACACAGACAACAGTTGTGGAGTTACAGTCAAAAAGAGGAAAACCAATATTTGATCAATAAATCAATAACTACTTGCCGTGAGTTGCTGAATTTTCAGTGCAGTAGTTGTAGTCCTTGCCCCTATAATATACATATCTTACTTGTAACCAATGCGCTATAATTGTTGAGAAAAATGCAAAAATAGGCACAAAATTGGCCAGGGGTGTAGTACCACCTTAATAGACAATGAAAATCTCAAAGCCATGAAACTTCTTGGATTTAATGCCCAATTTACAATACACAATAGAATTTCCATTGCATTGTCCCACCGATATCAATCCATTGGGTGCCATAGCCCACACACTCTGCATTTTTCATGGCATGATTCAATTATCTCATACTTCTTGCTACTTATTTTTGAATGCATTGGCATCCAATGAGCTTAACTTCTTTGTATCTCAATATTGATATTCCATAGAATATCTCATAGTATTTTTATCATTTTTATTTCCTTATAAGTACTTTATGTATTATATTATCATTGTTTGTACCTCTTAGCATTGCTGATACAATGTCATCATTGTATTACATCATGCTTTGTATCTTGCATTACATGTTATATGAGATGAAAATTAATTTGGTCAATAAAAATAAGTAAAGCAAGGTATGAACATGCTGACTAAATAAACAGCATAGTCAGCTACACTCTTCATTTACATTACATAGGATTGCATGCAATAAAGTCCAAATGTAAAACATGTCTCTGTTTGCCAGGTTGCTCAAGGTACAATTTTTACAATGGCCTAATGTAATTATGATGAATGCTGCTCTCTGGTAATCTGCAACAAAGAATTGTTATTGGAAGGGAAATTCCATAGTTGACTATGTACATACAAGAGTATAATTATTACAATGGTGCCTTTCCAATGCAATTGTAGGTTTTATTAAATAGATGTAATTTTTTATTTCAGCTACAACTTTCAAGTAGGGCTCAGATATCCAGACTTAGCAATGAAGTCAACAAGTAAGTATATTAATATTGAATTGGTTTTTATTTGTTTGTTTGTTTGTTTGTTTATATGACCACATCTTAACCCTAACTCTCCAAGTGCTCTTTGTTGAATGGAAGGAAAGAAAGAATTAATAAAGAAAGAAGTTGAACAAAGAAGTTGTTTGTTTGGGGTGGCATTCAAACCCGAGACCCTTCGCATGCCAAGCACTAGGACGTCCACCAGTAGCTATTGCGGTTTTGCTGGCCTGGCCACTTAGTGGCCAGCCAATCCGTGCCCATATGTGACTTAAGGTGATTGCATCATCACATCTCGTCAGATGCATGCATAAGCAGTGGCTTTCACCTGTAGTATTTTGTAGTACGCTGTGTTTTTAAGGTCAATAACTGCATCCACTTCAATGCTGTTCACTTTTTCAGGAAAGATGCTGAAAGTAAAATGCTACAGAATGATCTAGATGAGGCCAAGGCTCAATTAAGTCACCAAATAAGGTAAGATATACTGAATGGTTTTGCTCTTTTGCTCTGCTTTCTCTGTAAACTATCTGTTGACATTGAGTCAATTTTGGAATGTGTCCATATGGTCACTTATATACATGCAATGTAATGGGGCTTCATATAATAGCACTGCTGTTTTCTTCTTCACCATCTTACCAATTTTGATGGGATTTTTGGCCCCCACATATATGTGGGGCTTATGTTATCATCCAGATGGTTGTTTGTTCCCCTGTTTGTTTGTTTGTTTGTTTGTTTGTTTGTTTGTTTGTCCGGGCGGAAGCAAATTGGATGGCTTATTTCGCATGATACCATAACATATCGGATTCGTCATACAAATATCAGATATTTTTATGACTCGTCCGATATTTTTATGACTCGTCCGATATGTTATGGTATCATGCTCAGCCATCCAATATTATATCAAACTTGGTACGGAGATAGGGTATGGTGGCCTCATGTGCTGTATAGTTTTGTGTTGCATTATTTGCATATTTATGAATATTAATGAGCTCATTAGCATATTTTGCCTACATTGTCATTAATCCACTCTGCAGCACAAACGCAATCACTGATCAATTTCAAACTTGGTACGGTGATAGTATATGGTTGCATCATGTGCTGTATACTTTTGTGTCGCATTATTTGCATATTTATGAATATTAATGAGCTCATTAGCATATTTTGCCTACATTGTCGTTAATCCACTCTGCAGCTTAAATGCAACCACCGATTAACTTCAAACTTGCTACGGTGATAGTCTATGGTGGCCTCATGTGCTGTATACTTTTGTGTCATGTTATTTGCATATTTATGAATATTAATGAGCTCATTTGCATATTTGGCCTACATTGTCATTAATCCACTCTGCAGCTTTAACGCAATCACCAATTAACTTCAAACTTGCTACGGTGATAGTCTATGGTGGCCTGATGTGCTGTATACTTTTGTGTCATGTTATTTGCATATTTTATGAATATTAATGAGCTCATTTGCACATTTTGCCTTCATTTCCATTAATCCACAGTGCTCCAGCTTAAACACAATCACCGATCAACTTCAAACTTGTGATAGTATATGGTGGCCTAATGTGGTGTATAGTTTTGTGGGGCCACCTTAATTACGAACCGCGTAATTCTAGTTTTTCAACTTATCCTTCTCTTTTAAGCTATTCCTAAAAAATTCAAAATGTTTCATATTTTTGCAAGGATCACAGGTATTGCCTCAACTATGAGGTAACTTGACTGCTTTATGTTGATTAGAAATTACTTCTCTTTATCTTTTTATTCCATGTATGCCAGACGTGGTATCGATGCATCTAGTAACAGAAGGGCTGCCGATGAATACCGTGATGCAGAATGACTACCTACAGCAACGCATTCAGGTAGGTGTACTATTTTTCTTCTTGGAAAGGCAGTGATGTCAACGCAATCAGGCAGCTGTGTCAGGCACACATCTATAAACGTATGTGTGAATGCTCACAATTTGCAGCTGTACCCAATGAAATGCACACTGACGTCACTGCCTTGCCAAGAAGAAAATTATATCTCTCTGTAGCTCTTATATTGTGGAACACAGTATGGATTTCATAAACGTTTACAGCATATAGTAAGTGCATTGTAACTCAAATAAATTGAAAGTCAGTGGTTTCATTTCTCAATAATATATACATGTATGATTGATATGAATTGTAACCAGTAGGGATTTGTTATAGGAACATTATAAATTTATGATATGTCAAGACTCTTTGTAACTTATATTGGGGGAGTTACTTGTAATATGATGGATTAAAAGCTTTGTTGAATTCACCACAAACTACATGGGCCTAGAACATTTTTCATTTCTTGGGAAGATAAGCTAAATTTCCCACAAAAATAGCAAAATAACAAAATTTTCTTTGGTAAATCAAGATTTTGCTTGAAATACCAAAATTTCCCATGTAGGAGCTTCCAGGGTTCCTTGCTTTTTCCAGCCCTTTCTAGGACTCAACAAATCCAAAAAACAGACCCATACGCTGCTTTGTGAAAACAATTATCTGAGAAATAACACCTGCTAGAACATAACTGCAATTGTATTTCTTTGTCACTTGCATTCTGTAGATGATTTGTTAAGGCTAGTACTATTGGGACACCCTATTTATTTATGTTTTACTCTGCTTCTACAGGAATTGGAACAGAAACTCATTGAACAGGAAGACAGTGCTACTGTAGCTAGAGCTGTACATAATGATGTCAAACGACTTGCAGAACTGGAGAAAGAAAATAAGAAACTTACAGATGAAAATAGATATTACAAGTAAATCTTATTTCAGTTGCTTTCAATAAATAAGACAGGGATGTCAGGGAGGGAGCTGACATAATCTGGGTTATTTGGGTATGGGCCACTTGGTCAGTCCTCTGCCCTATTTCAGGCTCTTATCCCAAGACCCCATTTCAGCTGGCATCAGATCATATTCTCATATTTTGCAGTTCCCTAAAATTGTTTTAATTTGAGGTTGTTTTGGGAGGATGGGTTAATGTGGTGGTCTTCTCACTCGCTTCTCACCATTGCAGTCCAGGTTCAATTCCCTGCGTTGCCACATGTGAGTTCGGTTGCCGATCCTTGCTCGTCCTCACAGGTTTTTCTTTGGTTTTCTTCCTGCTTCTAAAATTGGGCCTCTTCCCATATCCCTGTCCCATGCATATTTGGTTGGTACCCCTTTAATTTGGTAGCCTCTGAGCACTATTGGCAGTATTGGGCTTTGCCTGCCTTCGCCCAAATATTATATACAAATGTTACGAATATTTCATATGAAGCTTTGACTAGTAACACTTCAAAAACTGTTACCAGCTGTGTGGAGAACAATCTAGAAGCTCATATTGCCCTTCATAGTGAACTGGTGGAGTGTCTAATAGAAAATCAAAACACAAACATAAAAGGGTGTTGTTTTCAGAATAATGAAGTACAAAAAAAGAAATGAAATAAATAAAGAAGAAATCAATAAAACAAGATGGAACAAATGTCAACAATCTAGAATAAAGGTAGATATAATATTGAACAATATTTATTGTATTGGTCCTAAAATGCATTAAATTCAGCCTTTGGTGTATGAAAGAATTCTCTTTTCCAAAGTTCCTGGACTCTTACAACAAATACATATCAGCTGATGATGATCATTAATCTTGCCAAGTAACATGATGTTGAATGTCTGTATAATTACAGAGAAGTGAATGAAAACAATGCATTACTGAAGGAGGTAGCTACCAGTATGGAAACCAAGCTTGCAAGAGCTGAAAAGAGAACAGAGGAGTTGGCTAGACTACAGGTGGAAAATGAGGTTAGTAGGATGAAGAGGTCCAAAGAGAATATCTACTTCAGGATTGTCAGAATAGACTTGATCAGAATTTACACCACTGGCTGATGAGATCATAACTTCTTACTTCATCACATAGTGGATAGGTTTGAAAGAATTGCTCATTGTCAAAATGGTGACATCCCGCTATCTCTAAGGACCGCTATCTCTAAGGTTCGCTATCTCTAAGGTTCGCTATCGCTAACGTGTAAAGTCTATGGAGATCAGAATCCCGCTATCTCTAATAGAGAAAAGGGTTCGCTATACCTAAAAAAAGGTCCGCTACTTCTAAGGTTCGATATCACTAATTTAGAATAAAGTTCGGTAGTTCTAAGGTTCGATATCACTAATTTTAAATAAGGTTCGCTACCACTAATTTAAAATAAGGTTCGCTATAACTAATTTTTTATTAGTGATAGCGAACCTTAGAGATAGCGAACCTTCAATAAATTAGTGATAGCGGACCTTATTTAAAATTAGAGATAGCGAACCGTATTTAAAATTAGTGATATTGAACCTTAGGAATACCGAACCTTTTTCAAAATATCGAACCTTAAGGTATAGTGGACCTTTTTCGTAATTAGTGATAACGAACCTTAGGGATAGCGAACCTTAGAGATAGCGGTCCTTAGAGACAGCGAACCGTAACCGTCAAAATGTGTGTGAAAGTTCAATCCAGTTTGAAATAATGTAAAACTTAAATTCACTTGGTAATTTTTGCATGTCAAAACCAGTAAGATTTTACTTACTATAATATTTTGTCCATCTCATCGGAGGACTTCATCAGATACGAGCATCTGACCCATTTTCCCAGGAAACTGGCTTCCGGTTGTGTGTTGTCTCATTTCCAGTCTTCAAAAGTGGGTCATATACGTGACTTAGGAAACGCTCAGAATGCAAGGCATCAGAGCAAGAACAAACCAAGTCAGCCATATCTGATCATGTCGCAAGGGCATATCATGTTGTCACGTGTCGCTTACGTGGCAAGTTGTACCGACCACTAGGAATTGCAACGCGGCAATGAAGTTATACGCACTCAGAGGGAAATAGTAGTACTATTTCCAGGGGGAAATAGTGCTTCCAATAGTACCCCCATTACCTCATCATTCGGCTATTTGACTGCTTTACAAAATAGTTGGAAGTTGGAAGGATATAAAAGTCTATTCAACGACACCCAGAAATCAATCAAATTTATCTCTTACAAGCTAAGCCACACTGTCAGGATTGGACTGAAATTCCCAACCGACGCTAAGCTAAGCCACGCAGCAATAATGTGAACAACAAAGAAACGGAATAATGTCACGCAACAAAAGGATTGTAATAAATACTTTAAAAAAAAGTTCTCTTATACGCATGAAAAATAAATAAATATCACAATTGCAATAACGGTTAAATATATTATGACTAGTCAGATGAACCTAATTAATGAGTATACTCAATTTAATATTCGCGATAAAAAAAAATATACCAAGTGCACTTGGAAAGGATACGTTAAACGCGTCGTTACATGACTAGAGTTCCATCAACGCGTTGTCAGTTATACAGTGCGTTGAATCCATTCTCAAGAATGCCACACACGTAGCCACGCCTAGTTCAACCAACGGTTAATTACATGAAATGCAGAATGTCGACGAAAACAACAGTTCCCAACGTCCAAGTCCAAAAGTAGAGTATACACACCTATGTACGGCTGTATAAATACAATTAATGAATCCGTGACTAGGATTTGTTTTCAAGTTCATATGATAAACTTCACACAATATTCTATCTGGAAGACTTTCATATTTCCAAATGAGCCACAGAATTTACTACTGACTTCTTTCTTTGATTAATGAAAGATATGGAACTTCTTTACAACATTCACACACGGCTAGTTCCACAAGATATGTTTTAAATTCCTGAAGTTTATGTCTCTACAGCAGGATGATTTAAATTGTCAATCTCGACACAAAATTACCTGATATGTTCAGCACCAATTTAATTATGTTCAATATGGAACTTTATGCTGAATACAAAATTTATCACACTATGAAAATCTAAATTTGATTTTCCCGCCAAAACAATAATTTAACTATCACAAGCAGAGCTTTCTTTAAATAACTAATTCATCATTAAATCCACTTTATAATTTACAAACAATATTATTTTACTTACACGAACAATGTCTTAAACCAGCATGGTTCTCACAAAGTTGGAAAACTTAAAGTGTCAGCTTCAACCACGACGACCATTTTAAACTTCGCCAAACCCGACTCAAACACAAGGCACAAATTGGCTTCTATTGCTGATTCTAGCTTCCATAAGACCTGGTATATCTTTCTGTATGAAGCATCGCAAACTGGTAAAGCCTTTTTAGCCATACGATGTTAGTAAAGAGAACTATCCATCATGCTGAATAAAACAACATTTCACTTCCTCAGTGAAATGGGCAGCAGATCTTATCTCAATCAGGTGTTAAAATTGAATGCCCAGATATTCTGTGAACATGCATCCACAAGCCAAAGACTAATTTACATGACACACAAAAAATCTGAATATTGACAATACCTAAAGAATTGTCCACAAAAGAAATGGACTGACCTAGAATCCAGGTCTGACCACTACATACAATCATGGAAGTAAGAGACATGGAAGCTGGTCGATCCAACACCTATTGAATTATTTACGTAACATTCTATAGAGGGTACGTATCAAGCTATTGTGATAACAATGTAGTCAGTGTGTCTTTGAAGTGGATCATACTTGCCGCCTTTATTGCCAGTTCGTTTATTTACAGGTTTATTATTATGAGCAAAAATCGTGTTTTTCTTGATTATGTTTCAAGTATGTTGTTTATATTCGGAAAAAAGTGACAGGGATGTTAGATTCGTAATCCATAATTACAGAAATCCAATCAAAATATCGATTTCTACCCTATACTTCCAGATTTTCTTAAATTTCAAAATATTGGAAATCATGCATTTACTTCTAAACCGCTAATTAGCCGTAAAAATTGATATGCGCACTTGGCACATGCGTTACATTATAAAATTAACCCCGCATCTATTTGTGTGGCCGGTGTTGCCCGAAATTGCTGTTGACCAGAATGTTCCAGAGTCGGGTATTATTTTTACATTCTGCGTAAAATAAATTGTATTTCATTTCATTTTCTGTTTTAAAACTGCTATCTGGGAGTCTAGCATATATATACATTTAATCGGTAGGTTTTCACATAATTACATATTTTTAATAAAATTGTATAAATTAAACTGATAGCATTCTGATCATTACGTAGGGATTTTATAAAATCTGTTTGTGTTCATAAAACTAGTCATGCACTGCGGTAATATAACACAGCCCATTGTCAGGACTTAGTACACGACCTCGTACTGCTATTGATTTTTAAGCGGGAACTTTGATTTTAGACATGGTACACGTTGACCAAGCGTTGACTCAATTGTTCCTCTTCCACCTGTACTTCTTTTGTTCAGTATCGCGGCAAGTATGATACTCACTTTGATGTAGTATTTGACCAGCTTCCATGTCTCTTACTTCCATGATACAATACACACACCACATCTAGATTGCAAGCTTCAGTGCACATAACTGCAACTAGATTTAAGGGATCATGACATTAAGGTGAAATACCCAGAAAACAATCCACTTTTATTTTAAGGGATCAACTCCAATTATGACACACACCCATTGAACAAGAATCATTCTTATTTTGCAGGATTTGAGAGCGAAGTTGCGACGATGGGAATGTATGGATTTCAGTGATGGAAACACAAGGCCAAGGTACCAAACATTGTTTTGTTATTGCTGTTATTAATATGGTGCTGATATATTGAAGAGGTTGTTGTTGTTGTTGTGCTGATATATTGAAGAGGTTGTTGTTGTTGTTGTTGTTGTTGTTGTTGTTGTTGTTGTTGTTGTTGTTGTTGTTGTTGTTGTTGTTATATCTTATGGTAAACAAATCCTTGCATTGCTTCCTGTGTTGAGATGATGATATTTTTAAACTCTGATAACGATAACATTTTATTATTTTCCTGTTTTTGTTTTCATCTTGTAGCTCTCCTTCACAGCTGTCAAGTAGAATAGCTGAGTTACAGCATCAACAGGCAGCATTGCTAGAAAAACAAGGACAGTACATGGCAAGGTATGTGCTATATTTTCTAGTGCTCTAACTACCTCTTTTCCATTTTGATATCACAAAACAGGATTTTGTAAGTATGGAAAAACACCGGGGAAAGAATGGACAACATCAAAATTATCCAGGATAAGCTGTGCATAATCTGTACCGGTAGGGATCTTGAAGGAAATGTTATTTGACTATAATTTGATTCATTATATGATATTACATTGTAAGTATGTGGAGACCTTTAAAGTATATGATATAAGGGTTAAGGGTTGCTGCTTTCCCTTTTGAACAGTGAATCATACAGAAATATTGTTGCTATAGTGTTTCATGCAGGGAATGTCATGCACTGGGACAAAGAAGTTACCTTTCCTGTGTATGTCGAACATAGGACACTGCTTATGTATTGTAACCAAATGAAGACCTAATTAGAATCTTTGCTTCATTTGATCCCATAGCTCTCACTCTCATGAACAAGCTTTGAAGAGTGCCCGGGATGAATTGATGACCAATAGATATAGAATGCTGGCATTGGAGGAAGAGAAGAAGAAACAAGATGAGTTGCTTAGACAATTACAAAAACGACTACTGCTACTAACCAAAGTAAGTTGATGACTGCCCATTGTGGAGTAATGCAGAGGAGGCTTAAAGGCATTCCTACAATGCACTATGATTGGGAAATTTGATCAATATAGCCTAATTCTAAAGGCAAAGTCCCCATTGCCACACACACAAAATGGTAATTTTAAAACTGCAGCCAACGAGCTAATAGTTGAGACTTATGACTGATATTTGATTTTCTTACAGGAAACATTCATATTGTCCCACTGCATTAATTTTATTCATAAGTCTCAATGTTTTGAATGTTAAATAATAGGATGAAAACACCAGATATTTGCACACAATCCCAATGCAAGGTATGATCAACTTGCCACATGTGTACAAAAGCCAGACATACCAAGGCCAGAAACCCCATTGGGTTATGGGAATGTCTTTAAACATCCTCTGGGAGTAATGTGTGTGATGGAATACTGGTACTATTCGCCCATTGCACGGTCCCTGTGAGAAGAGAGGTTCTATCGGGCAGCACACATGAATAGGAATTGAACCAGTCATATCGTCACCCTCATAAAACTGCCTAAGTCATTATTACATGTTTTTCATTTGCAATTTTGATTTTCTGAGTAATAAACCCATAATTAACCAAATTTCCAGCCGCATGCTTGCATGTGGCCAAACCATGCAATGTGTGAATATAGTACATAACTCTTATCTTACACCCACTAATGTCATACAGCTTCTAGGTGGCAAAGCTGATTGTAAAATCTAGCTGTTGATGTAACATCTGCAATGCTCATCAAAAGTGTTTGGACACTTTCAAGAGGGTGACGTAAATGAGCTCCCTCCATTCCCCTGATCAATATCATAATACTAATCATGACGTGTCCGTCCGTCCCTCTGTCTGTGCGCTATCGCGTGCGCGCGGCTCGCTAACGCGTGTTCGCGGTGCGATATCGCATAGTTCGCGGAGTACCGACAGGCGCAGTGCGAGCATCGGAAAGCATTACAGTGCGGCTAATCGTGCAGGTGCATCTCATCGGATCAATAGGCCTATTTTCAATACATATTTCAATACGGCACACGTGCAGAGGCCTATTACAGCAGAACATGACTATTTCCGGGGTGCAATATTTTTTTCCGTAGTTAACATTTGAATAGGAGAAACTCTAACCCTAACCTATTACCCGTTATATTACTAGGCCTGATTGCGTCCACATTTATCCCGAATGATTTTATTACTTTAGCATGTTTTGTAACGGCCTACATCCAGATACTAATTTCGGGGTATTTGGGGGGGGGGGCTCATATGTGGTAGCAGGACAGGGCTTGGAAGAGGCGAACGATGGGTTTCCAGATTACGGCCAAGTAAGCGTCATAGCTACAAAACTAGTAAGTTGATTATTGTGTCAAATTGGGTCTTGATCATTGAGAGACGTATATCATAGTAGTTTAAAAGGTCAGGGTAGGTAGGCCTGGGTAACAGGTGTTGGGTAATTAGAGATAGTCCTATCACGAGAACCACCCAACCTGAGAGCCGCAAAATCTAGTTTGGTATAATTACAAAAATCTAGTCTAAACCCCCCTGGTTAGGATTAGGGTTAGTGAGTGGACTAGATCAGCCAATTACACCAAAATCCTGCAATGTTGAATTCACCAGACTGGGTTCAAAATAAATAAGGACATTTCTCATATTAAGTGTGTGTGATGCACTCTCAGGTCCCAAACACAGCACTTTGACAAGGTCGCTACTCACCCCTTATATTGTATCTATTATGACGTATCCTAGAGAGATAGAGAGCCTTCTGAATGTTTGTTGTAATAGTTTACTGTTAGATATACTTTGAGACTGAGAGATTTCTGTTTCTAGAATAATATGTTTCTGCAAAGAATGGTATGCCAGCTATATATACTGCGCCAAGAAAGTATCCTTACACTTGGAAAAATAATCACAATTTCAAAACTGAACAACATTGGGGTAAATTTGTTTTTTTAATAGATGCACTATCTAATCCTGCACATTATGACACCACATTGAATCCAATGTGACCTCAAGAAGTAAAGTTACAAGCAATTGAATAGACGAAGGTCCAGTTTTAAAAGTGACAAACTGGCCTATACACGGCGCAAAAAGATTCCCAACAAGCGAAACAAAAAGACAACACAGTTTCTTCAATGAAGCGTTATTTAAAGCAGTTTTTATTTCAGTTTTTACTTCTCTGTACTTTTCATAACTTTCATTTTATTTGTCAGTTCTTTTGTTTCAGTTTTCTTTTGTTCCTTTTGTTTTAAATCAAAGCCAAACGCATAAATTAGCCATTCACCATCTCAAACCAGATGTCTAGTCTGTGGAGTTTTCAATAGGCCAGTTTGTCACTTTTAAAACTGGACCTTCGTCTAATCAAATGCTTGTAACTTTGCTTCTCGAAGTCACATTGGATTCAATGTGGTGTCATAATGTGCAGCATTATAGAGTGCATCTATTAAAAAAACAAATTTACCCCAATATTGTTCAGTTTGGAAATTGTGATTATTTATCCAAGTGTAAGGATACTTTATTGGCGCAGTATAGTTGGTGATAAGACATGTTATCAAAATACTTGCAATTATATCAAGCTGTTCCCATATTTAATTTACATTTGTAGGAGAGAGATAGTATGAAGCAAATTTACAACTCGTATGACACAGAGGCCCTGAAGGCAGGCTACCAATCACAGAATTTTGCTCGATTGAAACAAGCAGAGGACAACCTGCAGTCATGCCATAGGCAGATTGAAGCACTAGAAGTAAGTGAATTGATTGACCTTAAAACTTATGTATCCAGTCTCAGTGCAAGGACTAAGAACCCAAACTGGTTATGTCCACTTAATTGTGAACTTAGCCAGAAGCTTATACAGGTCTTTCCTTTTAACCAGGAATGTGATTGGTCAGTTGTGCAAAGGATTTAGCTGTGCTGTGTGTATGTGTATTGCTGCTTGCAAATTTAAAGCTGTCATGTTCCAAGTGTTCACAATGGACACAGATTAGTTGAAAGACCTGTAATGAGAATATTGAAGAATTAATGTTTTTCGCTGGGATTATTTATTTTCAGAAATGTTGGAAATGGTCAGTTCTGGTTTTAAGCCCTCGTAATAATGTACACCTCCAGTCCCCTACGTAATCTCTTCTTGACTTTCACTATTATCTTACACCTGTTTAAGTGCCCCTTATTATAAATGCAATTTCAAAATCGCAATCAAATCACAGGAAAACCACAATCCGGTGACATCAAGTTCACACGACTGCAACATATTTCAACAATTGTATATATTTACCTTGAATTGCAATGTTGTTGTCCTTGCTATTTGACTTTTGAACATATCAAGTGATAAAGGCCCATTAAAATGAATAAGTTACACACAGGTGGCTACTAGTTAGGATGAATACAGTACATGAACAAGATTGCTGTGACAGGTCAATAGTCACAGGTTACTAAGTACTGAATGATAACAAACTAAGCCAGGCAGAGATAACTTGCAACTGTGGGCAATTTAACACGGGATGATTTGCATTCATAAGATGGTCTATTGTTTAGGTTTTATGGTGGCAGCCTGCTGGTGTAGAGCTAATATTTGATACATGGACCCATGCTGAATTCTTAGCATTATTCAACAATAGTAACACATTATCTTATTCATGTCCTCAGAATGATATCAAGGGAAGCAAAGAAGATGCAAGTCAATACAGACTTCAAGTGAAACAGGTATGTGAAATGAGTTCATATTGTAGCATTCATTATCATCATCATCCTTTCTGTGTGCTTCTGGAGACCAGACTATTTCTCCATACACAACAATCTTACAGGTGATCGCTGTGCATGGAGAAATCCTGTGGTTGCCTGTAGCATTGCAGAATACGAACCCCACAAAAATTAAGTGATAATTATGGAAAAGATACTATAGTGTGTCTCACCGGGAGTTGAGAGTAACGCCATGTTGGATTTTGCAGCCGCATATTGAAATTCCGTTTACGTTATTGGGCACTTATGTTATTGCATCACCAGCTTATATGGACAAATGGTGTAAGGACTATGTGTGTGTGTATGCCCCACGGAATAAGGTTAGCATGCACACAATTTGAATTTGCCACCTCAAAATCCAGCATGGCATTAAATTACTCTCAACTTGAGACAAGACAGACTATAGCAAATTTCTTTGACAAGGACACTGGTACCAACTGTGCAGGACGTAATACTTTCACCAACTATTGTCAGGTTGTATGAACAGCCAATCGGTGACACTGTAATTACGCGCTGGACGCGTAAAGTACACAAATCTTGTAATGTTTTATGGCATTATTTATGAAACTTTCACCCTCAGCTGGAGTCTCAAGTATCACATTTACAAGAGGAGTTATCACATGCCAAAGCTACACCTGAGCCAACCCCATTTAAGACACCTGATGAACCAAGCAATGATACTGAGTTGATGAAGAAGAGAATTGAAGAGCTAGAGCAAGAACTCTACAAGCTGTCCGAGAGAAATGAGCTTCTAGAAGCCAGATTTGAACAGAGAGAATTACAGGTATGTAGCGCATGGTACATTCAGATATATCTTGATAAAAATTGTACTGAAATGCTTGTTCACGCTTTTATTACATGTCGCCTTGACCAATGCAATAGTCTTCTTTACGGTTTACCCGACTCACAGATCTCCAAACTCCAACGAATTCAAAACTCGGCTGCCAGATTAATTACTAAGAAACGTGATCACATTACTCCAATCCTTCATGATCTACATTGGCTACCTGTGAAATACCGCATTACTGTTAATCAGTTTAAAACATCTCTGAAAACTTATTTATTTAAAATCGCATACTAATGTTTATTTGTTTTGTTTTTGTCTATGTATAATTTGTTTAAGCGCTTAGGGACTTTGGTGTAAAGCGCTATATAAGCATGGTTTATTATTATTATTATTATTATTATTATGTGTCTGTTTAGCCTTAAAACTACTGGTATTAACTTGTTGGCATGCTCAATGCATGCAGTGCACAGAACATATTACATGTGCTATGAGCTATTTGTGTAACTACATAGTTTTTTAGACCCATCCCATCTGAGTCTTATAATTAAAATGGGAAGTGTTCAGTATCTAGAATGTATCTAGATGCAGCTGTTGTGATTCAACAATTTGGATGTATTCAATTACAGATAATGATATTCACAGTATACGATGTAATAATAGTAATTCTAAGCTTCTCATAAATTTTTCCTCCTTCTATATATATATATCTCAATTTCATAACTGCTGACTTTAATCTGATTGGATCAGATCATGTCACATATCACCTAATTCGCAGCCCCACATACCTTCATTATTGCCCAGATTTGCATTTTGCAAACAACTTAAAACTTCCAATTTTGCCTCAATCTGCTTGATAGAAACACATACTTTGTATCTTTCATCTAGGGTGACTATGATCCAACTAAACTCAAAGTTATTAGCTTCAGTATGAACCCTGCCAGCATGGCTAGGCAAGAGAGAGCAGGAGAACTCAGTAAATTGAGAGAAGAGTGTGAAACATTAAGACAGAGGGTCAAATTTCTTGAGGAAAGTGGACCAGGTGTTGATGATGTCACTATGCAGGTGTCAAAGAAACTCAAAGAAGGCTCCTCACAAGAAGTGGAAGGTATGGTATATGACCTCAAATAATCCTCGAAGGGCGTATCATATGAGTAATCGCAGTATGCGATTCAAAAATCGATAGTGATCAAACGCGGGTAGCATTTACACAATCGGCAGCAGCGTGCAGTTGCTGCAAGCATAGAGCATCAAAATTGCCTTGAAGTCAACTGGCTAGCGACTTGACGCTCGGGCATGCTAGCTTTTTATCAATTAGATATCGGCATTCACTCTGCCAATCAGCGACAGAAGTGATATCATAAAAAATAAATACGCTCCTAGCAATTGCTTAATATGATATGCCCTTAACCCTAACCACAGGGCTGGTATGGGTGGGGTGCCCTGTGTGTTCACCCTGTCCCAGTGGAGGCACCCAGAGTGTGAGATTGGGTGGGTGTAGGGTTTTACCCATTTAGGAGTACATTGTTCCATATATATTGAAAAGTTGATTCATTGTTACAAGTTTTTGAAAGCAAGACAATGTTTGAAACATTTGCAATGGTATATAAGAACAAATTTAGTTGAAGAACTAAAAGAAGCATTAAATAGCAACATAGAAGATATGTATGGGAAAGTATATAAGTATATATACATTGCGGTAACAATGGCTTTCAAGAATAATTCAGAATGATTGAATTAATCATCTGCTGCTTCAGAAAAAGTGGTGCCCTATTTTAAAATATTTGAATACTGTACCTATCGTGGCACGCACCGATAGCTCTATTAGGACTAAAACTAAACATGTTGCCTAAACCACAACTTTCCATTGCCCACAGCTCTCAAGAAGGAAGTCAAAGCATGTGAACTGAAGAATCAAAGATTGAAAGAAGTGTTTGCTAAGAAGATACAAGAGTTCCGTGAAGCTTGCTACAGACTGACAGGCTATCAAATCAATAACCCAGCAGAAAACCAGTATCATCTAATGTCAATGTATGCTGAGAGCGCTTCAGATGTACTCTTATTCCAAGTAAGTACAATCATGTATTACCTCATATCTTGATCGCTCTTTGTTATGGGTGGTTCAAACAAAGGAAACTCACTTTTGACAGCAATATTTAACCTACGTTTAAAAGTATATTAAATTAAAAAGATTATTCTACCAGTGATGCTTAAAGGCCTATTGTTTTTATTAAAGTTTGTTCGGTTTTTATTAGGCGGAAATTATTCGGCTCTTGTTACTGCGCGCATCAATAAAGTCCCAACTCACCATCGCATAAATTCACATAAGCGTGCGCTGGTCACGCATTACGCAACGCACAACTAGCGTAAACATTGCTCCCAACCGCGTGCATGCCATTCTATACCCAATACACAGTGTTATGAGTCTTATTTTTTCCGCCTTATATAAACCGAACAAACTTTAATTTGGTAAAACTTGCTGTCTAAAATGGGATATGGTTGTTTCTAACCACTCTGTATTTTGCCAGCCCAATTCATACTGTCATACCATAAAAACTTGATAGTTAGCATATGTGTTTACTATCAAGCGCTTTTGAAAACATGAAAGTCTGGCGCTTTAACAACTGAGCTAATGGGGTTGAGACACAAATTTGCAGGTTTACTTCTATAACTGTGTGTATCGATGATTTGCTCAAAACCCTTTACACATTTGTGGATGGTGCACTTCATGTTTACATGTTTTAAAAGCGCTCGATAGTAAGCACATATCGTCAGCCTGCTACGCTAATTGCCTAAGTCATTTTTACATGTTTCTCATTTGCAATTTTGATTTTATGAGTAATAAACCCATAATTAATCAAATTTCCAGCCGCATTTTTCATTAACTTGTGGAATACATCTCTTTTGATGTATTCCACAAGTTAATGAAGAATGCGGCTGGAAGTCTGATTAATTATGGGTTTATAACTCAGAAAATCAAAATTGCAAATGAGAAACATGTAAAAATGACTTAGGCAATTAGCGTAATCCAGGCCCTTTCTCCGGCTTGTTGCTGTTGGTAGTGTACCTGTTGTTTGCCTATATTTGACATGGTTTTCCATTTTTTTTCAGACCACATCTTCAGGGGACATGCAGCTACTTGAGAATGAATTCTCCTCTACCCTGACTGACTTTATTGAATCATTTCTACAGCAGCAGCACAGTATCCCAGCATTCTTAAGTAGCGTGACCCTCGACCTCTTCAGTAGGCAAACCATGGTTACAGGAGCCATTCTTTAAAACTTAAAACTGTTGTACAGTGTATTATCTATTATTATAATATTATATATAATGTATATTTTCTTTGGAATAAGCTAGTTAGCAGTAATTATAATAAGCACACTGTATGACTATGTCCTTTGTTAGTTTGAAACACAATTTAATTTTACTGTTCAAGAAAGGAGAACCCTGGTTGTTTAAAGTGGTACTACACCCCCTGATAAGTGACTAATTTTGCATTTTTGTCAAAAAATAACTACACACTGTTAACGGCAATATCTTGTAGTTAGAGTAAAGGAATTATTACTCAAGAAGTGACACAGCACACACAGATATGTTATAATCATATATAGGTATCTATATGCTAGAGTGAACACGATAATGCGATTGATTTCCTTACACGTAAAAATACGGCCAATTCAGAGAGAAAATCTTGTTTCTCGTATAGGGCGTACTTAGACAATTTCTCTTTGTTGGCCGGCCGGCCGCTGAGCTACATCTTTTCTCTAATTATAGATACTTTATAATGTGTTCCCTTGTTGAAAGTTGACAAGCTATTTCTACTTGCTTTAAAGAGAGCACAATTGAATGAAGACGATTTATTTGTGCTAGGATTTCATTTAATATAACTATTTTTTATTTTAATAATACCCCATACCTAACCAAGAACATAAGATAATATTGTAAAGGCCATAAATTTACGCACTCATGCATAGGGAGACAAACATGATAAAGTTAATCTGTTCTTTTCATTCTCGATCATTAACCTTTGGAATATTTCACATGCATGCTCTTTGCCTCAATGCCTTCTCGGCAATCTCGGCCATAGGCCTATAGTAGTTTAAATCGTGAAACCGTAGAACGATCTGTTGGTCAGCATAGATATTGAATAAAATTGAATCCCATCACATCAATTCAAAGCTACACCCTTTTTGTCTCGCCTGAATGTTCAGGGAGAGACTTAGTAATCACTATGGTGTGTGTGTGTCCGTGTGTGGGGGTGTGCGTGTGGGGGTGCGTGTGTGCGTGCGTGTGTTCGGAAAAAGCTTGTGAACGCGTTATCTTGAGAACCGTAAGTGCTATGATGATGAAACTTTATAGGGGGTAGCATGACCAAAGGGTGTCGACCTGATTAGATTTTGAGCGTAAAATATGGTAATTAAGTACCTAATTTGCATAATTTATGCGTAATAAGCAAAATACCTTGTGAACAGATTATCTGGAGATCCGTATGGGGTACAGTGACGTAACTTGGTGGGGAGTAGCGTGGCCAGATGTTCTCGACCTGATTAGATTTTCAGCGCAAAATATGCTAATTAAGTACCTAATTTGCATAATTTATGCGTATTTGATGCGTATCAAGCAAAAAAAACCTTGTGAACAGCTTATCTGGAGATCCGTATGGGGTACAGTGACGTAACTTGGTGGGGAGTAGCGCGTGGCCAGAGGTTCTCGACCTGATTAGATTTTGAGCGTAAAATATGGTAATTAAGTACCTAATTTGCATAATATATGCGTAATAAGCAAAATACCTTGTGAACAGATTATCTGGAGATCCGTATGGGGTACAGTGACGTAACTTGGTGGTGAGTAGCGTGGCGCGATGTGCTAGCCCTGATTAGATTTTGAGCGTAAAATATGGTAATTAAGTACCTAATTTGCATAATATATGCGTAATAAGCAAAATACCTTGTGAACAGATTATCTGGAGATCCGTATGGGGTACAGTGACGTAACTTGGTGGGGAGTTGCGTGGCTAGAGGTACTCGACCTGATTAGATTTTCATGAGGTCAAAGGTCACATACAAGGTCAAAGGTCAACTGAGGTCACCAAATCTTTTAATTAATTTTCAACTGTGCATCACATATCCCAATAACAGCTTGATCGGTCATGTAATTAAGGAAATATGACGACTTTAAGATAGTCGCTTTCTTTGTAAAGTATAGCAAAGTAGCACTTTCAATGAGTGATAACTCGTAAAGGAAGCATCTTTCTGTTTTGATTTATTTGATGAAATAGTTCTTTGGTATTGCCAAATTTGATTTTTCAGCGCAACATACTTTATCCAATTTCGTGAGGTCAAAGGTCACATACAAGGTCAAAGGTCATCTGAGGTCACCAAATCTTTTAATAATTAATTTTCAACTGTGCATCACATATCCCAATAACAGCTTGATCGGTCATGTAATTAAGGAAATATGACGACTTTAAGATAGTCGCTTTCCATGTAAAGTATAGCAAAGTAGCACTTTCAATGAGTGATAACTCGTAAAGGAAGCATCTTTCTGTTTTGATTTATTTGATGAAATAGTTCTTTGGTATTGCCAAATTTGATTTTTCAGCGAAACATACTTTATCCAATTTCGTGAGGTCAAAGGTCACATACAAGGTCAAAGGTCATCTGAGGTCACCAAATCTTTTAATAATTAATTTTCAACTGTGCATCACATATCCCAATAACAGCTTGATCGGTCATGTAATTAAGGAAATATGACGACTTTAAGATAGTCGCTTTCCATGTAAAGTATAGCAAAGTAGCACTTTCAATGAGTGATAACTCGTAAAGGAAGCATCTTTCTGTTTTGATTTATTACTTTGATGAAATAGTTCTTTGGTTTTGCCAAATTTTTGGAAGGTCATTACGGGTCATCCGAGGTCACTCAGGGTCATCTGAGGTCAAGTTATTAAAACTCAGTATGGGCATGAAACTTGATGGGTACAGTCAACATTTCAAGGCAAATTTTTGGAAGGTCATTTTGGGGTCACCAGGGGTCATCTGAGGTCAAATTAGTAAAAACTGTCGTATGGACATGAAACTTGGTGGGTACAGTTACCATCGGCCAGATAATCGTGCCCAGCCGATAACCGCCAAATTCATTTACCTCTCTACCAACAGTTATCGCAAAAGCAGGCGGTCACAAAACCAGGCGAGACTCGTGGTTCGAGAACCGCCTTGTTTGAAATATTGGTTACCATCGCGACTTAAAATGAATTGACAATAGTTTATTCCATGATATGCACCATGGTCAAGTTCAATGTAGCAAGTAAGTGCTAGAGCGGGTGGGTGTTGGCACTGGGCTAGTAGCTAGCACCTTGGTCTGGGGCGGACATTTTATAAATGAATTTTAGAAGAGCAGCAACGACACCAATTGAATTACATTCCAGATGTTAAATCTACATCATATGCAAAATTTGAGGAAAAATGAACGAGTCAGTTTAATTTTAAGGTCATTATTCTATAACTGGTCTTTACATGTAGCCCTATGGAGAGAGTGCCCGTTGAGGGCGCTATACCCCACATTTTAGGAACAAAAATGTGATATAAAAAAACTGACCCTTGCTAATTTTCTAAAATTTTCAGAGAATGTAGTATGAACATGTAGAAATATAATCAAGTAGTTGCCCTACCTGCTCTTCTCTGAAAAAATAAAAAGTCCTATACCTCAATGATAATGAAACCTAGGTGCTAGTGGTATGATATGTAAATGAGGTATAAAGTTCATAGGAGTTCATACTATGAGTTCATCTAATATTATTACAGTAACAAATGTTATGTATATAATAGGGCAAGGAATCAGTTACTTCACTGAAATTTCAGTGATTCAAGACAAGTGGTTCATTATATATGTTAAGAAATGAGGTACATTCTAGCTGGTACCTCTTTTCTTATCATAAATAACGTACGGCTTGTCTTGAGTCACTGAAATTCCAGTGTGACTGGATTCCTTGCTCCTATAATATACATAACTTTTGTTACCAGTGTGTTAATTATTTTTTGAGAAAAATGGAAAAATAGTCACAAATTTATCAAGGGGTGTAGTACCACCTTAAAGATTTAGGGTCCCAATTTTTATAAATGTTTGACAAACTCCACAACATTTTTGTATCCCTCATGAAGGACAAAGTAGTATACCTCGGGATTGGGTGCTTGTTTGCGTTCTGTGTGTAATGCCTTATGGTGATGGCATGCATAAGCACTACATGAACGGTAACCCTCAAGCTTAAAGGCAGGCTCCAATTATGGTCATTTCAAGTGTAACAGGTAGACTATTTTGATCCCCAATCATGACAATCTAAAATCAGATTTACTATTCTTTGTTTCACCTCAAGTTCGGTAGGGACATCAATGCTTTTCTGTGATTGTGTTGCAAGTGTACTGACAAACCACCCTCTACGCGTGCGTGTACGCTCTATGTGATTAACTTTATGCACATGATTCAATACTGCGACCAGCGAAATATGCCCCTACATCAGTTCTGAACTTGAGGCAAACCAAAGAATTTAGTGTTATATGCAAAGGGATAAGGCTTGTATAACCTCTTTGGTACTATTGTAAACGGTCAAGTGTGAGAGTGAGATTAAGCTGAAGACATAAGCCATTTGGCTCTTGTGCAACCTAAATTAAAGCAGCTCCTGTCAACCAGCCTGAGCCAAGAGATGCAAGATTGTTGACCTCCATAACTTGCACACTTGAAATTATTAAACAATGGACTAGACTTCCTTTTTGATAAATTAAGTAAGCTCCTTAGTGTGAAGGTTCGTTAGTCCTAACATGTAATTTACCATTCGCTAGTCCCAATTCTGAAAAAGGTTCGCTAGGCCTAATATCGGGTTCTCTAGTCTGAGGGTTCCCTAGTCCGATTAATAAGTAAGGTTCTCTAGTCCGAATATAGAATAAGGCTCGCTAACCCTAACCCTAACACTAACCCTTATTCTATATTCGGACTAAAGAACCTTCGGATTAGCAAACTTAATTTGGTTTTCAGACTAGTGACCCTTCGACTAGAGAACCTTCGGTCTAGTGTCCTTCAGACTAGCGTCCCTTCGGACTAGAGGGAAGTCACGAATGTATTTACATTATGTTTAAACAAATATAGTATGATATTGGTTTGGTATTGTTAACTCTGATATTATATTGATATTGAAACATTGCTAAAAAATCACCATTCCTTCATTTTGTGGGATAGGCTTTTACGATGGGAATTCATAACGATTAGTGGGTCTTTAGCGGGTTCGCCGTCGGACAAGTTCTACTTGTCCAACGGCGAACCCGCTAAAAACCCACTAATCATTCCTTTCATTTCTTTTTGCGAAAGGAAACCACTAGATTTTGTACATTTCTGAAGAATGTTAACAGGATCAGCTCGTGGTTTATCAACATAAAAATTTATTTTGATATTAAAGGTGGGAGGCATAATTGTAGCACAATGTATGGAGGTTTCTAACTCGCTAACCCAAGAACTCATATTCCAAGGTTTAAGTTCAATTGTTTCAGTAGTTGGGAGTCTAGAAACCCAAAATATATATGGCAGTGGCCCACAGAACAGTACCGACTAATGCGGTGGTAACGGCCAAACAATGCCATGGGGTTTTTATACCACCTTTAAACATGTCTCGGGCCTAAAATGTCACCGGGGGTTAGGAGAAAAACATGAACTTTGACCTGATACCAAAATGCTGTCAATCTGGTCACACTCCTTTAATCAATCAAAATAAAGTTCTCAACATTTTTGTTCTATTCAGCATCGTAGTGGTTACGTAATTCTTGTGGTTACCGGATCAAACTTTTTAGGTATGCCTTCAAGTGCCATATACTTTGTGTGGTGATTGTTTCGTTATTCAAGCGCATGATCCCGTTGACTTAGTAACATTACGTAACTTCGCTGGCGAATAGAGGGATGTGTATCAATTGTTTATTTCATATGATGCCCATTACATAATTGTGATTTGGGTGTATTAAATTTCTATAAAACCTAACTATCTGATCATAAGAGTTTGTTTCTGCTTTATTAGACCTGTAAATGTCATTCTTCTCCCCATCCCCAGTACTATAAGATATAAAATGTTAATGGTTTTAGGCCAAAAATACAGAATTTTAGGCAAATACAGGATTTTAGCCCCCTGAATTTTTCCACCCCTCAGAAAAATTCCTGAAACCCCTCAGAAAAATTCCTGAAACCACCATACTGGCCTTATTGTAATATGTAATAAGTAATAAGTCTTTATTTTCCACATCATCTACATTAACAACAACATTAAACAACAAGCAAGAATATATAAAAAAACAAACACGAAAAGACAAAACAGACGAGTAAAATGACATGGAGGAGATGATCAAAAGGCCATGAAGGCCAGAAGTGATCATCCCCTAAAACATAATATAAACAAGCAAGATTTAAATAATGTTTATGTCACCACAATGAATATAACACCATTGAAGATATTTGGGAAGACTATTGGGATAAGGCAAGGAAAATGTTTGTTTTTTCAAGTGCTTTAAATGGTAGGAAGCCTTCAAAAATCTAAAAAAATGTGCAAAAATGCAAATTTTAAAGCTAAGCATAAGCATTTGGTCTTTATATACCGGGTTGGGGGGGGCACTCCCACTTTGGAGGTGACACATTATGTAGGGCTGTTAAGACCCCATTTTCACCGCTTTCACCCAAAGACCCCATATTTGTATACGAACACATGCTCTGTCACCCGAAGACCCCCTATTTTTCCATTTGAACAGCAACTTTCATTTATCACTGATTTTGTTACTTATTTTGAAAATACAAAGAAATTTGAAGCCATTTAGAACTAGAAATTCAATGTTCGAGGTTTCTGTGGCAATGTTTCGGCTCTCACCTAAAGGTTCCATTTAAAAAAAGACATGTTCTCACCAAATGACCCCATATTTTTAACATTTTGCTCTCACTGAATGCCAAAGAAATTTATGCAGCTGTTAATATATGACCCCCCCATACACACACACATCCGGGACACACACACACACTTTAATAATGAACTCCTGTACGTTATCACTGTAACCTGGGGGAGACTTGATTTTGGAAGTGACAGGGATGTGCGGACATCAGTCCGAAACTAGGGGTCTTTCGGTGAGAGCCTAGACACAAAATGCGGGTCTTGTGGTGGGAAGGGTCTTTCCATGAGACTGGTGAAAATCTTACCAAAAAAGGGGGTCTTTCGGTGAGACTGCGGAAAGTCATCAAATTTGAATTTTTGTGACAAATTTGAAGAAAAATGGGGTCATTTGGTGAAAGATTATCAGAAATTTGGCCAAAACTCTTTGAACAAGGTCTTTTGGTGACAGGAAAAGAAAAAAGGGGGTGGTGAGAGAGTTCAGTAAAACGAAAAAGGAGCTAAAAGGGGTCATTGGAGAGTTGAAAGATGGGGGTCAATGGGCAATGTGGCCGCACATCCTGTCGACCATTTAGTGAGTGTCCCCTGGCCTGTAATGGCTCTCAGCGGCACTGGAAGGAGTTGAAGATTCAGCCTCCCCCATAACGGGACAAAAAATGCCAATTATATGCTACCCTGGGTATGCTACATAGCAAATAGGCATAATGCCATGAATTCATCAATAATTAAAAGGAAGAAAAAAAGGAAGAAATGAAATAACTAGTAATAAGGCCTTTATGTATAAGGCCAAGTAAAATAAATACTGGTAATTAACATCGTCCATGTCCCACCGATTTTTGGAGATTTCCAAATATTTTTCTTATTTGCTCTCTTTTTGTTTTTGAAATTGTGTCGATCAAACATGTACTAGAAGATCTTGGTTATCATTTCATAAAAACGCTTTCTTAGTAGGGATAGGCCTCTGGGGAAATACCAAAAATATTGGGGCCTCCCTGTTTCTATGATCAGAGATGCCACTTTTGAGGTTTTAGCTTGAATTCAGTTTTTCTGTGACTCCAAATTCCCACAATTTCCAGCCATTGGCCATGCTTTTTTAGGTTTTTCTCACCAAGATTCACTGAGAGTGGCACTAATCAGGCTCTGTATGTTAACATAGCCTTTTAATTGCACAGAAATGAATGGTCAATTTGCAGAGTTGTAACGAGTCAAGTCATTTCTTGCAATATCTCGAGTCGAGTCGAGTCAAATGACTCGAGTCACTGTACAATCTCTATGGGGAAAATTTGAAAATCCGAGTCGAGTCATTTCAGTTTTGAAAAGTCGAGTCTCGAGTCATGACTCGTTACAAGTCTGTCAATTTGTAACAAAATAACAAATAATCATGATAATAAGGGCCTTTCTCACCAAATTTTGAGAAAAATTATGATGTTTATTTTACTTGGCCTAATGCAGAGTCCCGGTGCAGAGTAGAAAGTGAAAGGAAGAAAGAAAAAAAATATGAGAGTGATACTGAGAATGAATGAAAGATAAACAGCTTTTTTTATTGATTTTTTAAAATCTTTTCATTACTTTTTCATCTATATACGACAATATATGTTAAATAAAACTGACTTTTGTAAAGAATTTTCATTATAGCTTATAAAAAAGGTTTATTCAAAACGGTCCAAAACCCATCACGAAGTGCCTTCATCAGTGATGACATCACTTCATTAATATTCATGACCTGCAGCTGTGCGTAGGTGCACCGGAGGCTGACACACACAACAACAATTTTCTTTATCCCGATTTTTATAGACTTTAAAATTCCTACTTTTACTGGAAACCATTGATATAAACAATGTACTACGTACCAAGAGGTGGTACCAGAGGAGGTGCTGATCAGTTCAAATGGGAAGATGTGAAATCAGACAAAGACAGAGAATGCTATTTAGGTAAGCTTACAAATTCACATCATGAATGATGATCATCATGAGATGAATAGCCAAATCGGCAAGGCCCAAAACAAAAGTCACCGACTTCAACAGCGCCTTGAATAGCAGATCAATACTGAATGACACTCATACCGACACACGCAATGTCTATCCTTAGTTTAGGGGCAAATTTCAGGCCATTTCCTCACTTAGGGTGTTTAGGGAAATTTTGAAACCAATTCCTCGCTAGGGTGTTTTTATTTGAGCAAAATCCTCGTTTAGGGTTAGTTTGACAAAATTTTGACATCCTCGCTTAGGGTCATTTTTGTGAGTCATTTCATACTCAACTTTTATACATGAGTGTGCCCCCCGGGGTGTTGGTAGCATAATTCTCAGGTACCGTACAGTTTTTGTCGGAAAAGAATGGTACTTGTTTACATTTTGAGCGTGTGCAGAGCGTATACACAAAAGTGGGGTTCTGATTGGCTGAATCAATCATCTGACAATCATAGCAACAGACCGAATCTGATTGGCCAATTGTGCGTCAAATCGTTGGTTGGCGCAAATCGGCGCCCTTGAAGTGAACAAAAAGTTTTGCGTATGTGGCTCATTAACAGGCGCTGGCATCAATCTTAGCAAGGGACTGCTGTTCTTCATAACCCAGTGTAGTATGTAGCATTTCAAGTACGCTCACATGAATATCAGCACTATTTTTTAGACAAATTGATCCTTTCTTTTTGTATAAAACAGGGCATTCTCTGATGGCCCCAGTGGGGCGATGGCAGAAAGGTAAAGATCTGCAGTGGTTCAACAAGGACAGAGACGGTGGACAAGAAATCAGAGATGAATTGCAAGCTGCTAAAGATGCTGAAAGAGAAGCCTTAATGACAGCATTGTAAGTATAGGCACGGTAGGCACCACTTGAAATGTGCAGGAGGCTCAAAGCAGTCCTGAATGGTCATTGCTTTAAAATAGGATTTAGAGTTTTCAGCCACAAAATCAAACTCTACCGAAGGCATAAAAGTATTTTGAAATTATAATTACAAAAATTCAGAATTCCTTGATTTTTTGGATAGAGTTCACATCAATTTTTAATTTTGAACAGGGGTAGCACTAGAACAAAACACTCCAGAGTCCGTAGGGAGCCATGAACTTGCAGAAAGTAAAAAAGTTGGGTGTCCGTAGTAGAGTTTGGCGAGTATAGTATCTCTGCAGTAGGCCTAGTGCTAGATTGAAAAACTGGGGGTTTGCAGGAACCCCTGAACTTACAGAAAATTTAAAAATAGTGGGTCCGAACTGTATTTTGGTGAGTCCAGGACCCTTAAATGCAGCCTTGCGCGACCCCTGATTTTGAATTTTTTAAGCATCTTTATTTGTATTTAATGGAGTGTGGTAAGAAAAATATTATATTCAGACAAAACCTGATCGATCCATATCATAAAGATTTTGTATCCAAATTTAAATTGCTACAAAAGTTAGCTAATTTTTATCTCCGACTGAAGCATGACCAGGACAGTCCATGACATAACAGTACCCACTCTTAAAGCCATTTTGCTGAGGAGAATGCCCTCAATATTTGTCAAAATTCTGTTTTTTACATGATTATATTGCACTTTATTAAACTAACATACGCTGAAAAAATCAAGACTATAGGTGCTCTAGTTTTGTCAAAATCAGAGATTTTGAATAAAACGCTGGAACCGTCGTTTTATTATTATGATGGAAATAATTAATCGAACGTGTACACGATGTTCACAGTGCATGGCGTGCGGGACGGATATACACATCAAAGAATAGTACCGTAACATAACCGACGGAGTGCTACACATTGGCGACATCGGCACTGGTAGTAAATTCCAATTTTCTTTGCTTTACCTCAGTTGTTCGGCTCAAAATTAAAAGGGGACATATCTGAAAATAAAAGCTAACATTTTATGGCAAATAAGTCTATTTTGTATGAAAATGTTATAATATGGCTTTAAATCAAGGTACCAAGCATGGTTCCAAACATTTTGTGGTCAGTTCGGCTTGTGGTTACATGGACAGTGGACACTACTGGTCGCAAACATCTCAAATGGTGGACCATTTTCCATTTCATGGTAAAATTGACTAAAAAAAGCCAACAAAAAATTATTTTTGTTGCTTATGATGACCCCTTATTATAAATCATTGACACCAATTTACATATCAAAATATTGTAAGCTTGTTGGTTTGATTGAAGCAAATTTGAACTCTCTCATCTTTGTTCTTCCACAGAGGCATGAAAGTCCCGAAGGCTCCACCACCCAAGCAGGTAAGTTCATTTACTTAATATTGTATGTTTTAGCCCATCAGTGGTTTGCTATTTCATAACATGATGGTTCACCTCTGAGACATGAGCAGCTCTAGTTTACAGCTATGATAAAAGGCACCACAGGTCCAGTATCAATAGCCAATTTAGTTACCAGTGCAAGCCAAGCACACACTTAGCCAGCATTGGTTGCTTAATTACACTATACCTATTTTTTAGTAATTCTTAGCCAAGGGGGATGTACCTGTTGCATCCATGTTGCGTATTAAATGTGTACTGTGTATGTAGTGTAAGGTGCATGCATGCAATCGTTCGGACCATGTTATATGTGTTTGTGCGTATTGCAGAGCTATAAGAGTGCCAAGAATTATTAAAAATACATCACATACCAGTAATATTTTAGGCCTGACTTTCTTTTAGGTGGCATGATCAAAAACATGCCAATTTTTTCCTTTTTTTCAAAAAGTTGATTAAATTTGTACATGTAGTCAGTATGTCCCTGTTATTTTCTTGAGTGTAATAAACCATTTAGTATAGGAAAACTTGTAGTATATCTTTATTTCCATGTGATAATGTATACATATTTACAAATTACATGTTAATACCAGAAAAACATTCAGGCAGCTTTTATTTTTCCGTGACCTATGATTTTGTTTGTTTTAGGAGGGATACAAAATTTTTCCACAACATAATTTTTTTCCAACCTACCAACTTTCTTTTTTTCCAGCATTTTTCAGGAAACAAATTTATGTTAGGCCAAATCATACCTGTAAGTTATCGCACGTTTTATTCAAAATTGGTCATAATTTGATGCGATGGAAATTTATTATTATTTATGTATGTTGTATTTTTTTCTCTCAAAAGGCAGAGCCACTCCAATCCCCAAAACGAGACAGACCCAAGAAAATTAAGAAGAAATCAAAAGAAGGAGATCTACTGTTGAAGCAAGGTTTATCTTTAGAGAGAACTGCCGCCCTGCTCAGAGCTGAAGGAAGCAGGTAAGAGACTAGTTGACTAGTTGAATAGGTTATAGCACTAGCACAGAATTGAACTGATTTGACTTGCATTTCATAAGCATCCCCCAAAGTGACTTAGCACCATGACCACTAATTAGGTTGAATATGGTACATTTGTGAATGTCTAAAGGTTCTGCAGTTTCATGAAGCGCCTCCACTAGTATTTGGACAGGTTTCTGGCTTCCCATGGTTGGCAGGTATGAAGTAAGAATGTTAACCTCCATTTACTATGGTTCTGTTTAAATTTTGTTTTATAAGCTTTATTAGAATTATGGATCTGGAACCAACATTTGTGTCTTGATCAAGATATAAACCATTACAAGGCATCAGTATTTTCAGAATAAAACTGTTTTTGCATGATTGATTTTCATTAGTTACACTGCAAGCATTGGTGAGCAAAAAAATATGTAGGAAAAAGAAGAAAAACTTTAACCTCTTTCAAAGGGGGATGATTAAATTTTTCATGTGTTGTGTACCACACATTGAGGCTAAACAATCTGATACCTGAGTTTAGAGCTAAATTGCACTAGTGGTTTTGATATTAGAAGCAAAAACAGAGAACAGGATGGGTGGCAACCACCATGGTTTGAGGGCCGGGTGAGGGCTATCACTTTATAACATCTAAGCGGAACATGATTGCATGCTGAACATTTTTTGCTGGGATTATGAGATAAATGATAACTTTCTTCTGATATCAAAATCTATTTTGATAGGATAACGTAGGGATGAGGCTGTTGACCTGGTCACACCTTTTAAGACGTTTATTTTATTTAAAAAAAATGATTGTGTGTTGTTAAACAGTGGATTATAATTTTCTTTTCATTTCATTTTTATGAACCAGTAAATCAAAGAAGAAAAAGATGAAATTGAAGAAAGAGAAAAGAAAAAAGGGCAAAGATAAGAAGAGACACAAGAAGAAGCGGAGCAAGTCATCATCATCTGATAGCAGCAGTGATTCAGAGTCATCATCATCGGAATCGGAGTCATCAAGCGATGATGATAATGAGTCTGCTAAGAGACAAAAAAGGTAAAAAGGCATGAACACCCCAACACATCATTAACTCCGCTGCACAACACATACACCCCAACCCACTGACAATTGGTTTAAGTGTGTCGACCCCAGGGAGAGGGCACTCATCTTCCGAACTGAGCGTGTGTGGACAGCAATTCAAAACTAGGGGTTTTTCTGTGAGATATCCTAGGGCAATGGTTCATTGAGTGAGAAATCCCTAAATATTTGTGGTCATTTAGTGCAACCTGGACCAGTTTTGGCCCATTACAGTGCTGTACCCAAAATTTGGCATATTGTAAAAAGAAAATGTCCAAAAATGGAGTCCACATTGAGTAAAATGTTTGAAAAAAGTAACAAAATTCCAGTCATTTTAGAGGGATAAAAGAGAATTCAATTACAGCTTATCTTAAATATGTTAGGGTAAAAATGGGTCATTGAGTGAGAAATCCCTAAAAATGACAGTCATTTAGTGCAACCTAGACAAGTTTTGGCCCATAACAGTGCTGTACCTAAAATTTGAGTGAGAAATCCCTAAATATTTGTGGTCATTTAGTGCAACCTGGACCAGTTTTGGCCCATTACAGTGCTGTACCCAAAATTTGGCATATTGTAAAAAGAAAATGTCCAAAAAAGGAGTCCAAATTGAGTAAAATGTTTGAAAAAAGTAACAAAATTCCAGTCATTTTAGAGGGATAAAAGAGGATTATTCAATTACACCTTATCTTAAATGTGTTCAGAACTAATTTAGAAAGGGTTATAGGTAATTTTGCCAATGGTTAATTAAACATCTGTGAGCGTGTGTGTATGTACTTGTTTGTGCTTTTAGTTTTTGTCTCGCCTGAACTTTGTTCAGGATGGGACTTAGTAATCACTATTTCTGTCTGTCCGTGCATGTGTGTGGGGGTGTGTGTGGGGGTGGGGGTGTGGATGTATGTGTGTCTGTCCGGAGCTGTATCTGGGGAACCGTAAGACTTATGGCGACGCTACTTGGTGGGAGGAAGGGTATCCAAGTTTGCTCAGAACCAGATAAGTTTGGTGAAAAATATGCAAATTAACATAGCTAATTTGCATAATTTATGCGAAAATTGATAGCGGAGTTTGTGGACAGACTATCTCAAGATCCGTCGGGCGCATGGTAACGAAACCTGGTGGCAGCTATGATACACATCTGCTGATCACCTGATTAGTTTTTCGGCGAAAAGTGTGCGATTTAGTTGTTAATTTGCATAATTTATGCGGAACGATTCTACAAATATGGTTGGAAATCTGAAGAAATCCGCCTTGTGGAGCTGTATCTGGGGGATTCGTAAGATCCCTAAGCCCTATGATGATGAAACGTGGTAGGGGGTAGTATGACCAGAGGATCTCAACCCGATTCGATTTTCAGAGCAAAATATGGTAATTAAGTACCTAATTTGCATAATTTCTGCATAAAATGCAAAAACCTATTTTCTCGGAGACTAGGGGTCGCACGTTCGTCAAACTTGGTGGGTGGGTGCATCTTCACCCCAGACAGAACAACTTTGTATTGGTTAGTGCGTCAAGGTCACCCAAGGTTATCCAGGGGTCATCTGAGGTCGAATGACTAAAATCTGCCATATGGGCACGAAACTTGGTGGGTACGGTCAACATAATGTGGTAGGGGGTAGTATGACCAGAGGATGCACACTAGTACCCCCCCCATGTGGCCCCTCCCACACTCAAAGTTGAGGGGGGGTCAAAATTTAATGAAATATTGTTTTTATATTATGCATTACATATATCAATTTAGGTCATGTAGGCCAAGTTATTAGGCCAAAAAAAGACTTCGAAGAATGTCTCTCATGTACAAAAGTATAGGAAACTGAACATTTCAAACCACCTTTTTAGGGTGAAGGAAGCATTTTTTCAAAAAAATGTCTAAAACAGGTTTTTATGTCAAAAATGGTCATCATACAATGTAGTCTTCATGCACACTAGTACCCCCCCCCCCCCCCATGTGGCCCCTCCCACACACTCGAAGTTGAGGGGGGGGTCAAAATTTAATGAAATATTGTTTTATATTATGCATTATATATATCAATTTCGGTCATGTAGGCCAAGTTATTAGGCCAAAAAAAGACTTTGAAGAATGTCTCTCATTAGGATAGGAAACTGAACATTTAAAACCACCTTTTTAGGGTGAAGGAAGCATTTTTTCAAAAAAATGTCTAAAACGGGTTTTTATGTCAAAAATGGTCTCTTTTGGGGTGCTACATTGAGTCAAATGTTCAGAAGATTATTTCGGGGTCATCCGAGGTCACCCAGGGTTCATCTAAGGTCAAATTACTAAAAACTGTCGTATGGGCATGAAACTTGGTGGGTACAATCAACAGTTAGAGTCAAATGTTAGGAAGATTATTTCGGGGTCATCTGAGGTCACCAGGGGTCATCTGAGGTCAAATTACTAAAACTGTCGTATGGGCATGAAACTTGGTGGGTACAATCAACATTTAGAGTCAAATGTTAGGAAGATTATTTCGGGGTCATCCGAGGTCACCCAGGGGTCATCTAAGGTCAAATTACTAAAAACTGTCGTATGGGCATGAAACTTGGTGGGTACAGTCAACATATAGAGTCAAATGTTCGGAAGATTATTTCGGGGTCATCCGAGGTCACCCAGGGGTCATCTGAGGTCAAATTACTAAAAACTGTCGTATGGGCATGAAACTTGGTGGGTGCAGTCAACATTTAGAGTCAAATGTTCGGAAGATTATTTCGGGGTCATCTGAGGTCACCCAGGGGTCATCTGAGGTCAAATTACTAAAAACTCGTATGGGCATGAAACTTGGTGGGTACAGTCAACATTTCGAGTAAAATTTTCGGAAGGTTATTTCGGGTTCATCTGAGGTCACCCAAGGGTCATCTGAGGTCAAATTACTAAAAACTGTCATATGGGCATGAAACTTGGTGGGTACAGTCAACATTTAGAGTCAAAGTTTCGGAAGGTAATTTCGGGGTCATCCAAGGTCACACAGGGTCATCTGAGGTCACATTACTAAAACTGTCACATGGGCATGAAACTTGGTGGGTACAGTCAACATTTAGAGTCAAAGTTTCAGAAGGTAATTTAGGGGTCATCCAAGGTCACCCAGGGGTCATCTGAGGTCAAATTACTAAAAACTGTCGTATGGGCATGACACTTAGTGGTTACAGTCAACATAAGAGTCAAATTTTGGAAGGGCATTTCGGGGTCACCCAGGGGTCATCTGAGGTCAAATTACTAAAAACTGTCATATGGGCATGACACTTAGTGGTTACAGTCAACATTAAGAGTCAAATTTTGAAGGGCATTTGGGGTCACCCAGGGGTCATCTGAGGTCAAATTACTAAAAACTGTCGTATGGGCATGAAACTTGGTGGGTACAGTCAACATTTAGAGCCAAATTTTTGGAAGGTCGTTTTTGGGTCATCCAAGGTCACCCAGGGGTCATCTGAGGTCAAATTACTTAAAACTGTTATATGGGCATGAAACTTGGTGGGTACAGTCAACATTTAGAGGCCTTTTTTTTTGGAAAGTCATTTCGGGGTCATCCAAGGTCACTCAGGGGTCATCTGAGGTCACATTACTAAAAACTGTCGTATGGGCATGACACTTAGTGGTCACTGTCAACATTAAGAGTCAGATTTTTGGAAGGGCATTTCGGGGTCACCAGGGGTCATCTGAGGTCAAATTACTAAAAACTGTTGTATGGGCATGAAACTTTGTGGGTACAGTCAACATTTAGAGCCAAATTTTTGGAAGGTCATTTCATTTCATCGCAGGTCATCCATGGGTATGACAACTGGTGGTTACAGTCAACATTTAAAGTCAAATGTTTGGAAGGTCATTTCAGAGACATCTGAGGTCACCCATGGGTCATCTGTGGTCAAATTTCTAAAAACTGTCACAGGGGCATGAAACTTGGTGGGTACAGTCATCATTTAGAGCCAAATTTTTGGACAGTCATTGCAAGGTCATCTGAGGTCACTCAGAGGTCATCTGAAGTCAAATGACTAAAAACTGTTGTATGGGCATGAAACTTGATTGGTACAGTCAACATTTAGAGCCCAATTTTTGGAAGGTCATTTTGGGGTCAGTAGTGGTCATCTGAGGTCAAATTAGTAAATTAGTCAAATTAGCATGAGACTTGGTGGGTACAGTCACCATCAGCCAGGTAATTGTGCCCAGCCTAGACCCACCAAAATTTAGGGATCAAAGGTCAAATTCCAATATTGGCCCAATCAAGCTCAAATTGAACAGGCAAATCGCAATGGGTTGTTGCAGGTTCATTTACTTCTACCAAAAGTAATCGTAAAAGCAGGCGATCGCGAAAGCAGGCGAGACTCGTGGTTCGAGAACCGCCTTGTTTAGTGTGCAGTCCCTAATTAATTTTATCCTGTAACCTTTTTACTGATTTCAGACCAATCAAAAAGTCATCCTCTCATCAAAAAAGATTATTGTCTCACTCTGAAGATGAAAGACCTGGCCTCAAAAGACAACTTGGGAAACCAAGGAACATTGATCAGGACAGAGGTAGGAAATATAGTGACAAGAATAGAAGCCACACAGATGATAGACGTCAGCAAAGAGACAATAGTAGCGATAGAGACAGACATTCAAGATCCAAAGGGAATCACTATGACCCAAGGTCAAAGGGTAAAGTTAGTGATTCAAGGTCAAAAAGTAACAGTAAGAATGTCAGCCATTCTAGAGAGAGACAGTCCTCGGATTCCAGCGATGAAGATGAAAGGCAGTCAAGAAAACCCAGAGGTCATGCAGATCACAAGCAATCAAAGATGAAAGGTCATAGTAATGATAAGGTTAAAGGTCGTGTTATTAATGACAGGAAAAGCAAGTACTCGACAGATAGTGATTTCAGTGATGGTGGTCATAGGTCAAATCATAGTAAATTGGTAAAGGGCAAAGGTCAAGATCGATATGAAAGTCACTCCTCAGGTAGGCGTGATCATAAAAGAAAACAATCAAGTAGTGAGTCATCTGATGATGAAAGAATAAAAAGAACTAAAACTAGAGAAGTGTCAAAAGGAGAGTCTCGCTCGACCGAAAGGCATAAAAGTTGGAATCCTGAACAAAATGAACGGGACAGAAGATACAGGAGATCACCAGAGAGACATCGTAAAAAAAGTTGGACCCCTGATGAGCAAGACAGAAAATACAGGAAATCACCCGAACAGAAAAGACATAACAGAGAGAGAACCAGCAGTCATTCAGAAGGGAGAAAAGAACACAAAAATGAGGACAGTGTAAATAATGCTCTGCTGGCTCTAATAAAAGATGCTAGAAAGTTACGATAGTGATGCTTCTACAACTAAAATGTTAAATATAAGCTAGGGAAAGGTTCACTATACTGTATCTTGTCTCAAGTTGAGAGTGCCGCCAGTGTGTTTACACGGTTGTGTCGTCAGTGAATGGACAATTTGCACTTCTACTTCTGTGTATTTATAAGCCCTGCGGGATTGGGTTAGCGTGCGCAATTTGAACTGCCACTGCAACCTCCAACATGGTGTTACTGTCAAACTTGAGAAAAGACACAAAATAATTTTTTTGTAGTTTTTGTAAATCTAAAATTCCTCAGCAATGCAATATGTATAAAGGGCGAAACTAATTACAGTGGAAACTCTTTAATACGAAATTTGTGGGGCCACAAAATTTAGTTTGTCTTATCAGGATTTTGTCATATTCATCACATATTACATAGGGATTCAGTGCCAGGGACCTGAAAATCAAGCTTGTCTTATCAGGTTTTTTTTTGTATTATCAGAGCTTGTATTAAATTTAACGAGTTTCCACTAGCTCAAAAGCACTGCTACAGCTTTTTTGACATATACCAAGAAAACTGAATAAGTGAAAAAGAAAATACAAAATTCTCAGTAGTAATGAGTGTCAGAGAACTCTTGTTTATTTTCCAGTTCAATGGCAAGAATATTTTCATGAGGTGAAATATGGACTGTTCCATTCAAAAAGGCATTTGAATGAAACAGTTCATATTTCACAGAATAAAAATATTTTTGCCATTGAACAAATAAACATAGGATATTCAATATTTGTATGCAATGTACCATGTTTGTCATCAGAGTTGCCATGGTAGCTCCGCTAAGACCGCTACAGACTCTTGAGTATTCGATGTAGAGTATTTGATGTAATATGTCTTTCCAGTAATAGTTGTAATGAATGTTTGATGGCATAAAATCAATAAAATCAATGGAGGCACCATTACCTACTTTGTAATATGTCTTTGTTATTTAATCTATCCCCTTCTATTCCAAGTAATGTTTCAATTCTAACAAATGTTTGATGACGAAAAATCGATAATATGTTTTACCAGGAAAGTTGAGAAAGACTTACGAGAATATCTGGCAGAAAGATTTTATTGATTTTACGCCATCAAACATTCATTAAAACTATTAGTCTGGAAATAGAATGAGGAATGTAGTTAAATAATGGAGATATGTTACATCAAATATTTGACATCTACTAAAAAGTCTGTAGTGTCCTTTGTAGTCTTTTGGCAGCTGGCACTAAAAATAGTAAAATAATCAATCAAATGACAAGAATTTTATTGTAAAATGATATAATGAAACAAACTTGGACATCTTCACTCAATACTCTCCAGGTTTGAAGTACTGGAAGTTCAATATCTGACTTGATCAATTCCTCTCGGAAAGCTGTTATCATATGTATTATATTCACTTTATATATTGGGCAGCTAATACTAAATAATATTTCTGGTATAGTTCCCTTTGAAAATATGATAAATATCCGATCCTTCATATAATAGAGTGATAAAAGCCTATATCTATGTTCCTGATGTTCAGACTGAGAAATAAAGACTTGATGTCAATTCATAAATGGATGTTGTACATGTAGTTGTGATTTGGTAGTAACTACTGTAGTTAAGCATAATAGATTGAGAACTTGTAGTTGTTGAGAGCAGTCAACATGATGAAAATTGGGATCAGCAATTTAATGTTTATTTCCCTCGCATATCCTTGCTTTTCTAAACCATGACAATAAGTCAGCAGGGCCAGGTGGACAAGACTTACAGAGATCAGAATAAAAATAAATCGAGAACCAAATCCAAGCACCCTAACATGAAAATGAAAATTGCTCCAATTTTGTTGAAAATGATCTCAAGTTATGTCTTTCCATGTTATATAAAAATATAATGTAGCACCTTGTTACCTTGGAAACACATAAAAATAGGAAAATCCCATTTGAGTTCTATTGAGTCCATTTGACCATGACAGCTGTTGTGTTATCTGGATACAAAGCACGTTATTGTAGTTAAAACAATGCTTTTTCTGATTTTTTGCAAGACAAATAATTTGAAATTATTTTCATCAAAATCAGAGCATATTTTATTTGCCACCTGTGAGAGAACATTTAGACCGTATAACATATGTCATGACATATGTGATGCGATCAAGGAAAATCAGTCGGAACTCGGAAATATTGATTTTGAGATATAGCCAAACAAAGGACATATTTCCTTTTGTTTCCTGTTGTTTTGGAAACTCTTTAATTGCTCATATCTTTGGAACTGGATGTTCAATTTCAACGGGATTTTCTGCAAAATCCAGATTTGTAAATGCTTTTTACTATCCTATCAGAAACTGAAAATTTAATATTTCCGAGTTCCGACTGATTTTGCTTGATCGCATCACATATCAGTATGCTTTTTCTGACAATTTTTAAAACTATTATGCAGCACTGCAGCCAGTGGCATTTTTAATTCGGCACTTACCTACTTTTTCATGGCCCCATCTCCAAATTTATATTGACACGTCGGGATATTTGTTATGTCGACATAATTTTGACCTAATGTTGACAACAGCACTACTATAGACAACCAAAATAATGCAAGTTTGGTGCTTCTTACAGAGCATGTATGGTTGATCTCCAATCTTCACCTGTGAAGTTTCATGTCAGTATTTGCATCCCTGTGATACCTGTTTATTGTAGGAGCCAACTATGTACATGCATTATAGAATACTGTGCGAATTCTAATAAACCTACTTTAGATTTGGGTTTACAAAATCCAAACAGCACAGCTTTTTACCATAAAATTTCAAAGTGTTAATGAGAAAAATATGGGCTTTCCACTGGATAACAAAATCTTTATGGAGCAAAATGGGGACGGTTCCCGATAGGTCCAAATATTATGGGGTCCAGTTGGACCCCATGATCTGTGAAATTTGTAATATATGGGGTCCCAAACAATTTTTTGGGGTCTTTAGACACAAATTCTGACACAGGTATCACATGTTAAATCTCAAATGATGGGGTCCAGGTGGACCCCATAATTTTCAAAATTTGTAAAATATGGAGTCCATTATGATTTTACTGTGCTAAAAGAATGGGGATAAGGTTGATCAGATCATCATCCTTTTGTAATCGGTTTTTATAACAACAATAATGCTCAAGTCAAAATGTGTAGTGTGGCCTTATTTCTGTTATTTTTTAATGTACTGAAATTCCTTTCCTTAAAGTATACTGCGCCAAGAAAGTATCCTTACACTTGGAAAAATAATCACAATTTCAAAACTGAACCATATTGGGGTAAATTTCTTTTTGTTATAGATGCACTATCTAATCCGGCACATTTTGACACCCCATTGAATCCAATGTGACCTCAAGAAGCAAAGTTACAAGCATTTGATTAGACGAAGGTCCCGTTTTAAAAGTGACACACTGGCCTATTCAAAACTTCACGGACTAGACATTTGGTTTGAGAGTGGTAAATGGCTAATTTGTGTGTGCCTTTAATTTAAAACAAAAGGAACAAAAGAAAACTGAAACCAAAAGAGCTGACAAATAAAATGGAAGTTATAAAAAGTACAGAGAAGTAAAAACTGAAATGAATACTGCTTTAAATAAAGTTTCATTGAAGAAACTGTGTTGTCTCTTTGTTGCGCTTGTTGGAATCTTTTTTGCGCCTTGTATAGGCCAATTTGTCACTTTTAAAACAGGACCTTCGTCTATTCAATTGCTTGTAACTTTACTTTTTGAGGTCATATTGGCTTCAATGTGGTGTCATAATGTGCAGGATTAAATAGTGCATCTATTAGTTACAAAAACAAATTTACCCCAATATGGTTCAGTTTTGAAATTGTGATTATTTGCCCAAGTGTAAGGATACTTTATTGGCGCAGTATAGGTTTGCTGCATTGGGCACTTCACAGGTCATGCAAAGAATATTGTAATCTGGTTTGAAGAAGAAAAAACTTAACACAAAAATAGGTCTTTCCAGTCATTAAATAATTCACAGCCCCACTAACTTGATCATTGGCACATGGTCAAGCAAATAGAAGGCAGCTTTTAGCTCCAATCAATTTGAGGGGTTGGGATTTGAAACTCAATTTGAAGTCAATTCAGTGGATTTTTTTTAATAATTGGACAAAATCAACACTAGAGCAACTGTGCCCTTTGCAAGGGCACGAGGTAAGTTAGGCGGATGATTGTGACGATCAAGCAATACTGTGCTGGGTGCTGGATAGTATTAATTTTAATAAGACTGTTTCATAAATTGCCGTTTTAATATACCTTGATCGTGGAAAGCTGGCATTTTGAAAACTTGACCTTTGACCTCATTATTGCCCCTTAATGACCTCAAATGAATTTTAAAATATTTTAAACATGTTTAGGATGTCATAACGATCATTGCATTTAAATTTCAGCTCAATTGGAGCATTTTGAAAAAACTTGACCTTTGACCCCTTTATGACCCCTTAATGACCTTAAATAAATTTTAAAATATTTTAAACATGTTTAGAATGTCCTAAGGATCATTGCATTTAAATTTCAGCTCAATCGGAGCATTTTCAGTTAAAATGACCTTTTTTGACCCCTGCGACCCTGGACGACCTCTGACGTTAAACAGCTCATAACTGTTGTAGCCAGCCACCCAATACTGCTTGTGACTGAGTTTGGTCGAAATCCGATCAAGGATGTGGAAGTAGTAGCAAATTGTGAGAAGAAAGAAGAAAGAGGAAGAAAGAAATGGCAAGAAAGAAATAAGTTAGGCTGCCCGCCTAACTTAATTAAATAAAAAGGTGAAATTATTGATATCAAACAAACTAACTTAGGCCAAAAAAAAAAAAGGTTTGTCTCAAAGCTCACGAGAAATTTAAAAACAAATGCGAAATGCGATTTTTTTTTTTTTATTCCCGACTTTTTTCATGGTATTTTGAGAAAAAAGTATGATTTCCGCCTAAAAATTTTTTATTTTTTGAAATAAAAAAAAATGTCCGCATTTGTTTTTTGTCAAATCGTGGGATTTTACAAACGCGCGCGCAAGCTTTGAGACAAACCTTTTTTTTGTTTGGCCTTAGGCTTTGATAGCATCACAAAAGAGATAAGATTTCACAAAACAATTTTTTCTTCTGAAAATGTAACATTTATTAACAATTAGTAACAGGTTACTTTTGATCATATTTTTTATAAACACATCAAAAGAAATAAGTCCCCCTCTGAAAATTTCGTCATAACATCGTAAAGTAAAACTTTGTACCAATAAAACTTCTTAGAAATAATTATATGATTGTTTACTAAGTGTTTTGTGAAAATGAAAGATATCCATGACTTCATGGCTGAATGAACCCAAATTGAAGACAAAAACTGCCCTTTCCAAAAGTCACAAAGTAGGCCTATGCTTGTTAACTGCAAGGTGTGTTGGGACAAGGAATGGAACTGGCCATCTTACAACTCAATGTGCTGAACTCTGCACCAATGGGATTTGCATGGCTGAATGATCAAGAATCGATACACATTACAGTAAATGTTCACTTGGTGAGGAGTTTAAACTGCACTCAAACACATGGGGTTTTCCATTAGTAACAAGCCATGAATCAACTTTTGTGACAAGCATAGGCCTACTTTGTGACTTTTGATAAGGGCAGTTTTGCCTTCAATTTAGGCTCATTCAGCCCTGAAATCATGGAAATCTCTCATTTTCACACAGCACTTAGTAAACAGTCATATAATTATTTCAAAGTTAGTTTTATTGGTACAAAACGAAACCTTACAATGTTATGACGACATGTTCAGAGGGGACTTATTTCTTTGATGTGTTTACATTGCAAGAACAGTTACACTCAACAATTAGCCATCTACATTACTAAATGCCCATGTCTTCATGTAAGCTGCTCATATATTGGGCTATTCCACTTGAAATCCATACACCCCTATATATGACATGACCTTTATCTCCCACACAGTGTGCATTTCAAATAACGTTAAAAGGTGAGCTGTTGTAAACTGCTTATCCACAAAAATAGCCTGTTAAGTAAAATTTCAAAGTTTTAGGGGCCTGAGCTTTCGATCCTAGCAGGATCTTTATCAAAAGGCAGAGAATTTGAATTTCAAATAGGCGATTCCATTTGAAATCTACACCTTTGTGGGCTTATTCAGGTCATTTATCTCCCATTGGGACTCGGGGGACCAGGAGTTTATGGAATTCAACTGGGATAGCCCAATCATAACTGTCAATTAGCCACTGTCTGTTAATTAACCACTTGTTTTCTCCAACAATATTTTTCTTGACACACAATATTTCTGTTTAATTAATATATCATGAGCAGCTCTTTCCCACAAAACCTGATAAGTTAAGTAGAACCAGGAATCACCACACATAGCACTTATATCAAAGCATTAAATATCAAGAATTAAATGCCAACTTGAATCTCCTCTACACTATATATTTTTATATTAGATTTAGAAGTATACAATGTGGACTTTTGACCTTTTATCATGTATCAGAGAATCTTATTGTGCCAAATTTCTCAACATCATACATTCACTACATGGTTTAGACATATTACATAAGATGTGTCATATATCCCTGTTAAAACAAGCACTTTTACCAACAGTACACAATAACAAAACTTTACAAAAGCTAATATTAAAGGCCTGTGATCTGATCAACAGCCTCACCCCCCCCCCCTTAATCATATCCTAAACCAACATGGTTACCCCTTTTAATGGCAATCTAGTATTATATCACCTTTGACAGGTAACCTTAGAGAATAAACAAAACTGTTACTCTGTATGACACCAGGAGTCCATTTCAATAAACTTAACGAAGCTTCACAAGTCTCAAATCATTCAGTATCTTACTACGAAGTCGCAAGTTCCATTTCACTAAACTTACTTACGAACGGTACCCTTCATAAGTAATAGGGATTTTCTACAGGGGCCCTTCATAACGTTACGTCTAGTATTGGGTATTCGTAACTTTACGAGCAGTTACGAAGGGTTAAAAGTTTAGTGAAATTGACCCCATGTGGTTAAATACAAGACTGCCATATTTATATTAATTAACATCTAAGACCTGCAGAAGACAACATTTACAAAAGATGATTTGACATAAATATACATATATTTTATAATTAGAGCTCTTATATTATATAGGCAAACACACAAACAGATATATATTTTGTCCACATAAAATTTACATTTGGAATGCTAGTATAAAAAGTGTAAAACGTTCACAGACAGTAAGAGTAAAATGGAATGTTCTAGATGAAGATGTATCTATTATTATATTATTATTAGACTTGATTTCAACACAGTCTATTAGTGTATTTCAAACACATGACAGTATAAACTGGCAGGAATAAAATTTGAATCTCTAACATCAATTCATTACTGTGCAAATATTAAAAAAATTATGTTCAAGCCTACGGCATGTGTACATTCTTTAAATCTGCAGAGAACTAGAAACGTCGCGGTTTTCGATGCAAGGCGTCGACTGGGATGCCTCCACCATGGGGCGATTTAAATTTATTATAACAGTTATTAAATCCTTGGATACCACCAATACATGAGGGTACCCATAATGCAGCATTGACCCAAGTTTGGTTGCATTAGGAATTAAACTGTTCATATGAGACCAAATTTACAAAAGAAAATCCCAAAATTTGGCCCTGAATGTTGTCTGTACCCACCAAGTTCGGACACGGAAGCTCGGACATTGCAAAAACAGTATGCCTCGCGGTGGAGGCATAAAAATGAAGAAAATATGCTTAGTGCATTAAAATTGATAATCTGTATATTTACAAGCACTGCATGTAATACATTTTCTTGTAAATCATTGCAATAGTACTGCTACTGGTTCCAATTTTCTGACCCATTCAAATTAATGAATAAATTAATACTGTCATTGGTATAGTTTAAGTATATTTACCTTTGACAAAACTCAAAGCTCAGACTAAATTGACTTGACCTTGGAAAAATCTAAAATACCCACTCACTCATCCAGAGCTTGACCTTCCTCGAGTCACTGTCAGTAAAGCAAAATCAAAGTTACCAAACAAATGTGCATGTTAATATTTTAAGATATTTAGTAAACAGTTTTTTCACAGTTCTGTTACAGCTAAAATGTTACATTAATTGGTAAATAAAACTACCAAGATACTCAATTTAATTAGTTTGAATACTTTTTTGTAACACACAATACAATTAAAACAACACACTCATTTATTTTTTTTAAGTAGGATATAAAAGGGTTACAATTCTGATTGGCACACTACACTATAAGTATAGGTGGCACAACTTAATACAAAATCACTTTGTTAATTTTTTTTTTGAGTGAAAATGCTGATATATGGATTCTGTGTTTCACTACCAGAAGTCAGTCAGTACAGAAATTCCTTCCCACAAAGTAATACACCGCATACAGCTATTGCCTTTGCAAAAACTATGAGCATAAAATAGGAGGTTTCATAGCACTTAACTAACCATAATAAAACCAATACAAAAGATACATAAAAAATTTTAAAATAGAAAATACAAGGAGAAAGCGAATGCAAAAGTAAAATGAATAAGCTCAAGAGTTAATCCATCTCATTCGTATTACAACATGCATGTTGTATTGTGGGAAGGAATTCTGGTCAAATTGAGTTCCAAAGGAGAACCGCAGGATCCACATATTTCTGAACACAATATGCCTTTTGTTTGCAGACAAGGGCGACATAGACACTATTGCTGTTTTTAATGGAATTAATAAACCAATTTAGGTTACTCCTTCATGTAATTATACACAAAATTAGGGTTAGGGTTAGTTTAGGGTTAGGATTAGGGTTAGGATTAGGGTTAGGATTAGGGTTAGGATTAGCTTACACGAAATAATTACATGAAGGATCGACCAAGTTTTATGTAAATTGCTTACAATTGATTGGAAGTCATAAATAATGATGACAAGTCCCTATATTAATATATTAATACAACTACACTAAAAGGGAAGTGATTACTCCTTAACAAAGGAATAAGCAACACATATAATGAAAGACAGAGATAAAAAGACTAGTTCGCATCTGAAATTCTGACAACCAGACAGAAAATGCAGTACAGTGCAGGTCGGCAACCAATCACGGAGCGCCTTTGCCATTCCATCAGATGCGATTTAGTCTTTTTTATCTGTCTTTCATTATAACTGTACAGCAATAATTGGAATTGTTTTACAAGTCATGTGTCATCATTTCTTCACTGGATTCTAATCTATACTAAGTATTTCTTGGCCAAACTGGAACGCTATAAACACTGTTGGTGCCGCGATAAACACACACGAATATAGCGCGGTACAGAAGAAAGCATACACGCGCCTTACATTGCGTACACGCTTAAATAGTACGCTACATGGATGCAATGCGCATGTTCCAGTTTGGCCAAGAAATACTTAGTAGTTTCCATTTGCAGCTGAATGCTTCCATTAAACACACACAAAATTATACTTGACTTTCAGAAAACTGCACACCTATAGAGTTTTCATATAATTAGTCCCTTCCAGCCATTGATGATGTTTTGGCTAAGCTAACTACAATTAGGCCAGATCAATTAGAAAAGTGGAAAACTGAGAGCAAGGCAAAAGTTGTTAGTTTCACCTTCACAGTATTCAAAGTTACTTCTATGCAGATTAAAATGAGCAAAACACTGAATGTAAATTGCTTGCATTGTACCACTTTGATATTCCTTTTAAGTTATAGTTACTTGGCTAAGTAACTTTTGAATACTGTGCAAATGTAGTTTGCGCAACTTTTGCCTTGCTGTCAGTTTCCGCTTTGCTAATTTCAGCCTGATTGGAGTTAGCAGAGCCAAAATGCCATCAACGCCAGGAAGGGGTCAAATGCCAATTATATGAAAACTCTATAAAATAGTAAGTATGATTTATGCAGCATATGTATACATGTACATAATATTACTCTTGTAAATATACAAAAATTGAATTCATGTAGGAATTACATTTTCAATTTTTCATCAGAATAAATCGCAAATAATTAGACAAATTCACTTCCACCAAATTCTGCAGCACATCAGATCTGCCTGACTAGCAAGCAATATTTAAAAGTATCAATGTATCGTACAAGAATCTTAAAATGATGCAAGTAGATTAAGAACATTTTAGGAGAATCTAAAATGATGCAAGTAGATTAGGGATGGGGTATGAGCGTTTGGACAGTATTTATTGTGGGACATTAGAGCACATCAGACATATCGAATTGCATTCTGAATACATAGAATGTCTTTCTGATATCAAATAATTTTGATTTTTTAAAATTTGCAATGTAATACACATTTTATGACAAATGATTAAAAATTGATATTTTTGATATTTAACAGTACTCGAAGTAAACTTTATAAATCTGATGATTTATACTTCAAGTGTATGTTAGTGGGATGAAAAGCCAACGATCAATTGAAAATTTTGACCTTTCGTATTGAAGATATGGATTTTTTTCCCAAAACACCAAAAAAATAGGTCTTTTTGGGGAAAAAAGCCATATCTTCAATATGAAAGGTCAAAATTTTCAATTGATCGTCGGGTTTTTCCTCCCAGCTACATACACTTTACTTAATATATCATTAGATTTATAAAATTTACTTTGAGGACTGTTATATATCGAAAAAGTGAAAAATATCAAATTTTAATAATTTGTCATAAAATTTGTATTATATTGTGAATTTCAAAAATGAAAATTATTTGATATCAGAAAGACATTCTTCGTATTCAGAATGCAATCGATATGTCTGATGTGCTCTCATGTCCCACAAAAATACTGTCAAAAACGCTCATTCCAGATCCCTTAAGAACATTTTAGGAGCATTTAAAATGGTCCCAATGAATTTCAATTTTATAATTTGATTGCACTTGACATGCCAAAATATCAATTTTTATTATACAAATGTAAATAAGAAGTATTGCAATTATGTTAAAGTAAGAATTATGGAAAAGATGTGTATGCATTTTTCTGGAGATAGACTTAGTAGATAAAATCTGTACATTTTATTGCATATCAATAATTTGAATTTTTTGTTCATTTGGGGAATTATTTCTTGGTGTCTTTGAGAACCCCTGAGAGCCAGTCAAGCCCTTCATATAGACCGTCTCCACTGGTAGCACATGTAGCCTGGATGTACCATTTACGATGTCTCAATGAGTGCAGTCCTAATTTGTCAGTCACTTCAGCAGCATTCATGGCATTTGGTAGATCCTGGTAGCAGATGAAAAATATGAATAGTTAAATAGCTTATCAAATTATGATTTGAAACATCTTTGTGTTTTAAGAACTAAACTTTCCTTTTGAGACAATATCAGAGGGCTGAGCTTTCCACTGATACTCTAAAGACATCATCGGTCCATAAAAGGTCACCCCATAACAATGTTGATCACCCTCCACCAATATCAAATCAGCGGCGTAGCTGGGAATAGACACATTTTGCCAGGCTTATTGATAATAATCGTATGATATTGCATATATCGTATGGATTCCCCATCTCTCTGCCCTCCTCTCCCTCTCTCTCTCTTTTTCCTCTTTCTCCTCCTTTTCCTCTTTTTTTTCCTTGCACTAGGGGCGGGGCATAAATCGGCAATTGCCCCCCCCCCTGCAGCTACGCCACTGTATCAAATTCATTCATCATTGCATTATAGGTACTGCAGTCAATAAATGAAATTTCAGTCAAAATATGCAAAATGCATGTAACATAATATTATTGTCAATAATCATATGCAGATAATATAATACAAACTATTCAGCAACAGAGGTCATCATACTCTATCACCCTACAAAGTTTGAGATTAATCCGCTATTGATGAAGGAGGAGAGCTATGATGTACTTATTGACACATGATGAAAATTATTTATTATAATTTACAAAGTACACTGACATTTTCTATATGTCACAAATAAAAACATTACTTACTAGAAGTTGGTTTCATTTTTTCAATAATCATGTTTTTCATAATCTTTAAAGTTTCATGTAATAATCATAACGATAATGAGCCTAATATTGTATACATGCAAATCGAATGATCCTTTAAACTTAAATTTGCATAATATGCAATGTTAGGCACATTCTCATTTTAGGATATTTAAAGAAAGATTTGATCTTTCCCACTTCACTATACTTTGATCAGCTCGTAATCGGCGGGAATTTTAACATCGCGGATAAATATCAACATATTTTATTTTGAGAATTGTCTTGTGACACCTCGCCAGAAAAATCACAAATTATTAATTCAAGTCCTATACTTGTCTACTTTCTTTAACATGCACATTTTAGATCTTCCAGATGAAAAAATATAACTCTTAACGTGGATCTACTTTTTCGGCGTAGTGGCAAAAGCCTAACAATTCCTGCCGATTACGAGTTGATCAAAGTATAGAGAAAGATCTTAGGCGATCAAATGTCATTGTTTTTATTTTAGACAAACAAAAAAAGAACCACAAAAAAAACCCCAAGATATTCACAAAAGCTAACCTGTTTGTTGGAGAGTACTAGAAGGACAGCATCTTTGAGTTCATCTTCTTGCAGCATTCTGTTGAGTTCATCTCGGGCTTCCCCTATTCTCTCTCTGTCGTTACTATCTACCACAAATATCAAACCTGAACAATAAAAGAAAACACATAACAGGTGAATGCTTGAATATCAAGAGTGTCCAACATTACTTTCACCATTGTGCCAATCATTGAGCTGAGGAACCTGCACACCATTTCTTGTCAAATCTCATACAATAAATTATTAGGGCTATTGTCGACAAGGCAATGTTATGAGTCGAACAAACTTTAAGACTCACCCCTTAGGTTATGCAGGGTGACAACTTATGGAAAGTGGAGGCCTACATACCTGGCCTCACTTTCCTAGGACAGGAAGCAGTGAGTCCAGGTATGTAATAGAACTGAACTGAAGCAGTACATTCAGAAATACTTGACATTGGTAACAATGAAAAGTGCTAGTAGTAGTAGTAAGCCCCATCTAATCATTAAGTACTGTGAGGATATTACTCTTAAAGGAAATCTGTACCATAAACTAATCAATGGCTATATAGTTGCAGTAATAATAAAAACAACAAACAGTAAAAGTTCCAAGCTTATATACGTCCAAATAAATTCCTTACGACGATCAGCGGTCAGTTTACAATCCATGGTGGCTGCCAGATGTATTTTTTATTACGCTGTAACGGAAATCCGTGCCACAAGCCTCGTCCCTCGTGAACTTTGGTGACACGAAGCGAATACTACCAAAGTTCAGATTTAACATTTGTTCAAAAGAAAACGCAACAATTTTTACCTATAAAACTACAGAAGAACATAAAAAAATGTATTTTAAGTAATATGATCACTGATCATTTGATCAGTGTAAAAACAGCACTAAAAACCAAAATTCGCTGTGGGGGTCGCGAATGCCATAAGGCAACACACGCTCGAAGGTAGCCGAGGGTCTGTGTGAAAGGTTACACTACCGCTTGTGGCAGAAAGGATTCGCAAGCAGCTATCATGGTGGCTTCCTTGAATCGCAGAAACGAAGGATTAATGGTGCTTTTTCTTTGTTAGGACTTAGGAATATTCCTAAATTCATATAGACCGCCTGGTATGTTTAATTTAGGGGTACCGGGTATATAACTATATTAGCCATTGATTAGTTTATGGTACAGATTTCCTTTAACCTACCTTGTGTGTTTTGGAAGTAATGTCTCCATAGCGGTCTGATTTTGTCCTGACCACCTACATCCCATACTGTGAAACTGATGTTTTTGTATTCCACTGTCTCCACATTGAAACCTGTGAGGATTATGAGGAATAAAAACATAATTTAATGAAGTCATTCAGTCGTTTGGGGGAATCGATTATGGTGATCACTTGTTTCTTAAGCATTTTAAGGTATCTAGGACAATTAATTTTTGAGGACATAGATCTTATTAGTGCATGACCAATATGTTTGAAGCACATATTTGCAATTGAATGCCAATTTTATGAAAAACAAATTGCATTTTTTTTTACCACAAGCCTAAATCTGAATAAAAACTGAAGTAGTGCCCTCAAGTACCACTCTCTCCATAGACTAGCATGTAAACCGTGACGTAAAACCCATTTTACAAAAATGCCTGCCCATCTTTGTTTTCATAAAAACTGCAATATCATGTTTTTCAAACATAGGGGTGTGTCATGCGATTTAATTCTAAAATTAAGACCTTGCCCAAAATTATAACTTTGAATTCAACAAAAGTTTTTGTTTGTTTGTTTGTTTGTTTGGTTTAAACGGTCGCTCGTGTGGAGACACGCTTGGGTCCTGATGGGACCAGGCTCAAACACAATGTTCAAGCCAGGCTAAAAAGCCTATAGCATGCTGGCCTGTATGGAAAGAGAAGTGAGAAACAGATTTGAAGACAAAGAACAAGGAAAAGAAGGCTACTCCCAACAATCAAGTTAACAATTTTACTGTCAGCCTTTGAGCAAGAATTTAAGCAAGAATTTAACGTAGATCAGAGAAAAGGGACCTTGAAAAACTCTTTCAGTCACTGTACCCTTCTCAGCCAGACAGAGCTGTATAACTGCTACACTTGTGCAAACATATTTGGCTACACAAACACTTACCAATGGTTGGGATGGTGGTGACAATTTCTCCCAGTTTAAGTTTATAGAGGATTGTAGTTTTACCAGCAGCATCCAAACCCACCATCAATATCCTCATCTCTCGCTTACCAATCAAATTCTTGAATAAACTACTGAAGATTCCTCCCATGATGAATGTAATTATTTACTTGTTGTTCCTTACTATAAATCTATAAAAAAAACAGTGAAAGAATTTTTCAATTTTAAAATACAGCAGAAGCAATACCGGTAGTCCCTGGTGGGGTTGTAACCTTGAATGGTGGTTATGCAAAAAACAAATTGTTTGGTTGCCTTGAGTACACTTCTGTCAGGCCTTGCTGTTAGAGGTGAGCGATCGCTCTCACTCGCCACCGCTCGTCCATACTCAATTTCTAGCGAGTAATTTTACACTCGTCATAGATACTAAATATCGCTCGGACGCTCGCTGCGAATCACAATTTTACCCAATTTGCATTCAAGTTTTAGCACATCAATATTATTCATTTGGTATATATTGTAATGAATGAGCCTTAATTCCTGAAGAAGAGGTTAAATTCAACACCCGTATTTCATATTGGTATGAATGATCTGTCAGACTTAGAGAGTGATTCTACCACTACATAGTACTACAGAGTGATTCGACCACTCGCCTAGCATCATGCTAGCGAGCGATTGACCACTCGCCTTTAAAATCTAGACGCAAGGCCTGTACTATACCTGGTCCCATGTACCCATACCTAGTGTATGGGTACATGGTATTACTATACCTCATAAATATTTATTAGGTAATCCAGACATCTTATTGGTTAATAACGCCAGCGTCCGAGTACGGTATTTTGACTACTTCCGGAAGTTCCCGCGCCTGTGCAATTACGCGCACGTGGGGAAGTAGTAAAAACTTCCGCACGCCTACTACCACACGGTATCTCGACCCCGCACGTCACCGTTCCTTCAAACGTGGCATTATGCTACACAACGGCGATTCTGCAGATGCGTTTATCATGTTTATCGTGAAAATGGCGTCTGCTGCGGTTCTTTTGCCGAGATTACCGATGGATAATAACACGCGAATTTGACGTTTTATGAAACAAATGTTATTTATGGAATATTAAAAGGAAAATTAGAATAATATAGGTCAAAATGTGAATTGATGACACAGAAATCCTTCAATAAAATCAGGTAAGCAAAATATTAAGCTCATTTTACCATGCCGGCCGCGCCGGCACGTTGACTGGTGTGTGTTTTGACTTTTGTTTACAATTTTACCCTGATAGTGAAAATATTTATGAGGTATAGTAAAACAAATTGACGCGTCGGGAAGTAGTCAAATCATCCAACACCTCGGGACCAGTAGTTTTGACTACTTCCCCGAAATGAAACATGTTGTATTTGTATATAACCATGCATTCAAACAGCCACGGATAGAGCTGTCAAAGAGTGTATATTTCAAAACATGATAACTGCACCAGTTATAAAAATTCCCACACACATACCACTTTTAAAATGCACTCAAAGTCCTTATTCCATATCTGAAAAATATGATCCCCAGTTTACTTTATTGATAAAAGTTTAAATCCACATGACAAATTCAGCTGTACATGTCCATTGTATATGTTCACAACATGACCCAAAATCATAACCTTTCAGACCTTAGACACATGCACAAGGCCTTGATAGCACTGCCATGTGCAGTCAATAGCCCAACATGCTGAACAAGAGACTGGTTGAGAGTCCACGTGTTCATTGACCTGCACATGTCAGCACATGCTTCAACTGCTGATGTGTCATATTTAGCAATGTCATGATATCAACCTCATAGTCACAGTCTCTGACCGTTCTGTGGGGTATTGGTAGAATAACACATGTCTTTATGAAAGGTCAAAAGTTAGGGATTGTTTTGTCAGACATTTTGAGAGCCAGATTTGATCAACACCATTTGAAGCATGTTGTAGCTTACAAGCAGGACACATAATTTCAGGATTGACTACAAATTTGGACCAATAAATTTCCAGAGACATAATAAATACAACCACACCAAGGAAGCTTACTTCAAAAAGTAAGTGAAATAGTTAGGGAAGAATACCTTGGTGTACATTTGAAATGTAATTTCTGGTTTTTGTACATGGACTTCATGTCTCCCTATTCCACACATATAGTACTGTATACATGTAGGCCTGTACTGTGGAGGATTTTTTTTGTTAAATTTGTTGGTACTTCACAACATGTAAGTGTGTAACCGCCCATGAAACTCAATTGGAATGCTCAAAAAGCCATACATTGTAAGGAGTGTGATCGGAAATTAGGTAACATTTGGCCAAAAACTAAAATTGTTATAAATTTGTGCACATTGTGCATAATAATTATCTCAAAACATCATATTTTACTAATCCAAAAGAAAAAGTAAAATTTTGCCGTGACGTTCTCATGTAAACGGAGTCCTTAAAGTTAGGTCAACAAAATTACACTGTGAGGGACGGACATCACAGTACATATTTAAAAATAAAGCTTTAAATAACAAGAAGAGTTCCTGTTGCTTATTTTGTTTTGCAAATTAACAACAATACACTTACTATCAATAATACAATTTAAGTGAATAAAAAATGTGTCCCTGTTAAGGAAGAAGGGATGAAGTTGACGCTATCAAATTTTGTCCGTCCCTCACAAAATTAATCGTAAAAAGTTTTTTCTCGTAAAAGTTCTTGAATAAATTACAATAACACATACCCCATCTATTGACATTGATGCCCAGGTATCCTGATATAAAGTTACAAAAGTTAGAAACATTTCATTCCAGAGTTACGTAAGCTTAATTACATAAAAGTGTGAGGGACGGACATGCTTTTTTTTACCAAATTGAAAGAAAACAAGCATGTCCGTCCCTCACACCCAACTTGTCCGTCCCGAGTGACGTCACGACTTCGACAGCAGATGAGCAGCTAGTACTGTGCTCCGTGCTTGCACCCTCCATCTGGCGATGTTAGCACGATTTTATTAAAACAAGTTCTGTCAAGTTAATATAGAAGTTCCAGAGAACATTTTGGTGTTAAAACTGTTTCGTCAAGATGAGTCCTAAGCCGAAAAGACTGGATTCGAGTCCAACAAAATCGCCGTCAGCAAAAAAGCAAAAGCTTAAAGGCCCACGAGATACAACCGAGGTCGAAGGTCAATCGGATCAAAACATGGATGCACCCATGGGTCCACGTAAACGTTCGCTGTTGTCGGAACTAGATGCAGCGAATGCTATTTCTCAACAAGACAAGAACTCGCCGCCACAGTGGTTCATTGAGTTTGAGATGCGTTTGGATAGTCGTCTTGAGAAATTGAATTCCTCGATTTCAGAGAAGATAAAATCCTTGGATTTTGATATTGAAACTCTTCGGGAAGATATTACATATTTGAAAAAGGAGAATATTGCTTTGGTTGATAAGTTGGAATAACTTGGTCATATTTGGGGTCCCAGAACCCACAGATGGTGGTAAAGAAAGTTGTTGGAAAACTGTTGAGACTTCTTCAAGTTTGCTGAAGCTGAAGAGCAGGATTTTCTTTGTTTGGAAAGATGCCACCGTACTCCAACTTATAAACCAACTAATCAACAAGACAAGCCAAGGATGATTCATGTGAACTTTTCATCATTTGTTGCAAAGGAGAACATTCGGAGAGCATGTTTGCAGAAGTTGAAAACTGAGCAATACAAAGGTAAAAAGATCTTCGCTGGTGATGACTTGTCTCGAGAGTCCAGGATATGCGTAAGAAGAAGATGGATCAATTCATCAAATTGAAGAAAGAGAACAAGAAGCCCTTCTTTGTCTACCCTGCCAAGATAAAGTATCGTGACCAGCTGACTGGTAGAGTTACTACTGTTGATTAAACTTTTATCTAGGCCCTTTTAAGAGCATGGTTCATGGAGTTGACTGACATTGACTGTTTAAGAAAAATGAAAACACTTTCTTACCATGCTTTTCAAGTCTTTGCATTACAATTGTGTTTGGCTCAAAATGTAGATGACATTTTGCATTTCATCTCTGGACATTGACTTTAAGTTTTCAAGTAAAATGACATTTGTGTTTTAAAAAGAAAAACAATCCTTTTTGGACTGTTAATCATGTTGAAGTTGTTTTCCATCACACAGGACTTTGAAAACAAATTTGGTATATTGCAATGTTTTTACATCGCTAGATTTTGGGTTGCGTATGTACGATGTTGCCATCTTTTGCAGCGCCTGTCTGGTCGTCCCAATTTGCCAGGTCTGGTTTTCTGATCTGAAGGCTTGGCTTTTGTTTTTGGTGCATCGCGCTCAGCGTTTTCATCGGTTAATCATGTCGCTTTTTGTTTTTTCTTTTTCCAATCATTCCAATCACTTCCAATTTTTTGGCAGCATTTGACACTTTAAATCTAGTCTTTTTCTTGGGTATTATTATACATGTGCATGTTTTTATTTATGAATCCAATTGTGTTTCAATACATGATCATGCAGCCATATATTTACTGTTCATATTTTTAATTATCGGTATAATTTGTAGGATATCTGTATGGTGCGTCAGTAAGATTATACATGTTGTGCATATTTATATTATGTATGTTGAGTTTTGAATACACTGTACATTTATAATAAGAGTTGCCATGTGTGGGTATTTTTGATACATTATCATGCCGCATAAATTAAGTACTTTTAATTGTAGAGGGATCCAAGATTATGCTAAGAGAAGAAAGGTGTTTCATTATTTACGTTCTATTGATTGTGATATTATCTTTCTTCAAGAAACACACTCTTCTGCTGATGATGAAAACATGTGGAAAAATCAATGGGGCGAGCTAGCTTGGTTTTCCAGCTATGCTTCGAATAGTAGAGGTGTTGCCATTTTAATTAGTAACTCTGCATCCCCTGTTTTTCATTCCCATTATAGTGACCCCAATGGCCGTTATTTGATTGTCGCAATTGAAATTAATGGCTTATCTTTGGTTTTGGTCAATATTTATGCCCCTAACACTGATGACCCAGATTTTTTTCTTGAAGTGTTTGCCAAAATTGACCAATTTAATTATTCATCTTTAATTGTGGGTGGTGACTTTAATGCTGTGTTGGGTCCAATGGATTATCAAGGTGGTAGACAAAAACATTCAAATGCTAAATCTAGTGAAATGATTTCTGTTTTGATGGAAGAATTTAATTTATGTGATATTTGGAGAAGTTTCCATCCTAATCTAAAACAATATACCAGGCACCAACGTAGCCCAAAAGTTTTATCCAGGCTGGACTTTATCCTGATTTCTGACAATTTTATGAATAACTGTCTCCATTCAAAAATTGTTCCAGGTGTACAATCTGATCACTCGATTGTTACATTGCAATTTAATGATGGTCATCCTATTAAAGGCCCTGGGTATTGGAAACTTAATACCTATTTTTTACACAATGATGCTGAGTTCATTAAATTGGTGAAAGAGAAAATTTAAGAATTTAAGAATATTCATCAAAATGCAGAGTGTAATCCTAACATTTTATGGGATACTCTCAAGTGTACAATTACAGGTGTCTGTATGGAATATAGTGCAAGGAAAAAGAAAGAGAGAAATGCTCAGAAAACAAAGTTAATGGATGAAATTGAAAAGGTTAAAATTCAGATTAATAATACCAATAATCCATCCAATGATTCCTCTTTTATCCAGTTGGAGGATCTTGAAGCTCAATTAAATAAGATTTTGGATTTTGAAACGAAAGGTTTGATGATTCGTTCCCGAATTCGATGGGTGGAAGAAGGTGAAAAGAGCACTAAATATTTTTGCAATTTAGAGAAAAGATCTTGGGAGAGAAAAAATATTCATAAGATTAAAAATGATTGTGATGCCTTCATTTCTAACCATTCTGATATTATGAATGAAATCCAAAACTTTTTCCAGAATCTATATACCAATCAAACTGTTGGGCAGAATGTTGACAATGACACCGATAAATTTCTTGATAGTATTGAAATTCCTAAATTGACTGATGAATGTAAACAATTATTAGAAAATCCTATTTCAAAAAAAAGAATTGTATGATACTCTTACTTCTATGAAACATAATAAGGCTCCAGGCTTTGATGGTTTTCCTTCAGAATTTTATATTGTGTTTTGGCCTGACCTTTCTGATATGTTGATAAACTCTATTAATTTTTCCTTGGAGAGTGGTCATTTGTCACAATCACAAAGAAATGGTATTATTACATTACTCCCTAAGAAGGATAAAGATCCTCTCTTGATTTCAAATTATAGGCCTATTTCTTTGTTGACTGTGGATTATAAAATTCTTGCTAAAACTTTAGCAAACCGTATGAAAAAATATTTGACCACTCTTATTGACCCGGATCAATCCGGGTTTCTAAAAGGGAGAAATATTGGTACTAATATTAGATTAATTATCGACATTATTGAATATACCGAAACTAACAAAATACCAGGGGCAATTCTTCTCCTAGATATTCAAAAGGCATTTGATAGTGTCAACCATGTGTTTCTTCTGCAAGTATTAAAACGCTTTAATTTTGGTGATAACTTTATCCATTGGATCAAAACACTTTACTGTCAAAGAAAAAGTTATGTTATGAATAATGGTTTTCTTACAAAGGCCATTGATATGAATAAAGGTATTTTTCAGGGTTGCCCGATTTCGCCATATTTATTTTTGATGGTGATTGAAACGATGGCGATTGCTATTCGTCAAAATGGAAATATTAAGGGCATCCCCATTGAAGACAGAGAATTCAAAATTTCTTTGTTAGCAGATGACTCAACCTGTTTCTTGGATGGCTCACCCGATTCTTTTCAAAACTTGTTTGATACCTTAGATGCATTTGCCAAGTGTTCTGGCTGTCATATTAATCTTTCTAAATCTGAAGCAATCTGGATTGGCTCCAAAAAAGGTTCCCAAAATTTTCCCCTTTCTGAACAAGGTCTGTCCTGGAAAACAAATCAATTTAAAACCTTAGGTATTAATTTTTCCCTGAATATTAAATCTATGTTTGATCTCAATTATAAAATTAAACTTAAGCAGATTGAAGGGACTTTAAATTGTTGGAGAGGTAGAAACCTCTCGATGATTGGCAAAATTTGTGTCATCAAATCTCTCCTCCTCCCGCAACTTCTTTATCTTTTTTCAGTTTTATGCATCAAAATTCCAAAATATTATTTTAAGGAGCTTAATAAATTGTTGTATAAATTTATTTGGAATGGGGGCAATGATAGAGTCAAAAGAAAATGTTTATGTAATGATTTTTCAATGTGTGGCCTGCATGATTGACCCATATATACTTTTTTTGCTTTGGCGCAAAAAATGTCCTGGGTTAAACTGTTGTTGGATAATGGGTATGTTAGCTTATGGAAAAAAATTGAATTATCTGTAATGGATCATTATGGTGATATGTTATGGATTTCATATGCTCCTGAAAGTATTTTAAATAAGTTAAATTGTAGTCAATTAGCAGATTCTCTTAGAACTTGGTACATGTACCGTGAAAGTGCTGTGAAAGTTAATTTTGATGTCAACTTTTTTGACCTTGGTGCTTGTCAATGTTTATGGTATAATAGAAATATAAGGTCAAAATCTAAGCAGTACTTTTATTATGAAGAATGGTGTGACAAAGGTATTTTGCTGGTAAATGACTTACTTAATCCCCCTCCCAGGTAGTAAACTTTATGAGGAATTAATTTTGGATTTTGATATTTCTCCTCGTGGCAGACAAAAATACAATTTTCTGATGAAAAACATTCCCAGTTCTTGGCTTGATAATCCAAACATTGGAATTTTAGATGTTTTCAATCGTGTGGTTGATAATCTTCTCAGTTTTCAAAAAATTCCAAAACATGCTTATTCCATCATGATTGAAAATGTATTCCTGAGAAGCGTATTGGTGTTTGGAATTCATTGGTTGATGATTCGCAGGACTTGGACTGGGAAGAAATCCACTTACGTAATTTTAAAAGCTCCATTGATTCTCGTCTCCGTTCATTTTACTTTAAAATTTTTCATAATGCAATTGCGTTTAATGATTTTCTGTACAAAATTAAAAGGCAGGATTCACCATTATGTACTTTCTGTGAAAAGATGCCTGAAACAATTACTCATGTTTTTTGCGATTGTGAAGTGGTTCAACCTATTTGGAAGGATTTGCTTATCATCATTAGAAATAAGCATGATATTAATTTTTCCATTTCAGTTTTTGACAAAATGTTTGGTGTCCCTGATGATCAATTCTTAACTTATCTATTTTTATGTGTTAAGTATCATGTTTTTGTGAGCAAGTTTCAAAACAAAAAACCAAATGTTATTAGCGTTAAGGCCTACATTAAGAATAATAGGGAAACAGAATATTTAATTGCGAAAAAGAAAGGTAAACTCAGCTCCCACTTCCGTAAATGGAGATTTGACCTGTAATACTTTCTTTTATGTTAGGTAATGGCTGCATGATCATGATATACATGTATATTTTGAATTACCCAACAATGTACAGATGTGTACATCCATATCGGGGCGATGCGCTTGTCGGGTGCTGCATGTGCCTCATTTCGCATGGCGGCTGGGGGTGAGTGACGGACTCGTCTCGGGTGGGGGACATTTCAGGTCATCCCCAAATGACATTGTTATGGAATGTTCTCTGTATTAATAAGCCATGCGACTTGGGGATGAAGTGGGGTGACCCCCGCTTGGGATGACTCTGGTATTTGTTACCGGTTGTTGTGTGGAGTGGGGACGCATGTGGCGGCCGACAGAAATCCTTTTGATGTGGATGTGCGTAAATGTACTTTCATGTTAAAATTTGTTGTCTGCTGTTGTTTTTTTTTTTTTTTTTTTTTAATTTTTTTTTTTTTTGTGATTATTGTAATTTGTTGATAATTGTTTTTCTCATAATAAAAATCTAATAAACATTGAAAGACAAAAAAACTTGTCCGTCCCTCACAATCACTTGCTATGGTAATTTACACACACTAAAAATAATCAAAGCAACATTATATTAGTTAAAATAATACTGTAAGAGGCCAAGGGACAGATTTTGAGGCAATTTGAAAAAATTCAACTAATTTCAAAATGGCGTCACATTTTGTCCGTCCCTCACGCAGAAAATGTCCGTCCCTAACGTAAAGTTTATGTTCCGTTTAAAGAACCACTCAAAGTAAATTTCAGCTGTTTCTTGTATTGATATGATAGAGGCAACATTCAAATTACATATTATATGTTACAAGTGTAATTTAGACCAAAAGTTTCAATAGAAAAAAGAAAGATGTAACTATTGCCATGGTTTATCAAATCTATTGATTTCCGTCCCTCACAAGCCAAAATGCGACATTACGACAAAAGTACATGTAACACCTTTAATTCATTCAAGTTTAATGGAATGAAAATACTCCTTAACTTCTCAGGGCATCTATTTATCTATTGATTTCCGTCCCTCACGTGAGGGACGGATTCTGATCACACTCTAAGTCTGACTGCAGAGATGTTGTCATGTGTAATTCAAGTAAGAAAAATAATTATTAAATATAAATTTTAAAAACTTTGCCATGTTGCGCTGCAAAATTTATAAGGCTTGTGTAATACGGTTTTTAATTAGGCCAATTTGTAGGTATGCTAGGTGAATTCAAATTTGCCATCAAACTGCATCATTTTATATATCAAATTAAAGCCCTCGAGTAAACAAAGCCAAAACTGAAAACCCTTTTTTCGTAGCACTTTCCGTAGCAAAGTCAAATCTTGTCAAAGATTGACTTTCATCAAACAATGTCAAAAAGATTCAGCTAGCAAAATTCCCCAAAACGGCATTTCGGGGGTGTTTCTAGATCTTTTGTCTCATTAGACATTATGATAGCAGCTTTTTTTAATGGAACTGCTATCAAAATCCCTCTAAAATTCCATGAGCGAGTGTCTTATCACCATAAAAAATCATATATTTGGGTCAAGTGAAGTATAGAAAACATATTTATGTAGGTTTCCTTCTTCGCCAGTTGTTTTAAATTTCTACGTAAAAATGCATTGACATTTTCGGCGAATTTGGCTGACTAGCAAATGTGTTTGCCTGGCATACCTACAATTTGGCTGACTAGTGACTAGCAAATGTGTTAACTAAGGTTTGCCTCTCCCAAACACTTCAGCTAAGATACATAAATGTTAGCCAAGCTAACACATGAACAAGAAATCGGATATCATTGCAATGCAGGAGCATTGGCTCTTTAATTATGAGCAGAGGGTCTTGGATGAAATTGATCTCCTCTTCAACTCTTCTGCCCGCTCCGTGGACGACCTGCAGCCTATTAGTCCTTTTCAGAAGCCCAGAGGGTATGGTGGGACAGCTTTTGTTTGGAGGAAGTCCTTAGATGATAGGATAAAAGAACTCCCTGATGGCAATGATAGAATTCTCTGCATTGAAGTTACAACCAACTCTAAAAAGCTTTGTCTTATCTGTGCTTACATGCCCTGTCGTGGAAGAGGTATAAACAGTGAGGCAGACTTTCATGAGGCTTTGGATACTCTACATGAAATCTACATCAAATATCAGGACTCTCATACCGTTATTCTTATGGGAGATCTTAATGGCTCCATAACCAAGGAGATTCCCAATACTAGGGACATGTCACTTACCAAATTCTGCAGTGATCACAATATCAATGTCAATGTTCCAAAGCAAGACACCTTCTTCCATGTCAATGGGAAGGACTCCAACCAGACTGACTACATACTTTTTAGGAGTGATGCTCTTCTGAAATTTACTAGCTATTGCACATTAGATTATGACTCCCTGTCAACTAATGTATCTGACCATGTGCCAGTCAAAGTATCCATTGATGGTTCACTCAAGAGGAGAAAAACCAAGACTAGATCCTGTTCTTTTCACCAGAAAATCTCATGGAGAAAAATTGACACTGGGAAGTATAGCAGCATCACTTCAACTCCGTCAGCTACAGATATTAGAGACAATTACCAGCTCTCAATTGCTGTTGACAACCTTATTGATCGACTCAACGATGCCACTACAGACAGCTACCTTGTACCTCCAAGGAAACCAAAGAGATCAAATAAAGGACTTGACCTATGGTCCCCAGAAATTGCAAGGCTGGTGAAGGCCAACAAAGAAAGTAATCATGCCTGGGCACAAGCGGGAAAGCCTAGATCTCTTGAACACCCAACGGTTGTAGAAAGAAAAGAGACCAAATGCAGACTCAGATCAGCTATTAGAAAATCAAGAGCTATCTCTAGGAAGAGGGTCTATGAAGAGATCATGGAAGCTGATGCTGATAACAAGCTATTGTTCTACAAGTTGATAAAAAGGCAGAGAGCAGCAAAATCTACTGATACTGACACCCTTATCTTAGATGGTAATAGTCCCAAACAAAAATGTTTGGTAGACTCATAACCGGTGCGATCTTACCTTTCCGATGTTGATTAAGATACTTCTTGCATCGATCCGAGATGCGGAAAAACCAATAGTCATTTTGTCCCACATAAATGAATAAATAACAAAAACCCCGATCCCCGGTGGACTCACCCAAAAGGTGACGTCACACCATATGATCGCCCCTTATCCGACTTGGGATCCCCTACCGGACCAAACTTGTAGGGGGTGGCCGGGGTCCGGGATAATCAACATCGGAAAGGTAAGATCGCACCGGTTATGAGTCTACCAAACATTTTTGTTTGGGACTAGACTCAGTACACCGTCGATCTTACCGCTTCGATGTTGATTAAGATACTTCTTGCATCAACATCTGAAAGATCGATCTAGCAAGTAACCGACGGATGGAGGTACAAGATTGGTCAGCATCTGATCAGGATCGGGAGCGGTAACGATGGTTTTCGCGAGGTCAGAAAATATTTTCCCCAACGGTCGGGAAACAAAAAGACCACGCGATCACAGACATAAACCTCCTTACTTAATAAGTTTGGTGGTTAAGAATAGCGACACTGGTTCTTACCATGCTGAGTATTCTGTATAGTCTGAAAACCTGGTACCCGACACCACCGTATTATGATCGCCCGGACAATGTCCCGGTAAACCTCCCGCCCCGTCTCTGATTACTAACGTAAACGGAAGTATCGTAGAGAAGGGCGAAGGTGGCTTCCGGGACACCGCCTGCTAGATCTCCTCAAGGGACAACCGAACGGTATACCCAAGATGATGAGATAGCTCGTGTCGAGTGGGACGTGGGACGCGAAACCTTCGCGATCCCCCGGACCCCACCAACACCCGGACCAGCCATTGCGACAGCGGCTGGACCGAAAGGCTCTGTAAGGGTGATGAATGCGGGCGTGAGACCCTCGCAAGGCTTGTGTTCGGAAGAAATAGTGCTGCAGCGCCTTATCGGACACCCCAGCCTATCTTTGGCTTCAGCCGAACCTTGCCCAACCCTGGGGATTGGAGAGGGACGAATGTCGGTATGCACCGCGCCCGTTCAGTAGTCACGAGAACAGAGCGCCCGAAACAGTGTCGCCCAGTGTTTGTGAACACGGAAGCTAACCTCGAGACCGTGTGCAACTCAGCACCGCCGTCCCGAAGCCAACGCCAAACCGGAAAGCCATCTTGAGAGTTACGTATTTAAGCGCCGCTTTTGACGGAAGGTCAAAAGGGTGACCCTTAAAGTAATCTAAGACTGTGTTGGGATCCCTTAGGAGGATCACTTTCCTTTTTGGTAGACACTCGTTGAACATACCGTCGAGGCGTAGACTAATAAGGTAACCATCGGCTATGATAGTCGACCCCGGTGAATGGAGAGGACAGCTGACTTATAGCTGGCCCCAGTGGCCCGCTGAAGTCTTGCTTGGAACTTTTCTGTCAGAAACTCCGGAACTAGCAGCACAGAGGCTTAGCGGGAGAGCTATTTGTCTCATTGCACCAAGCGTAGTATGGAGCCAGACTCTGGCTATACGCACGGAGGGTAGACTTCCGTCTAGCCCGGCGATGAGAAAAACAGCTTCTGATGAAAAGTATCCCTCCGCTGCGTGTTCCCTGGTAAGGGCCATGCAGCTAACTGCAGGTGCTCTAGTGATAGACTGGGTACCTCCGCTCCGGGCATCCGGAGTAGATCTGGTACTGGGAGTGCCAGCGGCCTTGCCGCTAGCAGAATGACAATGCAGTCTTCCCACCCGATCTTGGCCACCACCCTCATGAGTAGTGAGATCGGAGGGACTGCATAAGCTGTCATCCTCCCCAGTCTATGGACAGAGCGCCCACGGTGAATGCTTGGGGTCCGTGACCCTTGAGCAGTACACCGGCAGTAGATGATTGCGATGAGATGCGACCAGATCTTTCGAGGGGTGGTACATCCCCTTGAAGATCGTCTGAGCGACCTGCGGAGCAAGGGACCATTCTGCTGGTCCCGACACCCTTCCTCGTGACAGATTGTGCGCGAGGATGCTGGTGACGCCCGCGATGTGTATCGCTCTCATCGTAATCTGCCTGAACCTGCACCACCCTATCAGGTGTCGTGCATGCAGGCTCAATCGTGGCGGCCCGGAGTCCCCTTGTCTGTTGGGGTAGGCTACCACGGTTGTGTTATCCGTCAGGACAACGGTATGTGATTCCACGATCACCTCCTCGTAAGCGAGGGAGGTTGATGTGAAACTCTGTCTCTATGGCCCCCATAGGCCCGAGACGGAGTCTCCGTGGATGTGGACCCCCAGCCCGTTTTGATCGCTATGGTCGTCACTACGTGACATACCGGGGTGCAGGAAACCTGACACCCTGGGTCAAATTGGGCTGATGGGTCCACCACCAGAGTTCCTCTCGCGCGATCTCCGACAACGGAACCGCGAGGGATATTGGTGACGACTGGGCCTGCAAGCAGGCTAGAAGGTGTAGTTGGGTAAGCCTAACGAGAAACGGCAGTACAGTACGAGGTCTACCATACTGGCCATTAGGCCTACCACCTTCATCCATGCCACAGCGGGTTTTGCCCGAGACTCGGCCAAGAGTCAGGCACACCGCACCATGTTCGTCACCCGCTCGGGTGAAAGCACCGTGAACCCCTCCGTGAGGGTGATCTGGGCCCCTACAAATAGTGGTGACTGCGTCGGGACCACGCTGGACTTTTTGAGCTGATCAAAAAATCCAGGGTCCGCACCCCACGGACTATCAACCCCATGAGACCCGTAGTCTTCAGTGGAGTGCGTCCAAGATATGAGCCAAACGTCCAGGTAGCAACTGATGTTGACACCCCTGTGCTTCAGGTACGCTGCCACCGCTCTGACCAAGAGTGTTAAACACCCTGGGAGAGATGGACAGGCGGATGGCGGTATCAAAACTGGTAATTTTGATCCTGTACCTAGAAGCGCAGATGCCTCCGATCTTGAGAGGCGATTGGCATATGCAGATAGGCGTCCGAGAGATCTAGCGATGCTGTTCCCATGCCCCTGATGGAGCAGGCTAGCACCGAGGCGAGAGTCCCCATTCTGAACCTCTTGGGCCTGAAGAACGTGTTCAACAGCCTGCGGTTCCGGATGGGGCTCCCGTCGCCGGTCTTCCTTGGAGCCAATGGCTCCAAGATCACCCGTAGAACGGGGGGTAGACCGGGACAATCGCCCGCTTCGTGAGAAGCTGTGTGATCCCTGTCAGTAGTGCCCGACGCTGGGGGCCGTCTGACGGTACTACTGTGGACCTCTGAAATGTGCAGACGAATGTGGGGAGACTGGGTTGCCAGTCTGTAACCCCCACTCACCACTGACCATACCCAGGCGCTCAAAGAGATGGTTTCCCACCTCTGGGTGAAAGCCATAAGCGGTCGTCACTGGGAGATCCCCTGTGGAAAAACCGCTGAGCCCCCCAGGAATGCTCTGCCTAGCTTCCCTTGGAAGAGCGCTTGCTCTTCTTCGGGCTTGCCAGCTGTTCCTGTGCTACCCTTGCGCCCCAGAAATGGGTGCTGCAGAGGTAGTGGGCGGGTACTGTTGGTGGTGCACGGCCTGCTGAAGTCGGAGCTCCTACCCATGGTAAGGGCAGTTTTCGACCTCTTCAGAGTGCTCCCGTTGGTAGCTTCTTTGCACGGTCCTCCACCGTAGCGCAGAAGCATCCAAAGAGAAAAAGGACCCTGCCTTTCCATCGCGTTGAGCGATTGGAGTGGCAGGCCCCCCCCCCCCGGCGCTGAGTGGACACCCTATGGGCTAGGCCCATGGAGCTCTCGTTGAGGCTAGCTGTTAGCACCGCTAATAGGCTCACCTCGCGGAAGAGCTCGGATGTTGTCTGAGCGTGATACGCTTGACGACATCTGGGTCCCTCTCGGATCCCCTCAGGTAGGTCCCGTGGTCCTCCCGCGTTACACGCAGAGGAAGCGTGCAAGCACGCGCGCCATAGCTCTACTGAGCTCGACAGCCCCACGATATCTACCCGTGAGGTTTGCCGGGAATGAGAGTGCAGGCGCCCCTGTGAGGAAGCAGCAGCTGAGCATCCTACTGAAAGGATCCCTGGTCCTCCTCCATGGACTCCCCTTAGGGGGTGTCCGGAGGAAGATCAGTGCTGTTGCTCCCTCGCGGGCAGCGGGGAAGGAGACTGTAGTGATGTCACTACCGGACTCAGCTTCCGACTCCTTTCCTCGCCCACAGTATCCGTATCATGCTCGATGATGACGGTAACTGAGGACGGGCATCTGAAAGCGGGTAAGAAGGCATAACCACTGTGTGGCTCGCCGACTACCTGCCAGCAGAAGAGGGAGTACTCCCGCAAGACCCTGAGGTATCCGCCATGGCACCACTGGGTCCGCATGCTCTCGCAGCCGTCGTCCTAGCGCTAGCAGCACGGGCCTACCCTGATCAAGATCTGGGTTAGCTCCATGCCGGCTGGCCTGGTCAACAGCTGATGTTGGTACTGCGTGGCCATCGCTAGGCGACACTTGCCACGGTGCTAGGCCGTGGAAGAAACACCCTGCGGCGGGTACCACGGGCATACCCAGCCGGCAGCTGACCCTGAAAGGATCCGCCACCAGGGTAACCCCATGGTACTGCAGTACCAGCACCGCCTCCCCCTTGTTGCCACAGAGACTGTGGCGACTAAGCGAGTGCTGCGGTACCGGTGCGGTATCAGCGTGGGTACCCGTGAGGGTTCCCAACTGTGGACCGCTGTACCTCGCCACACTGCGTTCCCTGTTTGGGGGATCAAGCTGTGTGTGGGCGTGGTACCTGCGCGGTACTAGCGTAGGTGCCCGTGAGGGCTCCCGGCTGTGTACCACTGTACCCATGCCTCACTGCGTTCCCCGCAAGGGGATCAAGCCGTGTGTATGGGTTCCCCGCTATCCCTGCTGTCCCTCGGCTAGAGGGAGCTTGCCTAGTACCACGGGTAGCTGAGCGTGCATGCCCCCGATCAATCACCTCGCCACCTGAATAGGCAGCGTCAATCAATGGAGCTATGCCCTGTTGATTTGACAGTGATCGATCAAGAGAGGGTAATTGACCCATTGACGGTAATGGATCACCCACGCTCCGCTGGCTCTCGAGGACATAAGTGGGTTGTTGATCAGCTAGGCTGTTCAAGCTACTTACTGTACCCTCTAGAGCTTCGCCTTAAGGTCGCTGTGTGTGGCGGACCACTCACGGCAGCTATGGGCGGGTGCATAGCGGCTACCACTGAAGTCAAGCCGTAGCTCGCCTTTGTAGCTGCCACCGAATCGCACCTGGGTCGCTGTCCCGTGAGAGACTGCGAGCCCAACCCCTGAATAATCGCCAGCCAGTCCCTGTGGACAGCCAGCAGCTATTCTAGGGCCCAGGGTATCACTCGGGCGGTCCCGCCATGGAACGCTGCCGTGTGACAACCCCAGTTGGTTCTGCTAAGACTACACCCACAGCGTTAGCAGCGGTATCGCCTCTGCTGAACCCATGCATGCTAGGGTTCAACCCAGGCAAGCCCGGGTACCTTTTTGCATGCTGCCCGTCGCTGGCTACTACTGTGGCTGTTTGAGCCTGTAGATATGCCTGCAACAGACGGGTGTCCTCCTGCTAAAAACCCGTGAGGATTTTCGCTAGAGGACTGGTATCCTCCTGCTACAAACCCGCTAGGGTTTTCGCTGGTGGTTACCGCTCTGCTGCCTGCTACTTTGCTCCGACGTATAGTCAGTGCTTTCGCTGGCTGCTGAGCCTTTGGACGCGCTAGCAGTCCCCGAAGGAACCGCCTGCTTGTCCGGGGACCGGAGCCCCTTAAGCAGACCTGCCATGACCCATAGGGGCTGTCACAGCAGAATCTACCGTGATCGACTGGTATCCTCCTGCTGCAAAACCCGCTAGGGTTTTCGCTGGTGGTTACCGCTCTGCTGCCTGCTACTTTGCTCCGACGTATAGTCAGTGCTTTCGCTTTTTGTTTTTAATGATGCGGCGCCCGCCGAGAACCGCCTGCTTGCCCGGGGACCGGAGCTGCCTGTTGTTCACGGGTCATGACCCATAGGGGCTGTCACAGCAGAATCCACCGTGATCGACCTTACCAGTGCCCTTGGTAGATTTCTTCTTCGCGTCTTATGGCGATGGACGGAGCCTATCCAAATCGTCAAGCTGGAACTCGGAGAGTCCTAAGCAAAAGAAAGACATCTAGAAGATCGTGAGCACTCCCTGTGGGTGAAACAGAGCGGTGTGGGTCCCGCTCCGTCACCAGGGAAGGGCAAGCCCGACAGGGCCGAGGCGAAGCGAGGAGAAAGGGAGGGGGCACTACCCCCCCAACACGCCGACTCAAGCCCAGTAAGCAAACCTGAGCACGGAGGCTGGTCGCTAACGTTAGTGGTAAAGTAAGGACTGGCTAACTTTATTACTAAAATGTCAGACGGGTCCCTACCAATCCCCACCGTATGAATATCTGATTAACTTCGTCTTTATTGGACGGTAATGAAGACATAACGATAGAGTAATCACCCTAACATAGCAACAATAACCTACCGTACATGAAATACAATGTGTATGTACAAACATCTATTGTAACTTACAGGCTGCAATGGTTGTTTTACGTGGGAAACAAAATGAATGGCGCCAACGAAGCGGCCATTTTGAATTGCTCGTGTGTCCCGTATACAAACGGAGGCACGATATGTAGCTAAGTTTTGGATCGTTTTTTGTCACTTTTTCGCCAGAAAATGCAGTCAAAACTATCCTCAGCCGAACAATACCGGTTTGGTTTTACCTAAGGTGTGAAACTACAACCGTATATCTCGCCTTGGTCGAGAAATTGATACACAGTGCTATGAACAATCGATAGGCACGTCTGTGTCAGTCGGAGACCAAGGAGGATAAGGGACGATCATATGGTGTGACGTCACCTTTTGGGTGAGTCCACCGGGGATCGGGGTTTTGTTATTTATTCATTTATGTGGGACAAAATGACTATTGGTTTTTTCCGCATCTCGGGATCGATGCAAGAAGTATCTTAATCAACATCGGAAACGGTAAGATCGACCGGTGTACTGAGTCTGTGATGACTGGCGATGAGCAAGTGATGATGGGCTTCAAGGAGTACTTTGAAGACTTGGCTGTACCGAAGGTGAATGATGATTTCTGTGAAAGCTACAAGGCTAATGCTGAGTACATGGGAGTTCTTCATCATGATATGTATCAGGACACAAAGAATAAAATCACCATTGAACCACTCAATCTTGACAACATCAAGAAAATTGTGAGCTCATGTAAGAACCAGAAAGCTCAAGATAGTGATGATATAACAGCTGAGCATTTCAAATATGCTGGCAACGGGGTTCTTCAAGATTTACTGGTCATCATTAACTCCATTCTGAAATCCAAATACAACCCACCTAGATTGATGCATGGAACCCTTACACCAATTCTGAAGAAGGGTAAAGATAAGACAAATCCCTCTAACTATAGAGGTATTACTGTGACATCAGTGATTGGAAAGTTGTTAGAGAAAGCATGGCTTCTGAGAGCTAACCCTATTATCATGAGCAAGCAGAGCAGACTCCAGAGAGGCTTCACTGCTAGATGTTCTTCTACAAATGCAGCCCTTATGATCACAGAAGCGATTGCTGAGTCCAAAGACTGCAAGAAACCACTGTACATCACTTTTCTTGATGTGACCAAAGCTTTCGATGTTGTACAACACTCAATCCTCATGGATGAAATTCACCGCATGGGAATCCGAGGTGATCTCTGGCTTGTACTGAAGCAATTCTACAACAGACCTACTACATCACTGAAGTGGAAAACATCAGTCTCAGAGTCGTTCACAATACAGCAAGGTGTTCGACAAGGTGGTGCTTCGTCGGCTCCAGTGTACAAATGTTACACAAATTCACTGTTGAACCAGCTGCAGGAACACCATACTCATAGGATTGGTTCGGTGGATGTGTCAGCACCCACATGTGCAGATGACATGGCAGTGCTAGCTAATCATCCTGAGGATATGCAGGCAGCCATCAACACCGTCAATGTGTATGCAAATGAGTATCATTACGGCATCAATCCCTCAAAGAGTGCTACCTTATCATATAATACTCTGCTTCAAACATCCTTCTACATGAATGGAAATGCTATCACCTATCCGGAGGAGTACACCCATCTAGGAATAGTAAGAAACCAATCAAGCATGCTGAATGTTGATGAGAGAATACAGCTTGCTAGGAGGACAGCTTATGCTCTCATGGGCGCTGGCTTTCATGGTAAAGATGGTCTTTCACCTCAAATTTCATACCATGTTTGGGCAACTTATGTTATTCCAAGGATGCTCTACGGTTTAGAGGTTGCTACCTTCAAGGAATCTGACTTATCCAAGCTGGAAGCTTTCCAGAGGAAGACCCTGAGACAGATACAGTTCCTTCCAGAGAAACCCACTCCTAGTAATGTAGCTGTTTATGGGCTACTTGGCGCCAAATCCATTAGAGCCACTGTTGAACAGTTGATGTTGATTCACTTTGGTAACATTATCCGAAGTGAAGGTACTATAGAATGGGATATTGCAAATAGGCAGTTAGCCATGAAGGATGGCAAAAGCAAGAGCTGGTTTGTACGTATCAAGCATCTCCTGAACAAATATGACCTTCCATCTGCGTATGAATTACTTGAGGACCCACCAAAGAAAGCAGAATGGAAAACTCATGTGACTACATCAATCAACAGGTACTGGGATGAGCAAGGTAGAGACGAGGCTGGAACAAAGAGTTCTTTGAAGTATCTCAACACAGCTACTTTCTCCACTGGTGCAGTCCATCCTGTATGGGGAACACTATCTGGGAACTGTCGGGAAATTGAAATGGCGGCAGTTAAAGCTAGACTGCTCACTGGATCTTATGTTCTTCAGGCGAATCGTGCGAAGTTCAATCAATTTGAAGTGGACCCAACATGTACTATCTGCAATGATGGACCTGAAGACAGAGGGCACTTCATACTTGGCTGCAGTAGTCTCGTGAATACTCGCCGTTACCACATCGGAAGGATTTTCCGCCTGCTTCAAAGAATATACTCTTGCAAAACAGCCGAGACTCTCATCAGAAACCAAGACATCCTTCTACAGATTATACTCGACTGCACACATGGATTGTTGACTAGCCTGGAGATTCAGCCTCCGCTCTCAACATTGTATGAGGATATAGAACCGATATCCAGAAACAGAATTATGTGCTTCAGTCTTCACATGAAGAGAGCATCCTTGCTCAATATTTTTGTGAGATAGTTTTTGCATCAGTTAACGCGAACCTGTACCAACTGCTACTGACCTTGTTTTCGCTGCAGTTTTTTAGTATGTGGCATGTGGCATTTTTGTGGCATTTATCGCTAGCTGCTTTTTGCATGTATATATTGTGGCTTTAGAAACTGTGCTGTTTATATTGTGGCATATATGCAGTCTAATGCAGTGATCTTTTTGCCTGCTGTGGCATGAACCTTTTTTGCATGAGCTGCACTGAGATCTGTATATATTTATTTGCATTGGATACATGTGTGGTGGCGGGAAAGTGCTTCATTGAACTTTATCAATGGAATCATCATTTGTGCTATCAGCTAGTGGTGGTGGGAAACAGATGTTAGATGTACCTTAACTTACGCTTTTATGCGGTGCGCCTGTTTACAGAGGCGGAATTTCCAAACCAACCAACCAACCAACAGTGATGCCAACGCCGCGCCTTAGGCGCACAATTGGGCTACTTGGCGATCACTTGCCGCTACTCAAAAAAGCATGCCGCTACTTGTCTAAAATTGGAGTTATGTACGTCATCCACCAGTGGAGCTCCTGCGCCCCTCTGCAGAACTTCCGGTAGTGGATGTTCTGCGCTCGGGGGCGCAGAACATCCACTATCGGAGTTGATGCGCCCGGGCGCAGTCCCTTATATGTAACGGTGGATCATTGCTGCGCTCGGGTGCAGAACATCCACTGTCGGAGTTACTGCGCTCGGAAGTAAAATAATAGATTTTCGTATTATAATAACGGTGGATCATTTCTGCGCTCGGGCGCAGAACATCCACTGTCGGAGTTGCTGCGCCCGTGCGCAGTCCCTTTTATGTAACGGTGGATCATTGCTGCGCCGGCGCAGAGAATCCACTGTCGGAGTTGCGGCGCTCGGAAGTAAAATAATAGATTTTCGTATTATAATAACGGTGGATCATTTCTGCGCTCGGGCGCAGAACATCCACTGTCGGAGTTCATGCGCCTGGGCGCAGTCCCTTATATGTAACGGTGGATCATTGCTGCGCTCGGGCGCAGAGAATCCACTGTCGGAGTTGATGCGCTCGGAAGTAAAATAATAGATTTTCGTATTATAATAACGGTGGATCATTTCTGCGCTCGGGCGCAGAACATCCACTGTCGGAGTTCATTCGCCCGGGCGCAGTCCCTTATATGTAACGGTGGATCATTGCTGCGCCGGGCGCAGAACATCCACTGTTGGAGTAACTGCGCTCGGAAGCAATATAATACATTTTCTTATTATAATACTGGTGGATCATTTCTGCGCTCGGGGCGATAACATCCACTGTCGGAGTTGATGCGCTCGGAAGCAAAATAATACATTTTCTTATTAGGCCTATATTAATAAATATACATGCGTATAATAACTAGTATTAGGCCTATTATAACTCCAAATTGAAAGCAAAATAATACATTTTCTTATTGAAATTACGGCGGACCATTGCTGCGCTCGGGCGCAGAAAATCCACTGTCGGAGCTTCTGCGCTCGGAAGTCAAATATTTTTCTTATTTTATTAATAAAATATAATTATGCATGCGTATAATAACTAAACTCCGAGAAGTTTATTGCTATTAGTATAACCGAATTGACAGCAAAATAATAGATTTTCTTATTATAATAACGGTGGATCATTGCTGCGCTCGGGCGCAGAAAATCCACTGTCTGAGCTTCTGCGCTCGGAAGTCAAATAAATTATTTTCTTATTTTATTAATAAAATACAATATGCATGCGTATAATAACTAATATTTTCTTATTATATTAATAAAAAATAATCAAAATAATAGATTTTCTTATTATAATAACGGTGGATCATTGCTGCGCTCGGGCGCAGAACATCCACTGTCGGAGTTGATGCGCCGGGCGCAGTCCCTTATATGTAACGGTGGATCATTGCTGCGCTCGGGCGCAGAACATCCACTGTTGGAGTAACTGCGGAAGCAAAATAATGGATTTTCTTATTAAAATAACGGTGGATCATTTCTGCGTTCGAGCGCAGAGAATCCACTGTCGGAGTTGATGCGCTCGGAAGCAAAATAAATTATTTTCTTATTATGTTAATAATATATTTTTTATTGTAATAGCTCTACGGAGAAGTTTATTTCTATTAGGCCTATGCATGCGTATAATAATAACTATAACTCCGAGAAGTTTATTGATATTTACTATTAGGAGCGCATCAATGATCCACCGTTATTATAATAAGAAAATCTATTATTTTGCTTCCGAGCGCATCAACTCCGACAGTGGATGTTCTGCCCCCGAGCGCAGCAATGATCCACCGTTATTATAAAAAGAAAATCTATTATTTTGCTGTCAATTCGGTTATACTAATAGCAATACACTTCTCGGAGTTTAGTTATTATACGCATGCATATTATATTTTATTTTACATAATAAGAAAATAGCGTTTGTGATTTCCTTGATTCGTCTATATATCGTGAGGCCTTGGTGTAGCCTAGATGCGGCGACATGAAACCACGTTTATCGGTTCCTTTAATCTCTAACCACAAAATAACGGCGCATAATTATCCTCTGCCGTGGATTTAAAATTGACATTGATCTTCGCTTATGCTAATTTTTGGACCCCCTCCGCTTGTTTGGGAATCCAATGGATTACACCTACTTATCTGTTGACTAACAAAGGCCGAATTGCAACTGGTCATGTGTCAATCAGAATTATATTTGAATAGGAATTATCTGAAATAGCATTTGCGGTTACATGAAAAGTACCGACAAGGAAACGTGAACGGCAAAAAAAGGAAAGAAAAAAAAAGACAAAAGAAGAAAAGAATGTATATAGATGAAAGAAAACAGAAAATAAATGTAAAATGAGAAAAAAAAACCAAAGCAAAACTAAAAAACATATTATATTATACTCTAGACTTTTTTTTTTACTTCCGAGCGCAGTTACTCCAAAAAAACAAACAGTGGATGTTCTGCGCTTGAGCGCAGCAATGATCCACCGTTATTATAATATGAAAATCTATTATTTTGCTGTCAGTTATTATACGCATGCATAATTATATTTTATTAATAAAATAAGAAAATAATTTATTTGACTTCCGAGCGCAGAAGCTCGGACAGTGGATTTTCTGCGCCCGAGCGCAGCAATGATCCGCCGTAATTTCAATAAGAAAATGCATTATTTTTGCTGTCAATTTGGAGTTATAGTTATTATAATAGGCCTAATACTAGTTATTATACGCATGGATATTTATTAATATAGGCCTAATAAGAAAATCTATTATTTTACTTCCGGCGCAGTTACTCCGACAGTGGATGTTCTCGCCCGAGCGCAGAAATGATCCACCGTTACATATAAGGGACTGCGCCGGGCGCATCAACTCCGATAGTGGATGTTCTGCGCCCGGCGCAGAAATGATCCACCATTATTATAATAAGAAAATATATTATTTGCTGTCAATTCGGTTATACTAATAGCAATAAACTTCTCGGAGTTTAGTTATTATACGCATGCATATTATTTTTTATTAATATAATAAGAAAATATTAGTTATTATACGCATGCATATTGTATAGGCCTAATAAGAAAATGTATTATTTTGCTTCCGGCGCATCAACGCCGACAGTGGATGTTCTGCGCCCGGCGCAGCAATGATCCACCGTTACATATAAGGGACTGCGCTCGGGCGCATCAACTCCGATAGTGGATGTTCTGCGCCCGAGCGCAGAAATGATCCACCATTTATTATAATAAGATAATATATTATTTGCTGTCAATTCGGTTATACTAATAGCAATAAACTTCTCGGAGTTTAGTTATTATACGCATGCATATTATTTTTTATTAATATAATAAGAATACGCATGCATATTGTATAGGCCTAATAAGAAAATGTATTATTTTGCTTCCGAGCGCATCAACTCCGACAGTGGATGTTCTGCGCCCGAGCGCAGCAATGATCCACCGTTACATATAAGGGACTGCGCCCGGGCGCATCAACTCCGACAGTGGATGTTCTGCGCCCGAGCGCAGCAATGATCCACCGTTACATATAAGGGACTGCGCCCGGGCGCATGAACTCCGACAGTGGATGTTCTGCGCCCGGCGCAGAAATGATCCACCGTTATTATAATACGAAAATCTATTATTTTACTTCCGAGCGCAGTAACTCCGACAGTGGATGTTCTGCTCCCGAGCGCAGCAATGATCCACCGTTACATATAAGCACAGAATTAGAGAAGGAGAACCGGGCCTCCCTATACCGCCACGTACAATCGCGCCGTCAGCTATGGGGAGAAAATTGGGGGTATTTGGGTCCTTGCCGACCGTCTTGCGCGAGACGAACGAAAACAATCATGCGTCTCATCTGAAGCGTTTCGTACTCGCGTGCTGGTCGCATCAAGTGCGTCTCTCAAATCGCCCATCATCCATGTCGGCGCTTGCATGACAACGAATGCCTCGGCGCATTCCGAGGGAAACCGAATACCCCCAATTTTTGCTCCATGCCTGTATCAATATGGCGGTCGAGTCCTGGTTCTCTGGTTTTAATTCTGTGCATATAAGGGACTGCGCCCGGGCGCATCAACTCCGATAGTGGATCTTCTGCGCCCGAGCGCAGAAATGATCCACCGTTATTAGCTGTTATTATAATACGAAAATCTATTATTTTGCTCCGGGCGCAGCAACTCCGACAGTGGATTCTCTGCGCCCCCGAGCGCAGAACATCCACTACCGGAAGTTCTGCGGAGGCGCAGGAGCTCCACTGGGATAAGGGCCTGCGCCCGGGCGCATCAACTCCGATAGTGGATCTTCTGCGCCCGGCGCAGAAATGATCCACCGTTATTAGCTGTTATTATAATACGAAAATCTATTATTTTGCTTCGGCGCAGCAACTCCGACAGTGGATTCTCTGCGCCCCCGAGCGCAGAACATCCACTACCGGAAGTTCTGCGGAGGGGCGCAGGAGCTCCACTGGTGGATGACGTACATACATGAAAATTGGGCTACTTTTGCCAGTCTCAGGCCGCGGCAGTAATTTGATGTATTTTCCTTTCAATTTAGCCGATTTATAAAGGTTTCGAGTCTTTGAAGCGCCAAATTGAAATTACAATGGGTTTTGTGACCATTTATTGATCGGTCAGTAATTTCACAGGAAGTACCGGAACTTAGTTTCAAAGTCAAGTGGCTTTCCGCCCAATTGGGTGTTTTGCGTTCTAAATTCGGGTAAATCCGCCCAAATATCCGTATTGGGCGCTTTTTGGAAGCTTAAAAATTGGGCTACTTGAGAATCCTTTACCGCGGCCTGGCGAGTCAATGCGCCGCGCCTTGACGCTGAAAAGTTTTGGCAACACTGCCAACCAACCATGGCTAATTGAACTTTGAAGCCAAACTGTACAATCTAAAAAATTGTTTTGCTGCGTTTTAAAACTGAAGACGCTACGATGACTGACCGTGTTATATCAGCAATCTCTATCTTCTATCCACAGTGTGAACCACACATTAACTATCGTGTCGTCGTGGATAGTAGATAGATTTCTCGATCAAGGGAAGACATGTGAATCCGGGTGAATGCATGTATACATGCTGTCGAATTCTGCTACATGTACATCGTCTTCGTCGACTTCGAGTTTTCAAGTCAAAAAGTGACGTTTAATCATCATCATGTCATATGAACAAGTTTGTGGACAGACGAGTTCAAACCACATATAGCTATCTAAAGTATCGCAAAAACAAAAATAAAGCTGATACATATACTCACTATTTATTCAAAATAATGTACATGACATACACATGACATATACAGTCACGACATCAACATATTGCACCAGTAATCTCGGTACCGGAACACACACACCGGATCACCCTGACGTGGAGTTTTTTTCGTGGATGACCGCTTACACAAGTTGCTTCATCCACGCTTTTTTTGCAGTGGTATAATTACGTACGGGAAACAGTCATTGTGTGATGAGTAAACAAAGAAGCGAGTCGGCGAGGGCAGGGTGCGGGTTTTTGGCGAGCCCAATTGTATGGGGTTTATTGTGCAATAATTATGTGTAGGCCTACCCCCGGGGTAGTGAATTCTCAAAGTGGTTTGCCAAAAATCGCCTGGCCCTTTGGCTGTGCCAAAAAACCTTTGCCCGCCCGTGCCAAAAAATTTTTGCCCCCCCCCCTCACTCTTTGCCTACTGGGGCCTAAGTTCCAGCCCCCCGCACCATGATTAGGCCTATTGAGGTAATCGGATTGTTAGCTATTGTTATAGATTAGGCCGATGCACGCTTCAGGTTACGCGCCAGAAATGGGGGGGGCCTTTGGGGCAAAGCAAATTTCGGGGGGGGCATTGACAACTTTTGTACAAAAATGTCACAAAAAGTGGACATTTACGTAATTTTGGGGTTTTGCCTCAAAAGGGGGGAAACTGGGGGTAACGGAAAACTATAGTCTCCAAAACTATATGATATTTAAATTGGGGAAGAATTCCCCTATCATCCCCCCCGTAGCGCCGCCAATATTTTTGGTATAGGCCTATGATATATTTTTATGATCCCAAGTATAGGCCTATTAATACTAAAAGGCCTACTGAACCCTGACATTCTAAAGCGAAGATAACGACAGCCCCTAAAACCCATTTTAGCCCATGTTATAAGGGAAAAGGGAGTGTTCATAAATACTTTAGTGGGTGTGGGCAAAAATGGAGGGGATCAAAAAAGTTTTAAGTCTGCATGCAGTCAAAAACTTGAGTTTTTGCTCTTATATTGGGGGGGGGGTCAAAAAGTTGTTAATTTTTTTTCAAAATAATAGTACACAGACAAGATGATGACTAGAAAAAGTACCGGTACAAAATAGATTTTATATGCTATTCACATAGACCTAGTCTATGTAACTCAAGTGCTCTCGGGAAGGGTGTCAAAAAATTTTACGGTACTGTGAACTGTATTAAAAGTTTAGAACAGCTACAGGCCTACTTGATTCTGCAACATCAGTAGGCCTATGGTGTACGGTATAGAACTATAGGAATTTGGGTCTTGGGAGCAAAAGTTGCCTGGGGGGCCTGGGGGTACTCAATCTTTCACTGTAAATACCGTAAAATGGGGTAACTTCGGTCAGCGGGGTAACTTTGGTCGGTCAAATATATTTGTTTAAATGGTCATATTTTCGTACAGCAATATTGTTTTTAGTCATATTTGGTGTCAATTTGTTAAGAAATATGTTTGGAAGAAATAATAGTCGCTCATGTGTAATTTCCTTGAAATTCACGAAAAAAGCAGGATTTTGACCAAAAATCAGCATTTTTTACATTTTTTCAGAAAAAATAAAATCGATATTTGTGAGCAAGGATGTGTGTTTGATTAATTTTGCAAGGTGTCAAATGTCACAAAAACAACAACTTGCCCATATTCAGCGAAGATCAATTTTTTGATTTTTTTCCTTCATGGAATGTAATACTGTGACCAAAGTTGCCCCCAAAGGTCATTTTGAACCCCTAGGGCACCCTTACAAAATTATTAAAAAATCTTTTTCAACTTCAAGGTGTAGAAGGAACCCTAATGTCACAAAAAGAGTTAATTAGAAATATAATTGGTTTTGTTTGGAAGCAGTGGTTTAAAAACTCTGAAAAGTGCCCAAAGTTACCCCTTTTTACGGTAGGCCCCTACGTGGTGTGACATACAGCATATATCCCCCCCCCCAGTGGCGGCGCCAATGCCCCGGAAAAAAATTCTGTGGCACCGCCACTGCCGCCCCCACCACCACTGCGTGCTCCGACTGCACTGGGCCTCATCTGAGAGCTTCTGAGACTAGTATGGGCCGGATTGGACCCATGGCCCCATGAATTAGAAATCTACAAAAAATCGGACAATCCACCTTTAAATTGTATCGATAAAATAACGATTGTGTAAGAGACTGCTCATGACATGCCCACATAATGACGTCATTAGCAGGATTGCCTAACAGCTTTTTCTATTGGCCCAATAGTTAATTGATAGAAAACTGACCAATAAAATACGCTGTTAAAAAGTGGGTCGGTTTACTCAGCCACGTTCGCCATTTTGTAGAGGAAGAAGTGTGGATGGTGGTTTCGTCAAAAGTGGCGTATTGTTTTCACGAAATTTGACCAATATACAGAGGAAAATCATAATTTGTTACAAAGGATTGGTAAGCTTGATATATTTACAATGTACTCATTATATAATGGTATCGCCATTTCGATCGCAATCGGGAACATAAAGGCTCCGTTGGCCAGCCGGAAAGTTGCACTCTCTCTATCTGCTATCGATATTCGTGCACGAACAGTGCATAAATGTGAATCTGGAAGTGTGACATATTTCGTACGGCTGTCGAAGTCGAAGTGGAAGCTAGTTTTTATACTATTGTCGATGTCCATTTCCTTGTAATTTATGTTTAACCCCGAGTTCAGTCATCAAGTCAGTTAGAAACTATATACTTCCGTGACTGACACTGACTGACTCACTGCACTGGATTATGTTTATGGTCTCGGTACGGTTCTACATGTATCCATATCACTGACACTGATATCCAGTGTACTTACCCATTTCTCACGGCTGTCAAAGGGTCCTCTCGAAATCCGTATTGGTTTATACAGGGCCTTTCAGTTCCAGTCAGTTTTCTCCGCACAGAAAACACCAATTTGCTACAGATTTGCTTTTCCCTTTGTAATTTATGATTGGGAGCTTGTTTAAGTTGTATTCCCTGTCCTGATAAAGAAATCAAATTATTTTTTGAATTTATTCGTTTTCACCAAAAAGAAGGTTTTTATTAAATTATGACATGTTTTGTGATTTGAGAACAACGGTGAGTATCCCATTTGTGTCCAAGTGCGCAAGATGGAACAGCCGACTGACAGAATGAGAATCATGACATGATATATAAAATTAAATTAATCATGAGTGACATTGATTTGTTTAATCTCTGATGATGAAGATGAATTGAATTTGAACAATTAGCAACACATGAACTAATTGCACAACTACACGATGCAATGAGTTGTTTGCGCATGTGTACGGGAACAGAATTTTGGCAAGAATCCGAGAATCGATTCTCCCAAAAGATTCTGGTAAAACAAATTTGTGTGAATCTTAGACCTAGTTGATTTACAAGAATCAAATGATTCCCACAAATTTATTCTGCAAGAATCAAGATTGATTCGTGTACAAATACTGCAAAACAAATTCTGGCCCTGGTGTACCCCTATACGCGGAAAATGGTATCAATTAACAATCCACATGGAAAGTAGGAAATCATGCTTTCCATGACATGGCCATGTGCATCAGGTTTTTTTTACAACAAGTTACTTACTCACCAATGTCTTTTGTTGCTAAACTTGATAAGGAGAAGTCCTTCTGTAAAAATATCCTTTTAAAATAACAATTTGGTTGAAATTTGTTGCCAAAAATGATGTATAAATGTTTTAATTCCATCACATAAATTCTTCTGATCAAACTTGCCACCATTTTCATTTGGCAAACTGCAGCCTGTAGGCCTTTATGTACAGCATGTTGCCTAATAGTCTGTATCAAGTCTTTTGAAACAATTTATTTCTTTGATGCACTTCACCGAACATGTGCTTTTCAATACACTGGTAACAGAGATTTCATACTCACTGAAAGAGCTTGGCTTAGGTCTACCATGTTTATCACATGTTTGGTGTTGGCCAATTAAAACATGACATGCTGTCATCTAGCCTTGAGAAGATTAAAGGTGTTGCTGGGTCATGCTTCAAAACACATTATGGATGGGGAAGAACAGCCTAATCTATAATGTGGTTGGTCAAACTGACTTCTTGTAATATCATTTGCTCCACATGAGGGGTTTAGCACTGACACTTGGGTGCAATATATGGAAACATTTATCAGTCTACAAAATATAAACATTCTGAGACATGAATTTGACAAACTGGAATTTGGTTTTTGCTGAACAAAAGTATAAACATTAGGGATCATATTTTTCAAAAATGGAATATAGGGTTTCAGTGTATTTTGAAAATGATGGGTTTGTGTGAATTTTCATAATGGGCGCAGTTATCCTGGTTTTGAAATGTGTAATTTTTGACAGCTCCTCCATGGATATCCATGTGCACTGTCTTTGGATACTACTTATTTGTACCCATGCTGTGCATGGGTACGAAGCATTTGTATAGTGTACCCCGGCCCCGCTAGTTCAACAAAGTTTCTGTCAAATCTGTCCTTTTGTGAACATGAGTGAAATAGTGAAATAAAATCGATAAAAAATGCGGTGTATTTTATTTTCATTCTGAAGTACCGGTAGGTAAATAATATTCTCCTACTTTATACTCTCTCATTTATGAAACATTTTCACCAATTTTCATGATCAAACTTTAGCGCAATCGATCGTGATTTGTGCTTCGGTGACATCTCGACTTCTGTTTACATTCTATTTTTAACCCGGAGCGGGACTCCTTGAGGGTTATCGCAATTGAGCACTAGCGGGACCCCTGAATAATTCCCATGCAGCAGTAAGCACTACACACGCTCTTTCTGCTATATTGCTGTGTGATGTTGGCCAGAAGAATGATTTGGGGTTTACCAATTTGGATTTTCTCTGCTTGTATTTACGCAAAATATTTCAAAGTAGGCCTACATTGTACATAAAAAAAAATTATCGAAAGAAACAACGAGTCCCGAGCTATCGAAGAATACCGTAGTAGAAGTGGATGAAGCATGACACCATGTAAAGCAATGGAAGTTTATAAAGTAAACACAGCGGATCATTGTGGCTGATCGCATCAAAAATGTTACTAGAATTGCAGTCTAAAAAAACTTAATTGTAGTCTGTCCAAAATATATGGGCAACCTTTGCTAAAAAGAAGCAAAACGTTGACTCATCAAGTGATGAAAATAACTATCATACAAATTTAAACATCATCACCTATCATGTGCAAATTCAGAGCTGTCCAGAGTTCTTAAGTAACCAGTAAGCACTGCATAATTTCTGAGTGACATATGTATACTACTTGTACCATACAGCATATCCCTATAAACTGTAAATTTTCTGTGATGCTCCCCATATGCCATTAATTGACTCTGATGCTCCCCTCTTAAAGGTGACCAAAATGGATTAAAAATCAAGGAAATCCTTTGAAATCAACCAGATTCAAGATGGGTGTTAAATTTTTTTTTTTTATTTTTATCAGAAGGTTTTCAAAGTTCAGAAATTTGAGGCGGCTCCTAGGGATAGTATAAAGTTCAAATTTTGCACCAATTGAATTTGTTTTGTGACAGCTGCATGTTGTTGTTTTCGGGAAAGGGTCACTCAAACATAAAAGTGCTACAGATCATGTATCCATGCTCATTAATTAATCAAACTTCAAAGCAGAACCTAAATGACGTAACAAAACGTACAACATTATACTCAAAAAGGGTCACTTTCAAATCATGATTGTATAAAAGACTATTTTAACACTTGGTATGTTTCAGTCTTAGAAGAGCTTGCAAAGATTTTTAAATAATTGTCACAAACTTATTAAAGTGAAATCACACTTGTTCCAAATGTTTTGTTACGAAAACCAGAAAATGTAAACCTAAATGGCAATTTTTGAGGTTTAATAAAACATAGCAAAAAATGGGCCCTAAACGGTGACATAGCTAAAATGTAAACTCTGTAATTTATATGCTCAAAATCCTACCCTTTTTCTACATTTTAAAACAAGGATGCATAGCACTTTTATATTTGAGTGATCGCTCATCTATGGTTTTTGGCTGCAACAAAAATGTGCCGCAGTGAGAAGGACAAATGCCACAAATATTGCAGCCAATTGAAAAATTGCAGTGCCCATCCTGCAAAACCAAGAATCACAACTGAGTGTGAGCACTATAAGGAAGGCAAAAAAGTGTTTCAAATGCATGCACAAACATTGGACTTTTTACTGCCCCCTATGTACATGTGTGCAATGAACCAGTTTGAATCCTCTCTTTCCACCCCCATTCTGCATAATTATTTATTTCTTAGCGAGTTGGAAAATAAAATTGTAGTTAGTAGTGTAGAACTATAGGTTAAAATACTAGTGCAGGGACATAGTTCAGAGATTAGTTTGCAGTTTGTAGCAAAGTAGTATAGATTTAGTGGTGTGGTGGTGAGAGTTTGCAAAGTCTGACATTGCCATGTGATCATTGATGACCCCTCAAAATTAATCAAACTTTTGAAAGCATTTTGTTGTGATTATTAATTGCAAGACTTTGGAACTAACATGCAAACTACATTAGATTTAATTTAGCGAGGATAAGAAAACTAAGGAACTTGACTGCAAAGATATGCAAGTTGCATAAAGACATTTACAAACATAACTTTCAACTTGGAAATACAAAATATAAAGGCATCATGCGACTCTTGAAAGCAGAAAAATTGTTGATGTCCAGTTCGGGGGAAAATGGCATCATAATGAGCTTGAACCGTTAAAAATTAACAGTGCGCTGGCAGCAGAGGCAACATTCAAGGAAAGTGAAAAAATTACTGTGCATTGGCAGTGTGGAAGTCGCAAATATATCCTATCTTGGTTTGACTATGAAAAGGCTGGTAAGTTGAAAAATAAATTTGACTTCAATTGTTTGTGTCGCATGTGTTTGATTCTAACTAAATCTAATTGAACTATGTAGATGTAGCATGCATGTTAAATCTTTTGTCACTGAGTAATTAATAACTTTTCTTGTGTGTTTGATAGTAACAACTTAACACTCCATCTCCATACTCATTATTCATTGAACCGACTTGATGTGACTCCTGTTAGTATAAAGTGTATTTTCACCACCATCTCTCATCACCACCACCACCATCACCAACTATCAAATCTGTAGATGTTGCACACACACTGTACTATGAATTCATATAAGCTCTTAAATGGTATAGAGTCTAAACTTATAAACTCTTAAATTATTTTCTGTGGAAATTGCCAATTGGATGGGCTGGTCACAATAGTTAACCCCTGAGTTTGTGTGTAAATTTGTTCTCTCAAGTTTTCTCTTCATGCTCAGGGCTCAAATGCGTATGTCTGTGGGCTTTTTTTTTTTTGAAGGAGTCATAAATCCAACATGTTAATGGACCATATCAAATATATTTGTACTGATCAACATAGTCTTGGAAATTGGAGGTCTCAACTCAATCAAGAGTGTGTTGTGGGACTATTATGCTAGTATATTTAGTTTTGAAAGTTTGAGTGATCTTGATCATTTGATAAAGTCTATAATAAACTTAAAACTTTACGTGTTGAGTACTAGTTTACAGTTATTGAAAGTAAAATGAGTATTAACAATGAGTTAGCTACCTGAGCACTGAGCAGTAGTCACACATTTTTGAAATGAAAATATGGATGTATCATTTATATTTTGTGCAAGGTTTCTTGTACATGGTACCTTACATGAGTATGAAAATACTTTGTCTATATCTCTCTATGTTTGCCTCTTTTTCTGTGTACGGTATGTTTATGTGTTGAGACAGCACATTTTGTTCACATTGTCGCTGATCACATTGTATCATTTCTATCTTACAGTACTTTACAGCAAAATTCATCATAATTTTGAGATACCTTAATTTATAACAATGGGTGGAGCATTCACATCATTGTTTTCTAAATTGTTTGGGAAGAAAGAGATGAGGATATTGATGGTTGGTTTGGATGCTGCTGGTAAGACAACAATTCTCTACAAACTCAAGTTGGGTGAAATAGTCACAACCATTCCAACAATAGGTGAGTAGACCTGACTTTTGTGTGTCTCCCATTAATATTCCAAGTTAAATTTCAACTCTAGAGATGTATGTACGGTCATGCGCCATGATTTGGGGTATAGGAAAAGGTGGCGGTGTTACATTTTTTTATTTTTTCACAAACATTTTGTCACAGATCTCAAGAATGGATAGGTGTACTGAACTGGTTTTGGTCTTATTTTCTAGCTAATTTATCTGGCTAAAATTGTGGAAGGTAAAACTTTTATACTATTTGTACTTTGCGAGATATTGCCAATCAAAGGATGTTAAGTCAGGGGTGGTGGAGCCTACGGATGAGGAGCCTACGGATGAGGCATGTGTTAAAGTATAGGGAATATTGTCTTTTGGTGACTCTCAAATATATTTTTACTGTAACTTCATAACCCAGCATGGTATTGAGATGGATTATGTACCATTGTTTTGGTATTTATGTCTAGTAGGTAATGTGACCAATTTTACTTTAAGCTAGTTTAATTTGTTGTAAATGTGCTGCATTTTGTGTCATGGGTTCTAGGCTTTTCCTATACGTTACTGTACTAAGCATGCATTTATGCTCCGAAATGTTCTGAATGTCATATTTCTTGAATAAGTTAGGCTACCCTACTTCTGTAAAAGATATCATTTCTTAGAAGGAAATTTGATGAGGAATTCAAATATGCCATTGGTTTTTGTGAAGGGCATGAAGGAAAAAATTTTTGATTGAAAATATAATAAAAATCATAAAAATTTTGTACAACTTTTGAACACCCTGTATCTCAGTAAGGCAACATAACTCATCTTTACAAGTTTGCTTTTTTTGAAAGTCTACAATGTTATTAGCACATCTAAAAAGGTTTTAACAGACCAGGTGTTTGTGTTAGTAAATAAGAGAGGAACAAAATTGTATACTTTTTGAACCGAAATTTAACTTGTCCACCCTATATGACATTTGCGGCACCCTGTATATTGACCAAATATTTGTATGTGTGTATTCCTGGTACTCTAAGCTTTACAGTGATATATAATTTTATAGGGTTTTGATGAACGGAATATGAATTAGATCAGTTTAAGTACAAAAACATGTAAATTGTTGAATTTTTTAGTATGTAACGCATTTGTCCCCCAATTCATGGCGCACGACCGTACATGTAAATTGAGTTACAGCACCAAATGCAATATAGCTTGATAGTAATTTATTCTTGAGTACGAACAAGATGTGATATGCAGATGACACTGCTATTGAATTACTGTTAAGTCTGTTTTCCTAGCATTTTGATAAATGTGGTGTGCAGTGGTATACTGCAGTATGAACCAATGACAATGAAACTACATAAACTTTAACTCAAAAATTTTGTTTTTATAATGCCCCAAAAAAAAGGTTTGTCTCAAAGCTTGCGCGCGCGTTTGTAAAATCGCACGATTTGACAAAAAAGAAATGCGGAAATTTTTTAATAGTTTTTCCAGAAAAAATAGGTGAAAATCAGAGAATTATTTTCTCAAAATACCATGAAAAAAAGTCGGAATAAAAATAAAAAAATCGCATTAAGCGTTTGTTTTTAAATTTCTCGTGAGCTTTGAGACGAACCTTTTTTTTTTTTTTTTGCCTAATATAAATTATTTTATTTTTATTTTTTTGTTAAAAATTCTCCAACCATAAAATTGTTTCTTTGTATCTACAGGTTTCAATGTAGAGACAGTGGAATACAAAAACATCAGTTTCACAGTATGGGATGTAGGTGGTCAGGACAAAATCAGACCGCTATGGAGACATTACTTCCAAAACACACAAGGTATGTAAAAAGCGCAAATAGATTCATCAGGATTGTCCATTAACATTATATGAAAATGTTCTTAAACAAATCCAAATAAAGATGATGTTAACATACCTCAATGACGTTTCGTGCTGTGTCGCAGGTACTCATTGGTGGTGATATGCACATCCCCTTATGTATTGTATAAATTGTTTTAAAGCTGCACAGTACCTTGCAATGAGGTAGAATCAAAGAATACCAACTTCGCCATGTTTCACAGGTCTCTATACGCTTGGTTCAAAGTGTGTGGTTTCAATATAATGGTTCATCACAAAGTTTTACCTGCCACTAAAGTTTGTTTGGCTTATCGCGAAAGACTCAAAACACTGTGCATTGATATAGAATGGTGTGCACACTGTTGGGCGCAGTGCTTACGCTAGTTGTGCGTTGCGTAATGCGTGACTAGGGCACACTTATGTGAATTTACGCAAGCGTGAGTTGGGACTTTATTGACACACACAGTAACAAAAACAATTTTATGTGTGTTTTGTATACAGGTCTGATATTTGTGGTAGACAGTAACGACAAAGAACGTGTGGGTGATGCCAGGGAGGAACTGATGAGAATGTTGAATGAAGATGAGCTCCGGGATGCGTGTGTTCTTATCCTAGCCAACAAACAGGTATCAATTTTATGTTACCCATAAAGAAGCTACTTTAATAGTTGGAACTTATAATTTTCACACACATTATCTTTTCATTATTAATATTATGGTATTCTGTTCTGCAAATTGTGGTGTGAGGAAAACGACTGAAACATTAAGTTTCTTTTTCGAAATGATGTTTCCTGACGAGTCATCTTTGTGGTAAAGTGGCTTGAAGGAAACTCAAGCATACTATAATGCAGCGCGAACGAAAGTTGCACTTTGCATACCCTAGGTAAACTGTGTTTTACTGCTCTGCCAGTTATATCTCATAAATTATACTTATAACTTGTCAAATTACTTGATAGGAAGGACCTTGCTCAAAGATATCAACAGTGAGGTAATTTTTGTTAATGATCTCTTAAGAAGTGACTGACACCATATTTATTTGTTTCCCGTTATACAGGATTTACCCAATGCAATGAACTGTGGAGAAGTGACCGACAAACTTGGCCTCCACACCCTTAGAGGACGCACATGGTTCATTCAGGCAACCTGCGCAACAAGTGGGGATGGTCTTTACGAAGGCCTGGACTGGCTTAGCAATAATATCCAAAAAGCCTAACTAACTCTTTATTGTGTGGCCACTTATGTGTGGTCTAATGTCCCGTTTCTTTCATTCGTAAATAATTACGTGCTGCATAGAAAACTGTTGCTGCAGGTTGATTGGTTGGTAAGCACTTCCACCAGTAGCTGAAGATAAAGATCAATTTGGTGAACCAAAACTAACAACAAAAATGGTGGCTTTAAAGACTGAAGATTTCAATGGTTTTGTCACCATAACATGCTTTATTTAAGAAGGAACAATAAAATATAATGTACTTGACAAAATTGTTGAAGTTTTTAATGAAATTTGCAACTAATAAGGTTATGAATCAATCGCCATTAGTTAGGGCCAGCATATAGTGTGATGTCTTGTCTTGTGTGTTTTCCACAAGTCTTTGTAAAAGTGCAGCTCTTACATTCTACTAGTATACTGATGGACTCTACATGTATGTGACAATGAAGAATGCCTACTGTAGGATGTATTTTACACCCACCATGACTCACTGGCGGAAAATTGCATTCAAAACGTGCAACTACAATGTATGTGTACTCGTCCTTGCCAGATCTCAATATATTTTTATCGGTACCGTACTTGGGCAATTTTGAGCAGATTTGACCAAAAGTGGCCAATAATTGCCAATCGTAGATTATCGGGGACTATTTTATAAAATTTTTAAGGCAAATTGCCCTTAACCTGTGCACAGTCTGTTTAGGTTATTATTATTACAAAAGAAAACAAAGAGAAAAGGTACAAAGTTCTGTGCAGCAAGGAATTATTTGAAAGTAGTATGTTCTATGTCAAGGATGTATGTGTATTGTTTGTATTAATCAGGGTATGAAGAAAGTATATTTAGACCATAATAAGTGCAGTGTATGGTGACTACAGCACTTGGAGGAATAACCATTTCAAACAGTGAAGAGTGATGTTTGCCCTACTACTACATAAAGGCAATTGTAACTGACAGGAACATGGTGGTAATCAACATAATCCTATACTTGGTGCACATGAGTGTGTTAAATCAATTTTTTATTACTTCATTGGTCTGTGCTGTGCGCCGAGCATACATGAGCGTATACACAGACGTGATAAAAAATCACACTGATTGGCTGATCAACAGTCTTGACAACAAGACGGTTGACCCAATGGTCGTCCGCGCATAGAAGGGGAGGAGACCTAACCAATTCTATGTGATTGCCAATCACCAGCGCGTACCCGGAATATGGAAGTACTAAAAAGTTACTTAAGTTTGAAAAATAGATGCCCTAGTCCAAAATTTTGGATCGGTGTTTCAGTTATTTAGGTTTATACTTGCGGGCCTAGAAACAATCTTATCTAAAATAGATGTGAAAACTCAATTGGGCAAAAACACTGGTTCTGCTCTTTGTGGTGGTAGGACAGCTTCACTCCATGTAGGTTTTTCAATTATAATATTTGTGCCGTAATGATTACTCAGTGGCATCTTTTGCGCTATAAATTTTTTATTGCTTTGCCAATCGATTTCAAACTCCTTCGCTTGTTTTTAAATTTGAGATTCTACAATCTACATTTTGTACATTGTTAGCTTCCTTAAATTGTGAAAGGAATATATTTCGGCATTGTTATTTTCATTTTCAAATAAGACGTTTTTAAAATTCACTTGAATCACTACTTTTATCCAAGAGTGAAATCGTGGGCGGGTTAGGAAACCCAGTGAAATAACTCAGAATTAAAATGTAGTAGTAAGATTTTCCAATTCTTAGTGAGGTCACAGTAATACATGGCCCTGTATTCAAAATATGATGTAGCTATTATTTTTCCTGTTCCCGTTGATGTGATGCTCAGTTGGTTACAGCGTACCTTCTCATCATGTGAGCATGCCATTGTCTTACAGCTCAAATGTACCAGATGCTTTATTTGTGCACAAGAGTTATTCTGGTAAAACAGGCTGATGGCTGTTGAATGGACTTGAACACATTGTTTATTGTGGTACCAAACAGTAGTAAATTAAAATTTATAATTATCAATCTACTTTTGGGGACAGCAGGTTGGGATGGTCTTGATTTTGGGAGAAAAAGAATGCCTGCTAATATATTTTAGACTTATATTATTTCTATATAATGGGGATTTGTATTCAGATTGTGAGAGATACATAAGACAGGAAGACCTGTTTGTTTTTTAATTTCACAGCAATGATTGGATGGATAAAGTATGAGAGAAATGTTGGAAACAAACAATTATACTTTGCAATCAGCATTATGTTTTTCTATGTTGTAAATACTGTTCTATGTACTTGGTATGATTTAGTTAGAACCCTGTAGGTATCGTGATGTCAGAATGTGTTGTCCAGTGTGTGTATGTGATTATAAATATATACGGATATATATACAGATGAACAAACATGAGTGTGGTACATGAACATGTGATGTAAATTTGGCGCCATTCAAGAATGCCATGAAATGGTGTGGAATCTTGTATTTATGTACCATGTTCAGTTTCGTTCACGTACATGTAGTGCAAATGTTTTAGTCCCCATTTCCTCAATAAATGTACAGACACAACATAACTAAAATTTTGTGTTAAGTTTAAAAGACTTTCGATTAGTGTTAGTGTTAGCAAAACAAAATGCTTCATAGTAAGTCTTCAAAAATGGACCAAGGGTTGAAATATTTGCAAAATATGTGGACACTTTTTTTTTTCTTATGTCACACATACAAAAAACATGAGGCTTCTAATAACACTGGGTCATAAACTATAAATGTCTTTGAACCTAGAGCTGCTTTCCTAAAGGCCCTGGATTTTTTTTAAATTTCACAGGATAAGCCATATTTCATTGCAAGATCTATATAGCAAAATTAAAAAATTCCCACCATTTCTTAGATGTATAGTTCTTATATGGGGTTCAAGTAAAATATCCATCAAAATTTCCCCAGTCCCAAATATCTTAAGTCGCCGCGTGCATAGTTGTGAATGTGAAAATAGTAGTTCTCTTTATAAAAAAGAACTAAAAGCAATATGATAAACAAAGAAAGTATCCACCTATTTTAATTACCTGTATGTGCTTTATTGCAGATTAATTATATTATATGCTGCACATGTATCCAAGACTAGTGTATCTGTAGGCATTAACAGCAAGGTTTAAATCAGGGGTTCTCTATTAGGCGGCTTGTGGGCCAAATTCCTCCCTGCCGCCCAATGTTGTTTAGTCCTTAAATATGCTCGAAACTTAGAAGTGAGCTGCAGAAGCCTGATTTTGGGTCATATCATCAGAATCTGCCAGATACACTGTACCCCTTAATTTGATAGACATACCATTTTGAGGGGGAAAAGGACATTGGTGTGAGGGCACTTGGCCCTCCGGCTGCTTTGAAATATGTTTGGCCCACATGGCCCTTGAGCATTTGAGAACACCTGTTTTTAAGTTTGTTGTCACATGTTTCTGCTGTAACTATTTATGTGCCTTGTCTGATTGTCAATCTGAAATATCTTGTAAATATGGTTTTCAAAATTTCAATCAAAGTGCATTGGTGTAAACTTAATTGAAATTAATTGAAACAAATAAAAAGATGATGGGGCTCATCATATGCTCAATATAATCTAAATTTGTATGGTTCTTAGTTTTGAGAAGTTTGAATTTTTGTAGTGGAATACTAATGGAAATAGTGCATGCAATTGTGTTGTGGATGTACATATCTAATGTGTGTTAGTCAGTTCTGATTAAGTGCTTACAACATGATAAATGTGGGTATCATGCATAGATCTTGCTCAGGACTAGAAAAAGTGGGGAATATGGGAAGCTCTCTGCTCGGAAAGTTTATTCTCGCAAATGAAATTGTGGGAAATGTTTCTATCTTGTAGGAAATGTTGCTTCTCTTCCTGAGATATTAAATTAACACTTGATCCAGACATGTATTTGTTACCAGGGAGGGGAGTGGAGGGTTTTGATGTTGTTTATATTCTTGTCTACCAACTCGCAGTTTTAAGTGATTAACCAACTGTGTTTCAATCAGTGGTGGCTAACATGCATGCATGCCCGCCCGCCCAGCATTAAATTGATACAAGTTGAAGTCAAGTCACTCTGTAATTTTGGCCACTTGACCAAAATGGCAGATACATTTTAGCAGTCACAATCAGCATTTTATGAACAGTGATTTGATACAGGCATCAGTTTCTGAAGACATTTGCCTTTTACTTTACATTACCATAAGTGTCCCAGCATTAATAAAGTTGGTATTTGGCCAAGAGGATACATATACCAGCCCAACTTGAGATCTCGGAAGCTGAAAGCTATGTACACAAAATTGACAATAAGTTTGTCTCCTGAGAAAGCAATTCACTTTGAATGCAAAAATTTCATGGAAAATTGTGAGCATCCATTGGTCTCCCTCTCTATTTCAACTAATTGTAATCAGGGATGTCAGTATGTCGGTCGGCCACAGCCAGCACTCGGTGCTAATGACAGGCATTTGGCCGTTTGTGAAGCCTTCCAGACCAGCACTAATTTGGCCAAAACCATGCCTCAAAATACCTTTTTGATTATGAGGGCTATTTATGACAGATTCCATGAAAAATAGCCCGCAGGTCATGTGTGTATTTTGCCATTGACAATTTTTTCCATGGGGGCTATTTAGGGAAATTTGGGGGCGAATCGCCCTTCGCCCTGTGAATTTTGAACCCTGGGCCAAACATATGACTATTTGATTATTTGGTCTAGAACTCTTCAAATGTAGTACTTATTTTGTGCTTGAGACATGGACATTTTCAAAAAGCTACAACCAAGACTAATATTTCACCTGGTGATTGTAATTAGTTTCAGAAGGTCCAATCTAAAATTAAAAAGAATGAGATCTAAACTGGATCTTGCTCTCTTTTAGATCGTGTTTCAGCGATCTGATACCTCAACTGTACGTAGTCCACATTCCGACCAAATAATCAACATGGGTGGAGCTTTCACTTCGTTATTTTCCAAATTGTTTGGAAAGAAAGAGATGAGAATATTGATGGTTGGTTTGGATGCTGCTGGTAAGACAACAATTCTCTACAAACTCAAGTTGGGTGAAATAGTCACAACCATTCCAACAATAGGTAAGATACTCCATGCATCAACTATATTTCATGTTCTCATCTTTTGTAATCTGTGCAACTTTGCATACTGGTACACAATGACACACATAGTAATGTTGAATCAGTCTGATAAGATAAGTTCAACAATTATGTGTGTCATAAAAATTGCATTCATTTAAGCATGCTGAATTAATAACTGAATACACTTGGTTGTTTCAACCCATGAAGTGTCTGAAACATTTTTCACATGTAGGCCTGCTTTTTGAACTTCAGAGAGGCCTACAATATAATTAAGTACATTTATCGGTATACAAACACTTTTAAAGGCCAGAGTAATGGAAGACACATTCGTCCACGCCGAATTTGAGATTTCTTGATATTTATCAACACTAACATGTATTCTTTCACTTGAAACTGATAAAATACAACTTGCTAATATTTACTCGAATTTATGCTTGATTATTTCACTCTTTTCAACTCTAAAAAGTCACATGGCTCAAGACAGCTTAGTAAATTGGCGGGAAATAATGAGTCAGAAATGCGCGAATGCGAAATATTGTGATTACGCACGCATTTTGCGTCGCGTGACGCGTATGTCCAACGCAGTCAAGGCGCATTCGGTATGTTGTTAAAATGTGGTGTAAACAAAACAAAAATTTGCAGTCAAAATGCCACTTAGATTTTTTAATTATTTTGAATTTTTGAGCACTGAAAGCAGACATTATAGATTCATTGGTGCAAAAAGATGCATATTTAGACCATGCACCAGATACAGCTTTTACAAGCCTGAAAGCCTTACCGTTTTAAAATGTAAGGATAATGATGCTCGAAAAGGTCCATGTTCTCTCCCATTACTCTGGCCTTAGAGATGAATTTGAAACAGCCTTGTGTTTGCATTTGAAGTGAAAAGGCACCTACTGCATGCCATGATTGCTTCTACATGTACTTCAAGCGGCATACCTTGTATTGAAAAGCAGAATCATATATTCCTCTCATTTCAAGCTTCCCAAACCATGTTGGTATTTCCTTTTTTTTTTTTTTTTTTTTTTTTTGCCTTTATAAAATCAATGCACTTCCAGAATTGAATTTGAGATCTTTAGAATGTGTGTGTAAGCTACCACTAAATCTTGGTTATAACCTGCAGAAAACAATAGCTGTAAATGTATGGACAGTTTATGAAAAATAGACAAAATCTTGTTTTTATGAGAAAATCCTGGTTTGTATCTTTGAAAACACCTCATTCAATCATCCATCTTACAGCTGCAACCAATCATTCTTTATATAAGCCACAATGCTTTGCAGGGAATGCATTTTTTTTTTTAAATTGTTTATATTAATAATGTGATGTGATATTCTTTTGTGTATTTTGCTCACAAATCTAAAGCTTCATTGTAAAGCATGGCATGACCCCTTATTGCTGCCTACCAATACATACTTTCCTGTATACCGGTACCTACATGTAAAACTAAAATGCCATGTGTGTTGTTTGCAACCTCTTGCATCCATGTCTGCATGTACGGCTTTAATGCCGATTATTTAGCTTTGCAATAAACAGATCAAATTATCAGATTAAACAAACCTATTTTAAGGTATTTATTATATTTAGTCAGTGAATCTACAGTTATGTTGCAATAAAGAAGATGCAAAGTGAAATCCCTGTTGATCTAAATAATAACATTTTGATATGAAGATTTTATTACTTCCCAATCCCATCCATTCAGATTAGGGTTGGAATATATTGCAAACCAACAAATTCTGGTAAAAAAATTTGAGTCGGTTGATTCTCTCACACATTTTCAAAATCCAAGCATTAGATCTGGAATTGGCAAATTATCAAATGATAATCAACTAAATTAGTGGAAAAATAATCAGTTTTGACTTCCAAACAGGCCTCAAAATCCTTTTTTGATTACGAGGGCTATTTGTGACAGACTCCATGAAAAATTGCCCTCGTGTGTATTTTGCCATTGACCATTTTTTTCCATGGGGAATATTTTGGGAAAATTGGGCGAACTGCCCTTTGCCAACTATCATAATCAATGAAAATCACTCAATTTGTTCCTTGTGACAGGTTTCAATGTGGAAACAGTGGAATACAAAAACATCAGTTTCACAGTATGGGATGTAGGTGGTCAGGACAAAATCAGACCACTGTGGAGACACTACTTCCAAAACACACAAGGTAATATGACATGCATGATCTGCTTGATACATTTACTTGTACAGATACGCTGTGTTGCTTGACAATATGAATTCCTTTTCAGTTGTGTCATTTTACTAGTCACATAAATAGCAGTGTAATGATCCATGACGAATCATATCTTTCAATTGGTGTAGCAAAAGACGCAGTGGTGCAGTCAAAGGAGGTGGGCAGGTGGAATTGCACCCTTATTCTCTGCCTCAAAGTGTTTACTTCAATGTCCATTGTTCCAATAAATGAGATACAGTTACATAGTGTTATACTTTTCACAAGATCTATTATTAATTTTATCTGTTTGCAATGGGTTTAGTTTACCCGGCTCTAATAATAATATATCTGGTTAAAAAATAAAATGGTATTGTCCTATATTGCATCCTTAGTCATATTCTTTAGCGGCATGTTAAAGTCATAATGTACGATCTTATAATATGAATTCGGTTAATTTTTTTCAAACCTGATTTTTTTGCATATTTGTAATGTTTACACATGTCACAACTTGCACCTAAATGGAATCAGCCAAATTTGTTGTGTTTGTAGGTAAACAGAGCAAATTCGACATAAAGTCATAATTCAAGAAATTATGACTTTATGTCCGCCCATAGAACTGCGTGTTCAACGGCCAAAATAACAAGCAGTGTTTCTTTCACGTTACCCCGTTATTTCAGCTCAAAATGGACAGAAACCATTCCCCAATCATAATACTAGTTTTATTTCAGCATTTTGAGTATATACATGTAATGACAAATTTAAAATTGGAAGGAAATCGTACATTAAGCCTTGAACCAAATTCTTATTGAAAATGGATGACCTAGCCACAGTTTTGAGGTTGAATAAGAATCTATTTGATATAATCCCAAATAATTATAATGATATCAGTACATTATAAATTCTGATTTTGTTTTTTGTGTAACCTCTTGAACACAGGTCTTATTTTCGTAATTGATAGCAATGACAGAGAACGCATAGGAGACGCCAGGGACGAACTGATGAGGATGCTTAATGAAGATGAACTAAAAGATGCCTGCCTCCTAATCTTTGCAAACAAACAGGTATTGATCAAGTATTTATTGTTTATTGCAATTGGCGTAAAGCACAGGCAGAACTTACTAGTGCTCACAGAGCAGAACTTACTAGTGCTCACAGAGCATTAAATTAAAGGGAAGCCCTACATACAAATTAAAAGCGAACAAAAATAAACTGAAAAGGGAAGCAAAAAACTGACAAGACATAGAGGGAAGTGATCTTGAATTATAGCATGTGAATTATGTGATGTCATCTGCATCCTGTCCTTAACTGAAACTCATGTACTGTGTCTGTTGTAAGAAGTTTCTTGACATGTTCTGCACGTTATGCGAACATACATGCTGTTATGGTAAACTGGTGATCATACACAAGTTTATATTTTGAGTAATTTGCCATTGTTTACAATAAACATCAGCTGAATCATTTGTTCTTTGTGCCCAAATAGTTAGTGATATTTGTCAGAATAGATGACAGGAAACTCAAGGTCACATAGAAAACATTTTAGAAAATATTTACATCATATATCTCCCGAGTCTCCATTCTGAATATGAACATTTGTACATACATGTAGTGTATTTAACCTTGGTGGTCAAGTGTGAGTGAGACAAGCAGTTAACAAATTCAGGAAACTATTCAACGCAGTAAACAAATGAGAATTCCATCTTGTGACAGGAAATCGCACAGCAAGGGCCAAGGCTCAATAAGTGAATTGATATTTTCATGAACATTCTTTTGATGGCTAGTTCCAAGACTTCTACCAAAATATATGCTTTAAAAGTTACTACAGGAGTAGGTTCAGGGAGGTACAACAACTTATGATGCAAATGTAGCATGGTTGTAATTTTGGTGTAAGTCTGTTTTAAGTGGTTCCCACATATTCTATTAATCAATGCTATTGCTAATTCTTACAAATTTCAATTGATAAATTAATTAGAATCAAATGATTAATAAATTCATAATTAGCAAGAATCAAGACTGCATCTCGTAACTTTGCTATGAAACCTTAACCCTGTGATGCAGGATTGGATGAAGTCATCAATTTCTTATGAGCTTATACATTGATCAATTGATAAGAATATAGACAAATCCAATTTCACTCATTCCTACACCTCAGTGGCAGATTTTGACAGGGTCTAATCCCACCTGAAATGTGAAATAATGCAGGCTTGGCAGAGATTTTAACTGCATTCCATCACCCATGTTACATATAGACAAAGGAGTGATGAAAGTTTACAATGCAATACAATACAAGATTTTTAAGCAGCTTTCATCCACCCTATTGGGCAGTCACAACACCAGTTTGGTGCGGATGGACCCCTGTAATAGATGAATGAATTCTGACCATCATTTGGCTTGTTGGATTTGTCTATATTAGTGAATAACATAATTGAAGGAACGCCCCTCATTTATAAATATTTTCTTTGGTATTTCATTTTAACAGTATCAACATTTAATTATAAAAATTTTGTTCATTTTTTTTTTTATTTAACTCTAGGATTTGCCTAATGCTATGAACACTGCGGAGGTGACAGACAAACTAGGCCTTCACAGTATGCGAAACCGGGACTGGTACATCCAAGCAACTTGTGCAACCAGTGGAGATGGACTCTATGAAGGGCTGGATTGGCTTAGCACACAGCTGAAGAAAGTCAACTGAAAGGAGAATAGAATGGCAGATTTGTGTTCTTTGTTGTCTTTTTGTTTGCAGGACTTCTTCCATTATGCAAACTGGCCTCACAGAAATCTTGGCATAATTAGAGAATGCCCTTAGCACTCTATTTTTTAGGGTTTGATTAAGATTTAGGAGTAGGAATTAGGGTTAGGATGTAGTATAGAATTAGGGTTAGAATTTAAGTAAGGATGTTAGGGTGCTAAGGGTATTATAATGCTAGTCATGTGATGCCAGTTGATTCAATGTACTTACATGTACAAGTTTGGCTTGCTTTAAGCATATGATGTAAAAACTGAAATCTTTAAAAGTCATAAGATTGCTTACTTTAGTGAAAAGAAAATCATTACGACTTGACAATTAAAGTGTTTGGACATACTAATGCCAGTGTCGGTAATCAGTGTTTGGGCCAAACTCAACTCTGCATCTATACAAACTTTGGTGAGTGCAATGATATATATTGCACCACAGAAAGCATGACATTTGAATGTACATAGAAATTCAATTATAAAAGGACAATCAAGTAAGGTTTTGTACAGAGGGAATTGCAATTGTCCGAATGCATCAATTGTAGGTTGCCTTGTACATTGTAGCATAACTTCAGCAATATCTTCTTGGTTTTTGGAAAACTTCCAGGAATTCAGAAGTTTTCATTTTGTTCACATTAAATGTTATTTTCTGTATATAATTATTTCTATCATATTTTAAAGTATACATCTATGCCTAAAAAAACTTAAGTGTTTTTTTTTAAATAAAAGGCAGGTGCCCTCCACAAAAACATTGTGAGTTTGAGCAACTATATTACTGATACAGGTAGTTGTACAAACAAGTATTATTGTATGACCAATCTATTGTAATGTTTTGTGGAGAGTGTCTGCCTTTCATCTCTTACATAAAAAAAAAAAAAACCTGCTCATTAGACTCATTAGATGCAAATATGCATGTATATAGATTCTATGGTATTAAAAACAACTAGTTAAAAAGATAAGAATGAAGATGAACTTATCTAAAGTAACCTGTGATTAAGAGGACACTTGCATACTGCAACATTAATTTTGTGTTGAGGTTTCCCATTCATGAATAATTTTTAATCCAAGAAATGTATATGTCTGGTATATTATGAAAGGCGCAAAAAGGTCATACTCATAAATGTAGTGTTATTACTAGGCACTTTCATCATCTTGTGATTTGTGATAACAGTTTCTAGAAAAAGATTTTAACTTAAACTTCATATTCTTTCTTTCTTTCAGTACTTTTTTTTATTAGTATTTGAAATAGATAAAGAGGAACAGATTACATACGTTGGGTCCAAATTAATAAACTAATCTGTTGGCTGTAGTATTTTTACTCTTGTTGAGGTCTTGACGTCAATATGTTGAGACAGCTGTGTGTGTGCATCTATGTGGCGTCTTTAAACTTCTGCGGGTGTATGTCATTACAGCGAACGAACACAATTTGAAGATGGGCCAAATGGAACTTGCACAGATTCGCCAAGAGTAAATATGCTATAGTGATGTAACTAGATATGAGTTGAATAAGTTACAATGCAAACTTCAGCAATTCTTTGAAAAATAATGCTTCAGAACTGTAAGAATATCACCGCCTGTGTACATTGTTATGGTTTCTTTTAGTTTCAGAAATGTTGCCTCCAGGTATGAATAAATAAACAATTAACAAACAAACAAATTGGATATCCTTGTATGCTACGTAGCTTATCAAAGATGATATGCATGCAGACAATTGAGTGGAAACTGCTTTTCTAAAAAGAAACATAACATTCTAACCTTACGCCAGTGTACATCGACTAACAACTCTTTTGACTTGACTCGTAATTCATTGGCCAATAAATTGCATGTTAACTCATGCTGTGGAATGTACTTGAATTTACATTGCTTGTAATCATTTTCCTGAGGGAGAATTTGTTCTGTTGGAACCTGCTGCAATGAACATGATTAGTAAATAAACCTCTTGTAAAGAACCAATGATTGTGTGATTTTAACTGATTTGATTTAAGGGGGTACTACACCCCTGCCCAATGTTCGAGGTCCAATGCCGTTATTAACCTTTTCCCAACACTCCAATAGAATCAATTATAATGGTCTGCATACTATCATCACAAAACAAACTTGAAAATGAACTTGTAATTATCATATTTTGACACATCTTCATATTAAAATGTCTTTCACACCATTATTCTCAACCTTATATCTGGGCATTGCATGCACAAACTGTGCACAATCCGAAATAAGATTAAACAAAGCATACAGATTCACTACAACAGTGTTCCATTAAGGGGGTACTACACGCCTGACCAATTTTGAGCCTATTTTTACATTTTTCTCAAAATTATAGCGCATTGGTGACGAGTAAGATATGTATATTATAGGGGCAAGGACTACAACTACTGCACTGAAAATTCAGCAACTCAAGGCAAGAATTTATTGATTCATTGATCAAATATTGGTTTTTCCTCATTTTTGACTAACTCCATAACTGTTGTCTGTGCTGAAATAAAATTTCCAGTGCAGTAGTTGTAGTCCTTGCCTCTATAATATACTTATCTTACTTGTCACCAATGCGCTATAATTTTTGAGAAAAATTCAAAAATAGGCACAACAATATTGTACGTACAATACTCGGAGACTTATCTCTCCTCAAGGACAAACAATGAACAATCATAACGCTTTACAAACAACAAACTATTATAATCCATTAAATAGTTTTGATCTTTTCCTAGCTACATTATGTGGAGTCTCATTGATAATTGCACGAGATAATTTGTCATGCAGTTTGGTAACTTGGTCCAGTTGTACAGGTATTCATGTAAGTACACATGTATGTACATTGTATGAGTGGTTTATGATGATTGATGAAGTGAAGTCATCTATAAAACATGCATGATATTTTCACAGAATTTTACTAAATTTGAGCTGCCATGCTAGCTTAGTGGAAGAATTGTGTTTGTAAAAGGTGGGGCATGCCCAGCTGATTGCTGTAGTATTTAGTTGATGGAAAATTCACTTTGTTTCTGTCTTATTTATATTTTTCAGATAACAGCTCCTAATTTGACATAGGCGAGGTTTGCATATTATATCCCATTCTACAGCAACCCATAGCAAATCAAAATGGGTAATTTTATGAATGTATTTGCAAAATTGTTTGGTAAGAAAGAGATGAGGATATTGATGGTTGGGTTGGATGCTGCTGGTAAGACAACAATTCTCTACAAACTCAAGTTGGGTGAAATAGTCACAACAATTCCAACAATAGGTAAGAAACGTCGGGTTAAACTGCATTTCTCTCTGCCAATTTGTAAGGGCTCTTGTACTAAAATTTCTGATAAGCTAGAAAATTTACTGGGAAATTTTGCTTAAAAATTAATATGGCTGTTGCCATGGAAACTGCCCTACTAACTTTGAATTATCATAATAGCTTAAAATTAAAGAAGCCTTATTAATAATATTATGAAGTGTGATACAAACTTTTGTACTGGCAGAAATTGCAACAACAACATATGGAAAAGGGTCCATTTTTGGCCCCTTCATGAACTTCAAGAGGTCATAAGGTCAAAAAACATAGTTCACATAATATTGACTTGTGATCCAAACATCTGCCTCAATAAATTGATGTACTTTTGAGCTGGTCCCTCAACTTTATTGATTTGTCCATGAATTTAGGTGAGCTATCAGCTATGGGACGAGAACACACACTAAACGAAGGCTGCATGAAATCAAAATGATCAAGTGGTTCTAGAACAAAGTGTCAACAAATTCATGTACATGCACACACAGTATTATGATATTGTAACTCCTATTGTGAAAATGAATGATAAAATATGACATTTATCTCCATATAATTTATATCTATGCACAGGTTTCAATGTAGAGACAGTGGAATACAAAAACATCAGTTTCACAGTATGGGATGTAGGTGGTCAGGACAAAATCAGACCGCTATGGAGACATTACTTCCAAAACACACAAGGTATGTAAAAAGCGCAAATAGATTCATCAGGATTGTCCATTAACATTATATGAAAATGTTCTTAAACAAATCCAAATAAAGATGATGTTAACATACCTCAATGACGTTTTGTGCTGTGTCGCAGCACTTTCTCAAATTGATGTCAGCTGCTTCCTATTGGTAGCTGACGTAAATGGCGCTGTCAATAACTGATCAGTTTTTGACAGGATTTGGTTAAGAACATTTTCATATAAAGGTATGCAAGATGGTCTGGTGAATCAATGGTAGGAAGATGAACTGATTATCTGTTTTAACTGTCTTTATGTTTAAAAGCTACCAAGTTTTCATATACTTTTACCTCAAGTTTGTGTAGTGACATCGGCGATTTACAGTGACTGTGCTGTAAGCGTGCCAACAAACCACCCATTTATGAATGTGTAAATGTTCTGTGGGATTAGGTCTGACAGCGCAGGTGATTTGATACTACAACCAGCAAAATACACGCCTAGATCAATACTAAATATTACGCACCTAAATCAATACTCAAGGCGAAATAAAATTTAGACATCGCGAAGTAGAAGATGACCACTACAGTATTTTGCAAGGATGATTCACACTGACCGATATGGCGCTGTTTACAGCATAAAGAGGAAGTGGGGTTCTGATTGGCTAATTGAATCCCCTCACCTTATCGGCACCTTGTTCGCCGAACAAGCTGCGTAGTATTGGTCGGCCAGAGCAAAAGGTCTTTGCAAAATAGTTAGCATAGGTTCAACTTGATGACATTCACAGGCAGAGTCTTAGCCAGAAATCAGAAACCACCCGTCCAAGCAGATAGCAAAATTTGACCCTCAAATATAAAACAACTTGTCTATACCCATGGAAGGGTCACTAGGGTCAAATATGTCCTGATTTGGCCTTTACATGTCACTCTGAATTAGTCTCAAGTTCATACAACCTTAAAATCATCTGTTTTAGAGCTATCACATCTGTAAAATCCATTAAATCCACCCGTCTAAAATTAGATTAGGCCGTCTAAAAGACAGGTGGACGCATGGCTGGCTAAGACCTTGTTCACAGGTTTAGTTATTTCAGGTGTAACATTATAATTATCTGTAAGTATCTCCCCCATAGCATGTGTGAGGCAGGTGATAAATATCATGCTTACCACGATACCCATGTATCCATACTCCCTGACAACTGATTGCTGAAAATAAGTTGTCAGCTGAGCTGAGGGTTAGGGCAATTGATATACCTAATCTGAAGTCCAAGCGTATGCTTCATATAAGTCTACATGAAATTAGCCTATTGTCAACACTTCTGTAAACAAGATGCCAGCTTGTCTGAAATGAGAGGTTTTCAACCAATGTGTACTACCAGCCATGACCTATGGAGCTCATACTAGAACAACACTGTGAAGGCTTACTTGAAGGCAATACTGAAACCCTACAAACTTATTTTATAAGCTGTCTAATAAAGACAGTCTTTACCCATTACAATGAAATAATCTTTGTGTTATGGTAAACCAGTGTTCTCTCTTTTAAAATGGCCTCGATTTATTTCACAGTGCATTCATTTATCTCTTCTCCATTGTGTATACCACCACTATGCAGGTCTCATCTTTGTAGTTGATAGTAACGACAGAGAACGTGTAAGTGATGCGAGAGAAGAACTGATGAGGATGCTTAATGAAGATGAACTAAAAGATGCCTGCCTCCTAGTCTTTGCAAACAAACAGGTATGATTCCGTTGTGGTAATGAAGGCCAGCATGTAGTTTACATGCATTTTGCCCTTTGCGTCAAACACAGTGGCAAAATGACTTTTCTACAGTATCAAAAGTCGGGGACAAAAGGTTGTGAGGAAGAATAAAGCCAAAACATTGTTAAATCATTTGAGCCTTAATTGTGGCATTTATCACCAAAAACATGTGATTATAAACTGGCCCTGATTATAGGGAACAAACCGAAGTTTGATGGCATCCTATAAATGAAAGTGCTTTCGTTAGAAGGCTGACCCCTCCATGAAATGTAAGTGTGAAATGTTGAAAATATCATCCCAGGAAGATGAACTGTGACTGATATTTAAGCTATTTTTTTCACAAATGTAATAAGATTTACCCCCCCCCAACTTCAGTTTATAGAACATCATCAAACTAGGTTAGTTCACTAAGAAGTTCGTGTCATTTAATTCAAAGTGCCAATTGATGTCTTGTCAATGGACACACACATGATTTGCTAACTGCAAAACTAGCACTTTTGTCTGTTTGATAGAATTTTCAGTGTTGACAAAACTCAAATCTCAAAATCTGAAGTTGATTAAGCAATACATAACTGGGGGTAGCGTCAACCCTAACCCTGCTAAATCCAACATAATCCAACATCCAGGGTGCCTTCCCTTCAGTGACACGGAGGGTGAGCAGCACGTAGGCCACCTCAAATCAAACCACCTCTAGGGGATAAGGAAGGGTATTTTGGATTTGTTCCTGACACTGAAGTTGTTGTTTTTTCTCTCCTTCCAGGATTTGCCAAATGCAATGAATGCCGCAGAAATCACAGACAAATTAGGCCTTCACAGCCTCCGAAACCGCAACTGGTACATCCAAGCAACATGCGCGACGAGTGGAGATGGTCTTTACGAGGGTCTGGATTGGCTAAGCAATCAGCTGAAGAACGCAAAATAATCACACTCACCACCCTCACTAGGGGAGGGGGATTTATTAATCACATGGCATGTAGTCTTTGTGCAGTCCTTTTTTACATTTTTTTAGTATCCATTGCAAGTAACAAGGAACATAAGAAAATAAGATGTGATATAGGTGATGTTGGTAATTTTTGAGATAATTATGGGAACTCAGTGAATGAGATAAACTTCCAAGATTTCTTTGTTAAGTTTTTGTTTTCTATTGGAAGATAATATTGCTACTCAAGTACACTTGGTGTTATGAACATCACCCTTGTCACCTGTTACAAGCGCTGTTTGCCTGAATTCCTTTGACAAAGCAGATGCACTCGGCATAGATTATTAATGTGAATATATATGTGTCAGAAGTGTGATCATGCAGTATTACAATTTTATAGATGATTGGCAAGTTGTGCATGCTAGATTGGCCTTCTAACATGATGTTTTTAGTGCGATGATATTGGAAAAGGAATTGAGGTCAACAGTCAAGACTGCTATATATTTTGTTCTTTGTTAATTGCAATGTTCTATACAGAAGAAAATGTGTTGGTTTGACGGCATATCACACACTATTTAGAACTCATTGTATGTAACACTTGTATAATAACCAGAAGGTAACACAAAGGAGGGGTGTAATATCAGACTTGAAACAAGTCTATTATAAACCAGAGGGTAACAATATGGGAGGGATGATAAATAAGACTTGAAACAAGTCTTAATGTGAAGATGTTGGTTTGTATCTACAGCACTTCAGGTTCTTTGTAAACTTCTATTCCGTTATGTCATTTATTTGTTATTTGTAATTTTGGTTCTCTGTATTATTGTTGCAAGTTTTTTTGTTATGAGAGGAACCAAAATTAAATATTGTAACATTAATTGTGAATTTAGGTAATTTTATAGTGATATCTGACAAATGGTAAAAAATAATAAGTATTTATTTTGAGAAACATTACAGTCTTGTGAATTTGTCACAATCCTTTGTTTGCTTCCAGCTTTTAGTACAAAGGGTTTTGTAACAGGGTATATACTGCTTGTAAATGGGAACCAGTTGAATATTTTACATAATTGGGATATGATTTCTTGTGGAATTAATGCGGGCAGGGTGGGTTTGATTGTACAGTGTCTTGTTTACAACAAACTGTATGGTTCTTAACTCATTGCTAGTCTTCTAATCTAACTCAGTTTAGATTTTAGTAGAGTTTTGTTGTCCATTTGCAGTGGATTGCAAGTTCGGTCATAGTGAAGTCACACGCAGTAAACTGATATTGGGCTATTCCGGTTTAAACCCACAAACCCTGTATGGAAGACATGACCTTAATCTCCTGCACAGGTTGCAAATTGATACTCCCTGTGTGGACGATTAAGGTCATGCCTTCCATGGTGTATGGATTTAAACTGAAATAGTCAATTGTTGATATTAACAGTGTATCAGAATGTGACGTAACATGATTAACCACCAAGTGGTAACTCTTTGTTTCTTTGACAAGGTGGGAGCTCCTTTTTGAGATATGGATAAAAAAATGTGATAAATATCATGTATGATAACTGCTGGCTGTTCTTACAAAGATTCCCAAAGCATTGACTGCCTAAGCCCATTTTTAAGTCCCCAAAACTTGTAACTTATTAGAGGCCTTATAATGGGGCTAGGCAGTATGTGGCAAGTGATTGTAATAAAGCCCATGCTAGTTGTGATGTTTTCTACAAAAGATGCATAATTATGAAGCATTTTGTTTGGGGTTTGTAGCATATTGAGGGTGTTTTCTTTATTGTAACCAGGATGATAATGGTTTCACATGTTGTCACAATCAGTGTCAAGTGATTTACTTTATAGACTTTGAAAATATATGAGAAGAAACTTGATTCACACAAATCTTTTTTACAAGAATCTTGGCCGAAATCTATTTTCTGACTCCACCAAAAAGTCTGATAGGGCATTAATAATCACTGTTCCAAGTTGCAATCCAAACTAAAATTCATATGTCATTTTGTATCATTTTTCTTAGATAACTAAAAAGGGAGCATAACATTACTAAATATGCAACTCCATTTTGAAAGTTTCCATGGTTATTTTGTTTTTAATTGGGCAAATTGATAACATGCCCCAATATGCTGCAAACCTGCAAATCAGCAGCCGAGTAGGTGATTACAACTGTAGAATAGATGTGGGAGATTTTAGAAAATCTGGTCTTTTTATTTATAGAAAATGAACGGAAATAATTGGGGGAAAGCTTGTCGTACATTGTGGAATATTGTAGAACTATATAATCTTATTAAGGGGTACTACACCCCTGTCCAATTTTGTGCCTATTTTTGTATTTTTCTCAAAAATTATAGCTCATTGGTGACAAGTAAGATATATATATGATAGGGGCAAGGACTACAACTACTGCACCGAAAATTCAGCAACTCAAGGAAAGTGGTTATTGATTTATTGATCAAATATTGGTTTTCCCTCATTTTTGACTGTAACTCCACAACTGTTGTCTGTGCTGAAATAAAATTTCCAGTGCATTAGTTGTAGTCCTTGCCCCTATAATATACATATCTTACTTGTCAATAATGCGCTATATTTTTTGAGAAAAATGCAAAAATAGGCACAAAATTGGGCAGGGGTGTAGTACCCCCCTTAAAATAACTTAAATTGAAGTTTGTATGAAATCAGTATGTACAGTGGGTTCTTTTTGTTGGATGTTGGGAGAGGCATGTTGTGTTTGTGTGAACTATCAATGCACAGAATGGGATATTTAAAGAAAGTTATGTAACAAAAATCTTGAAAATGTTCTCTGCAAAATGTGTTGAGAACAAAAAAATAAAAACAGCATAATAAATTTAATTAATTTGGATGGGCTCTTAATTCTGATTTGGAGAGCTGGAATTATATGCTATTTTTTGTCAGATTTAAATTTTAATTATGCACTAGATTCAAGAAAAGAAGTTTATAGGTATTGTTAACTTGTAATACTTGGCCAAGGTGGAACTTGCCTGTTGCATCCATGTAGCGTACTATGTGTATACGCTGTGTAAAGTGATCTTCTGGACCATGTTATACACATGTTTATCGCAGAGCTACAAGCATGTTGAGTATTCCACCTTGGCCAAGAATTATTTTGAAATGCATTATAGTGTGTATCATGTTAACCCCAGAGGTCCAGGTACACACATGAATTTAAATGGGTTTATACTGCCTTATTAACACCTCATCATTGCAGTGAACTTGGCAACATGGTATGTGCTGCAAAGCACTATTTCCCAGCTTGGGTCAATACATTAAAGTTACGGGGGTGCATTATTAGCAAACCGGTTGATGTCACATCCAGAAAGAGATTTAGTAGAAACTAGCTTTCGCAGTGCCTCATAACCAGATGTTTATTTGCAAGACTTGTACAGTGAAACGGGAGGGAAATTGTTGTATAATGTATGGATGGGTGTGATAACAAAATTAATAACCACAATGTTGCATCAAACCTCAAGGGTCATTGATAATTTACACATGGATTTGAAAACAAATTACGATTCAGTTATCTGTAAATAGAGTGTTCATTTGTTATTTTATTTTAGACATTCCCATTGTTCTGTATTAATTTGATATAGCAGTCATAAAGGTAAGGGGGGATCGTGGCATGTTGAATAAACAAATTTCGGAATGGAACTTGTGGAATGCTGCTTTCAAATAATCCAGTTCATTTACACTGTTCACTTACATCTTTAGGTAAACCTCATAAGTACACAATTTTGAAAAGATAAAGAACAATCAGCATTGGTGCTTTGTACAAACCAATGATTTGATCTACGTGTAAATACGGGATTCATATTTGGACCAAAGATGATTATTATGATTGGATTTCCTATATAGCACAAATTATGCTAGACAAATTATCACATTAATCTGTTATGTGTGGACACAATGGTGGTGCTAACAGGTCCAGTCTTGCAAAAGCCTTTTCAAATTTCTTTTTGAAATGTGTTTACAATTACAATCAGAATTCCTATCATAACATTCACAGTTATTAGGAATACTGATTTTGCACAAGTGAAGAAACATCAGCTGTTTTTAAATCAATTAAATGCAGAACCAGAACCTGAATAGATAAATGTAATCTAGTCCATGGTCGCTCTGACTGAATCTGCAAACATAATTGAGATGTTGATTATCAAGTCAGAGAAAACATACACTTGTAAATTCAGGTTTTTTGACGTACTGGCAGAGTAGCTGAGTGAAATCATGACTAGGTCCTTTCTTAATAAATTGTGAGAAACAACTTTTGATTTTTTTTGGGAATTTTAAATCATTGTGGCCAGCACCACCAAAGTAATGTACCACACAGACATTTTTTGATCAATTTGAATATATTTTGTTTCCCTGTGACCCCACATATTTATCATAAATATTGTTTTAAGTTATCAGCCTCAGTGCGCAAGTAAAAACCTGCATACATATCATAGTGAATGTTACTATTTGGATGGGGCCAATGTTTATTAAATATTGTATTGTATCTGATTAAACCTGTGTTAATTTACATACCTAGAATTGTGGCTGAATTATGACATGGAAATAAATAATGGGACAGGATGAAAGATTTTATGTTGTGTTTCTTATTCTGGTGTTATGAGTGTGAAGTGTTTCTTATTCCAGTGTTATGAGTTTGAATGGGTAGTCCTGGAATTTTTCACATTGAATCTTCAGGCCAGTATTCATTCATTTCCAATGTTATTCACATAAGGGCAAATTAAAACAAATTTCTTCTGATGTTGAAAATCTACAGAATGCAGTTGAGTTTTATTTTAATACACTGGCGAAGTTAAGTAATAATTGGATTAACTACCATAGCAATAGGGTCAAACAATTTTTGAATATATAGAGTTTATGCAATAAACCAATCGGAACGGTATAACAATTGAAAATGGCAGCCATGCTGGAGGACAGTTCTAAGATAGCTTAAGATAACAGAGGGGCAGGTCTCTAGATCGATTCCACAACCGTTCATACCTACCACACGTTTTATTGTATTATCATGAAAATTTTCCCGTGGTACCTTATGGAGGGCAGAATTTTATTTAAATGAGGATGAATCTGTTATGACGTCGTATTGCATACCCTCTATACCGTGCTGCACTGGTATTCAATCTATGATTGCAGACATCCACAGGTGATGATAGCAACCTGCTTGTAGTGCTGCGCGATATATTCAAAATTTGTGATTTGTTACGTAACTTTGCCAGTGTATAATTCATTCATATTTTGATTATTGCAGATACCACTTGCAGATTAATAAATTTGTGCATTCGTACCGACAATGGGCCACAAAATGAATCGGACTACCGATACAGGTGACAATCTTAAGACTGAAAAAATTCTGGAAATTATATTGTGGATAGAAACTACTTTCTTGTTTTGAATGGTGAAGAATTAAAATGAAATAAATGCTTTCTGGCAATTTCGGTGTGAATAACACAAATTTACTAATGCCTGCAGGACCTACTAATTTAATAAGTGTGGTCTAATTGAAGATAAACACCACACAAGATAACATTCGTCAAAACAGTTAAAATATACTCATCAAATGATTTATTTAATTCCCACATGTATACAAATTTTAAAAACCAGCAGAAATGATACGAAACAAAATAGCAAACAGGAAAGCACAGTGCAGTACAAAGTTCCTATTACTACACAAGGGAAACAAGTTGGCTTTTACACAATTAAGGTATACAAATATTTTGGGTTTTACTATAGAGATACAATTTTACCACAATGACACATATCTGAAACAAATGTGATAAAACATCAAGAAGAACAAGCCTTGACCAGAGTCAATTACAAACAGTTTGGAACAGCCATATTAATTCTGGGCTAGATATTGCTTCTATGCAACTTGTGCCCGTAACATGTGTAGATGCGTGTCTCTTGCCCAAATCATTATACACACAGCAAAAGAATTAAGGTACCAGTTATGTTCACACACGGTCTGTATATAGTAAACAAAAACAAATATGTGACCGGCTCTGACAAAACCAGGAACATGTCGCATTTGTAACATTTGTTACATTTCATGATTTGAATAAAAATGCAAGCACATATAGACAATAAGCTTTAAAATGATACCAAAATGATATAAATAAAGGGTTCACAAATAATAACTCCCCCCCCCCCTAAAATAACCAGACATTTCTTTGCATAACTTGACATACATTTCGTTGATTTGAAAAATCTAAAAACCTGTGAATAAAGGAATCATTTTTCTACCCTCCCAAAGTTTTTTCTTTAAAAAATCTTGTTTTGGCCAAAAATAATCACATTTTTCAAAAATGATGCTTTCAGAAAAAGTTGCACTTTTTCACATCCTATACATTTAATGTACAAAAACATTCTCGATATCAATGTTTTGATTTACTTAATGGTGTTTTTGTTTTCTTTAATTTTTTATGTATACGATTACCCAGTCACCCATGCATTCATCTTGCAGTATAAAACAATGGTTCATTGACATGTACAGGGTTTTTCTAGAAGATTTTATTGAGCCGGTGTTTCAAAAATAGTAAAATCAATTTAGGAGTTACAAAACATTTCTTTGCATAACTTAACATTCATTTTGGTGATTTGAAAAATTTAAAAACCTGTGAATAGAGGCATCTTTTTGCTACCCTACCAAAGTTATCCCTTCTCAAAATCTTTTTGTTTTGGTCAAAAATAATCAAATTTTTCAAAAATTTGCACTCGTCAACCTCCCATACATTTAATGTACAAAACTTTCTCGGTATCAATGTTATGATTGATTTAATTGTTTTGTTTTCCTTCACCTTTTTGTCTCTGAACTCTTAGTCACCCATGCAACCATCACGTAGTGCAAAATAATGATTTGTTGAAGCAAATTTTGACATAAATGAGGATGTTGAAAAGTGCAACTTTTTCTGAAAGCATCATTTTTTGAAAATGTGATAATTTTTGGACAAAACAAAAAGATTTTAAGACGGAAGAACATTGAGAAGGTAGAAAAACGATTCCTTTATTCACAGGTTTTTTAATTTTTCAAATCAACGAAATGTATGTCAAGTTATGCAAAGAAATGTTTTGTAATTTTAGGGGGGAGTTATTTTTTGTGAACCCTTTATATCGTTATGAATTCGGCAGAGTGACGAATCGAGAATTTTGATCAAATTGAGTTTTTGTATGCTTATGTTTCAGGTTATCTTTTATTTCCACCAAAAATTAATGATAAATCTTACTCACCAACATAGTTATTGAAATTTGGATTTGGACGAATCGCGCCTAAGTGCGATAAATGAATTCGGCAGAGAGACGAATCGACGTATACTTAGCTGTACAAATCATGTTGATCTATAGTATTGTATAGCGGGAAACCCTGAATTTTCTATATTGCATGTCGTATACTAATATATTTGATACCAACGTATAGCTGTAGGTATCTTCTATCCAGTGATACCAAAATAAGTACAAACATTTCCCACATGATATTGCTGTGGTTTAATAATGTGAGTGCCGGCCCGTGAAATTGGAAAATCCCGGAAAATCATACGCAAAATATACATGTAGGCCAATATTGTTATTTTTGCTTTAAAATTCTTGAGTTTTTGCTAAATATTACAGTGATGACTATTTATAACTTATATAGCAAGTTAAGTCTACGTAGCCTTAGGACAACCAGTAATTTCTACACAAAAGCCCCAAATCAAGAATGTGTGCTATGGTTTACACGTACATGTAGTTCTATGCGTATTCGACCTCTTTCTGCGCAGTGGTAGAGACATTTTGGATACAGCATAAAGCCGAATAGCTGTTAAAACGCATTTGGGGGATATATCGATTATTTCAGAACATGCAAGTATTGCCAATAATTCATGTACATTCACTTCTATAATATACACTTCAAATGAGTGCTCACGAATGTTCTAAATTTTTAGAAGGACCAATGGAATGGTATCAAGATTTTCAATCGCCGTTTACTCAGAACAGCAATTTTGCGTATTCGGCACTCTGCCGTATTCATAACGATATGTAGCATCCATACTTTTCAAGATATGGGTAATTTTGTAAATCATACCTTGATATTTTTGCCAAATTACTATTCTGAGTAATGGGCCAATTAGTTTTCTGCCTTACACAGGATTGAATAGGGATTATCATAGTTCAATTGTTTCAAATTTTTGATTAAATAAACCTTTCTAAATAAGTACTTTCGAGAGAGAAAAAAAACTAAGGACTCAGCGGGGATTGAACCCCGGTCACTGGATTACGGGTCCAGAGTCAAACTCTGGTAGTACAGTGGTTAGACTCTGGACCCGTAATCCAGCGACTGGGGTTCAATCCCCGCTGAGTCCTGATTTTTTTTCTCTCCTCAAATTTTCATGTCAGTTTGCCCGAGCCCCAAACACATCATTTAAATCATAATTTCTCAGGCTTGCATTGTTTATTTTACGATCCTCGCATCTTAATTTGTGTCTCGCATTGTCTTACACCCTGCTAGGGTGAAGCATATATAGGCCACCATTATTTTATATTTACTATTAATATAGTCAATTATCACTTGAAAACTTCTATATAGGCACTTATATTAGGGACTAAACATACATGCATGTACAACATAACAAATTAACTGAAAAAAATAAAAATCCTCACCAGCTATACAATATTTTTACAAAAGGTTGGTTTTGTGCTTTTCTGACAACAAATAAAATACAATAATTATAGTAACATATAAAACAGTACAGAATAAACAGCTTTCCCTTAATTTTGCAGGTTATCTGGCTGACTACATAATAAAATCACATCTTGATTATACAAAATAGTATTTAGATATTTACAATTATATATGAAAATATAATTTAATACCACCAATCATTCTATATAATTTTGCTTATAATATTTTACATAAATTTTATATTATTTTTCTTATAATATTATATCACTGAATAGATTCATCAGGTTTGTAGATATACAGATTGAATAAATTTCTTTTGTACAAAACCAGAAATAACTCACAATTGACGGTTTCGTCTATCATGGTCGATAGACATCTTCAGAATGATGATGGCAGATCCTCACCACTTCCGGTTTGCCGAATCCTGACCGTAGATAGTCAATAGGCAATATAAAATTTATGTATGAAAAAGAGCAAGAGGGCACCATCCGTTTCTGGACACGCTTATAGTAAGGAAAGCGGATGGCTCGGTTAAGCTACTCGTTTACAGAAAGGTCACACATACAGACCAATATCTTAATTTCCAGTCCCACCACCCGATACACCACAAATTAGGTGTAGTCTGCACTCTCCTTGACAGGATGAACAGTATTGTTACGGAAGAGGGAGACAAGAAACAGGAAGAGGAGAAGATCCAACAAGCGTTAAGCCGGTGTGGCTACCCCCGTTGGTCCTTTAAACAGGTCAAAGAGAAAATGGCAAACAAATAGGTTAAGCCAAAGACCAAGAAGGACAGTAATAACAAGTCAAAAGGTCTTGTGGTAGTCCCGTACGTGGGACTGTCACAGAAAGCTAACAGGATTTTCCGCAAACACGGCATAGCCACGGCAATGAAACCAAATAATACTCTTCGCAAGATACTTGTGCACCCAAAAGACAAAATCGACCCCTGTAACACTACCGACTGTGTCTATGAAATTCCGTGCACAAACTGTAACCATTCATATATAGGTGAAACCAGTCGCAAATTCGAGACTCGTCTCAATGAACACCAGAAAGAAACAACTAGGGTGTCCAAGACCAAGCAAAACTTTACTCGTCAAACTCGCAAACAGTCAAAATCGGCCATAGCAGATCACGCCGTGCAACAAAACCACATCATTAATTGGAACAATGCCAAAATCCTTTGCAAAAGTGTGACCCCAACTCAAGACACATAAAGGAATCCATCTTGATCAGGAAAAGGGGAGCCAGCGTCATGAATAGAGACGAGGGCGCCCACTTCTTAAGTCACATCTATGATCCTCTCCTGGCTGATACACCATCTACGGTCGGGATTCGGCAAACCGGAAGTGGTGAGGATCTACCATCATCATTCTGAAGATGTCTATCGACCATGATAGACGAAACCGTCAATCGTGAGTTAATTTCTGGTTTTGTGCAAAAGAAATTTATTCAATCTATAATATTATACAAAAGTGTTAAAATACCACCATTTATTCCATATTATTCACCATATACTGTTTAAGTGCCAAGTGGTAATTTTTGCGTACAGTTATTTTCGCGATTAGGAGTGCGAGTCACAGTTTCGCGAATGTTATTTTCGCGATTGCCCAGTTCTTCCCTATACTTGCAATACATTATTGCATATATTCGCGAGGTTTTATTGTTGCGGTTGGAGCTCTAATCGCGAAAATAAAACTCTCGCAAAAATGACCACCTGTACAGTATTCCATATTATTCTGCTATTTCATATTTAGCAGTCTCATACAAATACTTTCAGAATACTTGTCACTTTGAGATTGGTAGTGATGTCACTACAATCATATTCTAGTTTGTATAGCCTTGGAACAACGGCATAATACCCTCGCATATAAAGCCGACATAATCGTAACATTCACAGAGACCCATCATATTATGATGTCGCTTAAGTTTGTTCGGCTTATATAAGGCGGAAAAATAAGACTCATAACACTATGTATTGATATAGAATGGCGTGCACACTGTTGGGTGCAGTGCTTACGCTAGGTGTGCGCTGCGTAATGTGTGACTATCGCACGCTTTTGTGAATTTACGCAAGCGTGAGTTGGGACTTTATTGATGCGCGTTGGAACAAAAGCCGAATAATTTCCGCTTTATATAAACCAAACAAACTTTAATTACCAATCTCAAGGTAACAAGCATTTATTTTCAGCCTGTAGAATTAATTTATTGCAGTTTTTTCAATATTTTACTTCCATTTGCACAATATGTAATGGCGCACATGTCACTTTACCCAAGGGTTATTGTGTCCAAGTCCCATTGAAATCCACCCAAGTATGTAGGACAAATCAATAAAAGCAGCCAAGGTTCAACATTTTTTGGCCAAAGATAAACATTTTTTGGCCAAAGTTTAATTTTTTGGATACAGGTTAACATAATTTTCTGTGCATACACAGAGCTCATTTTGGAGTCCTTTTTCAAACTTTGTTTGGCAGTGACAAAACCAACGTCACCAACAGGAAACACTTGTTTTTTGTTCGGCCTAACCCCAGGTAAAATATTTGAGCCCAAAATGTTTCCTTAAATGGTATATGAATAAAAATGTGATAGCCTCATCCCCCATGGTAGTACCACCCATACTGTTCTATGGGCTCTTTTGAACATGTAATACATTAGGCCAAATAAAAAAATTAATTTGTTTTGCATCTGCGTCCCTCCTCACTTTCTGGGATCACAGTCCATATATTTTTTTTTCAATTTTCATGTTACATTTAAAAGTTTTTATACCGTACTTAAATAAACAATGAATGAAAGAAAAGTTTAACCAATTTCTCACAACTTACTTGTTTAGCTGTGGTGGCTACAAGTTTATTAGTCAGCATGAATTACTTGCAAGTATTTTTGTGGAACTCTAAGGGGCCTAACCCCGCATAATCTTTAAAAAAAAAAGGTCTCATCGTTTTCCTGGCATATTGACTGCTCAATGCCAGAAGCGGGTAAGTGCAATAGATGTGTAGATGAGTATAATATATTGTGTGTAAATTGTCAAATGTTCACAGGGCAGCTATTACACACTTCTGGCAATGAGCAGTCGAGATGCTGAAAACTGCTAGAGGAAATATCTCTCACACACAATTGGCCTGTCACACCATAATGCAAGTAAATTTGAAATGACAGCACAAGTTGTCATAACAACATGTTAAGAATACCAACACATGTTAAGAATCAGGGGCGGATTTAGGGGGGGGGCGCAGCCGGCGCGCGCCCCCTCTATTTTATGACTAGCAAAGGGGCGCTGTAACTTAAAAATACAAAATTGTAAGAAATTAAAAAAAAGGAACAAATTCGCCATGAACAGCAAACAATGGGCCAAAACCGTTGAGTTTTCGAGGGGGGTCGACCAAAAGGCGCCCCCTTTATTAAAAATTCCTGGATCCGACCCTGAGAATGCCTGGCTTATTGCCAGCACATGTTAAGAATGCCCGTAAGTTGTCCTTATAAATGTATTTTGATGAAAATTACAAATAAAGTAACACAATGGCTCCATTCAAATCTCTCATATTAGAAAAAGTTTTGCTATGTAACAAGGCAAATCACCCAATATTTGAACTGAGCTGATGCATAGCTTTGAGAGGAATGACCATTAAATCAGAGCAAGCTCATTTGATGTAAGAGACTCAGAATATATTAAACCTTAGGTCCTGTTCAACAACATACAGCTATGGTATAAAATTGGATCAATTGAGGCCAAATTTATTGGTTGAGTATAGGAGCTTTAAAATATTGGACAAGACATAGTCGAGTCCAATATTTTTAAGCTCATAGGGAGACTTGTAAATATTGTTGGGTGTAAAGCATCCAATTTTATCATTATTATACACAACCAGCTACCTATTATAGCTGCCGCCCCCGATGTACACTGCTGCACAGCTACTTCATTGGTACTGAAGAGTACACACATTCAGTATCACATGCACAGTACACACACTAGGACTGAATTGGTACTGCACCAGAGTAGCCACAAAGTAGCTGAGCAGCAGTGTCACCTCTGGAGTCAACAGCAATAGGAATCTGATAGTGTATGTTTTGGATCCAATATTTTCACACACATTGAGATTCATCAAAAGATTACAATAATCAGTAGCGGATCCAGTGGGTGTTTAAGGGGGTGTCAAGATCATACAAAATCAACCCGATTTGGATAATTTTTGAGTCCTAAAAGTTCCTCCACGACCCATACTTGTGACCATTTTCAAATTCTGGATCCACCACTGATGACAGATAATAAATAGTTGTCTATTTCTATATCAATATAATTGCATTGATGTTCATTTATTTAAAGTGAATACCATGTTTAACGAGTTGAAAAGATAATAAATACCTTTGAAAGTATTGGTAAACACTTGCAGCATATCACTCATTCTATTTTCATCCGGTGAGTAAATTAAGATATTTACTTTCAGGCAAACAATTAATATAGATTGAAGCTTGAATAAAAATGTTCCCTTTCACATGAATACCTATTGGTAACAGTTTGATCCAACCAGGATCAAGGAGGCAATTTGGACAATCGAGTTCAAAGTTTACAATTCTCATTATAAACTTGTCAGTAACCTAGGCTGGTCTGTAAGGGAGCATGCCTGGGAACATGGAAAATCCATGGTCCAGACCTAAGCAAAATGCACAAGCCAATGCTTAATTAAAAGAAATGAAAAATACTAAGAAATAGAGAGAAGTCAAGAAGGCCACTCCCAACAATCAATATTACAATTCTGCCCACAGTAATTGCTGAAATCTTTACATACCTAGTATCACAGACTACTAGTGATGAATCACAAACAGTCAAAGTTTCAGCATCATAAAGAGGGCAGATCATTTCATGAAGTGCAACAGATGAAACTGCATGCTATGCACATACTGCATATTTTTTACAGTCTTTCACATAAATGCGAAGACACGCAATGCTCTATGCACGCAACGCTGGGGTGACATGCACAATAGAATGATCGGCCCTCATGAATATGCGAGAATTCACAGCATACAAAGCACTGGGACTTTGACTGTTGATACATAATCTGTAGTAGTCCTTGCCTATTACATGTATACCTTAGCGTTACCTTCATTTACATCAATGGCAATTATATTATTTTGCTCCCGGCCTATTTTGACCTGCATCTCAATTTCATGTTGCTACCTTGGGTCTGGTTGGATCAGACTGGGTCACATTTTATATCAAAATAATTCCAAATTATTTATAGTCCTGTTCTATTAATGTCAGGTACAGAATGATTTTATATACATTTAAATGACATTCGCCTCATCTCATCTGGATATAAACGAGCGATATCGACATTACAAATTCGTAATTCACTGACAGTTGGATTGTTATTATTGAATATATTAATAATTAATTTTATTAGTAGCAAATCATTGCATCTCAAATATTTTGTAAGCATAAAAAATAAATTTTTCTGACAGGTCAGAATTCAGCTGCACTAAAATGTGCCAAATCCATCCGACAATGCATTAGAAATCTGTAATACCAATATTGGTTATTTATTACCATTTAAATTAATAAATAAGCAGAACCTTCACCTTGGCATATACAAGACAAAAAGTTACAGTATACATTTTATTTTGAAAATTGTAAAAAAATAATATTCAGCCATTATTTATAATAATTATCATAAACATTTTGTATAGCACAAACGTTAATACAGCAAGTAGCAACCCCTCTTCAAACAAGTTTATTTTTTACTTTGAAGACAAAAGAGTACAAGATATATTTGGTGCCATATAGCACCAATATATGCACAAATGCCCGTAATTATATCAAGTGCATGCTAATTGATATACAGTGACTTAATTAATGGGGATTGTTAATTGGTCAGCTTGTGTCATCTACCCTCTGAGAAATATAATTTTAATTTTTTTATTTAATAAATTTGTAATTATAGTATTTATAATCCATCACTAGCATGGCAGCCCAAAGTATTATGTGGATCATATAACATCCAAGTAAGTGTACTAAATACTACATCAGTTGTTTGGTGTATTTATAAACCTTGAATAATAATAATAAATAATAATAATCACTCAGTGAGAATGCAAAATCAATGTGGACCCGGTCCCCTTGTTTGTGTCTACAGTGATAACATGACCTTAGACACCATGCAATATTCATTAACCAATTTCATGTACATCTAATAATTATTATATTCACAAATCATTAAATTGCAAAATGAAAACTCAAAAAGCTATAGTGTACAATCTTTATAGGGATGACCAATGAACCATCAACTCGATTAGAACACTCCCATATACAATGTACATGCAGGGAGCTCAGCTGTGCACAGCTTGCACATATATTTCTAAATTGAGCTCATTCTTTTATTTTTCAATATTTTTCTGTAAAAATTGGGAAAGTTAATGCCAATTATATTTTGTAACTATCTTGCAAATTACAGCAACATAACTTATTTCCTTTTCCTGTAAGTGCGAGTCAAAATTGGTCCATCGCCACAGTGCGCTTAAATACCAAAAAGTTCCTTCTCTGTGGGACTAATCTCCATAGTTAGACAGATCTATAGTTAGACCTGGTCTAACCTGTTTTGTGCATGTACAGACCTAAGTCCCCATAGAACTCTACGTTCAACCACTATGTCACATACATACCTTATATGCCTAGTGTTCATGTGTTAGGCAACAGCCAATCTTAGCCATTCACCTTATCTTTAGAGTTTACAAAAGAAGTATGGTCTCAGTTGTTTTATATAACAAGACTTAGGACTATACTCTGATCAGCTTGTAATAGAGGGGCAGGGCCTAGATTTCGTCTTGGTTTGCAAGAATCAAATCCATCATAGTCACTGCACTAAAGCGCTCCACAGACTCCGAGTATTGTACGTACAATATTGTATGCAACATAACTACGTTATTTAATCTATTGCCATTCTATTCCCAGTAATGTTTAAGTTCTAACGAATGTTTGATGACGAAAAATCGATAATATATTACATACAATATGTAGCAGAAATATATTATCGATTTAACGTCATCAAACATTCGTTAGAACTTAAACATTACTGGAAATAGAATGGCAATAGATTAAATAACGTACATATTGTACATACAATATTTTACGTACAATAAAAAGTCTGAATACTGCTTTACTGTATGATACAATGAGAGAAGTTGATTCTCGCAAGCGAACCTTACGAGAATCATTACGAGAATCGATTCTGTGATTCTCATCAAAATCTAGGCCCTGACAGGACTCATAACATCATAGATTGATATAGAATGGCATACACGCAGAACCTACACGAAATGTGCTTTGCGTATTGTGTGACTGACATGCGCTGTTGTGAATTTATGCAGGTGTAAGTTGGGATTTTATTGGCGTGCGCAGTAACACAAACCGATTAATTCTCGCCTATTACAAGCTGATCATAGTATACATATCATAAACTGATAATACTGTAAGGTGAATGAAGTACTAAAAGTAAAGCTTGAAAAAGATTCATGCCAGCACTTGACATTGACACGGGGTATCATCTGTGAACATCAACTTTCAAAAAGCACCCAAATCACATATAAGCATTGAACAGAAAATGCACCCCAGTGTCACATACAGAGGTGAAACCTTATATGCCCAGCACTTTTGCATTGGGCAATGACCATTCACCTTATTCACCAGTGCTCCTGCATAAAGCAATAACCATTCACCTTATAATAGTTTTTACAAGTATGGCATTCTCCCAAAGCAAGTACATCATCATTTTTTAACTCTAAACTCTGCATTATATAGACCACTTGACATGTGACGTCATACCCTATGCAGGAGTCACATTTTCTTCTAGTCCTCTCTCGCTCTAGTACATACAGGAATCGGGTCCTCCGGGTCTTAAGAGAGAATCCGTCGCCTCACACAGGTGTTGGTGCATCCCCATTAGCAGTCCCATTAGGTATTCTACCTCCACCATTTTGATGTGGATGACAGATGACAGTGAATTTCTCTGGATGAAACAGATGTCCACGAATCTTGTGCGAATACACAGCAAAAAACCACGAACCAATTAACACAAAGATCAATGATAGGATGATGAGGAAACCAAATGTTGCTGGGCAGGGAAGAATGATGACCAAGATGAAATGCAGCATGTCCATAGAGCATTCCAGAGAACGCTGGACACCGTTGAACACACCTCGCTCATTCTCCTTGATGTTCTCTTGGATGGATTGAGTTACTACAAGGTCAAAGACCCACAAGCCTGCAACAAACCCAATATATAGAGTGTAAAGTCATTGTGTCACATACATGGGAATTACCTCAAGTTTACATTGGGTATTCCTTTTTATCATGATTATAACATACATGATAGTCTTGATCAACAGCAATAATTATTAGGTGTTGTGAATGCATCTGGTTAGGCACAAAGACATGTTTATTTAGTCACATAGAACTCAACATACCTTTCCAATGACTAATGTGGAGTTGAGTCTTTGTGCTGCTGAGCTCTATGCTAATGTACAGTGGTAAATAGAGACATGTCTTTGTGGCTATCCAGAAGTTGTCACATCAGTTAATAAGCGACATCGGCATTACAAATTCCTAAAGCATTGGGGGACAGTTTTGGCAGTTTTGGAACAGGTTGAACTCTGACCTATTGGGGAAATTGCTTCATTATTCATTCATTTATTAAATTGTAATAATGTTGACAATATACCTCTTTGTGCAATCATCTAGTGCAGCATGTATCAGATGTAGATACATCTGCTTTTGAGCCCACCAAATAAAAATTGATACACAGAGGCCGGTTATGCCCATAAGCAAAAAGTAAGGCTAAGGAAAATTAATTTCCAGTTTTCCATCACCCATGCCAATTTTCAATTTTCTCAACACTTAATTTTTGAATGAAATCTACTTTTTTTGAAAACAACAAGTTATACCAATTGAAATTGAAAAATTGTAATTAATTTTTGCCCACCCTGTAAAACATTTTTGCCTTCTGATTCTGACTCTCCTTGCTTATTATTAATATATCTAATGTTTATTGGCAGAAACAAACATGATTTACTCACCCATTCGCTGTAGTATCTGGCCTCCAAAGAAAAGCACAGCTGTCCAATAACTATGTTCCACTCCTATGTAGTCCACACACTCTGTAAAACCAATTTGGTTTGGATTTGAATCCGAATTATTCCTTGAAGTCATACTTGCTATTGTAGATGTGATGATATCTGTCGGTGTGGTAACGAATGATGAGGTGAAAGACGGAGTAGTAACTTCTGTAACAATGTCTGTAATTAAAGTACTGTTAATCAAATCTAACAAATCACCCCTATTTTGTAGTGTACTAGTCTGATCCACATTGTCAAATTGTGGCGTGGAACCTACCACATAGTTAAGAGGGGTGCTTGCATCAATAGTAGGAGGTGGCCCACTTCTCTGATAATAAAATGGATCAAACAGGCTACCAGGTGCCCAAATGGATCCAGTACAAATACATAAACAAAGAATTACCATTGTCGTTGCATACAGTCCAGTTCTTTCTAAGCCGATTCGTTTGTGAAGAAAAGGAAATAAAAGTGTTCCTATGATTCCTGAAATAGAGCCAAGCGCCCTCATGATACCAATCACATATTCAGGAACTCCTAATGAATATGCATAACCATTTGTAATGGAATCAAATCCCATGACTGTCATATAAAACATTGCAATACCCATTCCAGCCCATGATACCGTGTAAGATTTATAAGTTTTCCACGCTTCGTAAGTGTTGGTAAATGACTTTAGAAATTTCCGATGCCAGCTGCAGCAGCCTTTGGATTCCTCCACTTGGTTTTGTTCTCCTGTTTCATCTTGAGGTGATGTTGTTCCTGATGTGCCCACCTTGTCTGATTCGTCTTGTGACTGCTGATTATCTTGAGATGGTAACATTACATCTTGTTCTGTCTGAGATGTTTGGCTTTCTGCTGGTTGCTCATCTGTAAGAATTGAATGGAAAATACCATTTTTGTTAGTAATACATTGTAGCAACTGCTGCCTTCTTATGTATTTCTTTATCCAGAAAAGCAAAATTTCCCTCCAAATGATCAAATTTCCAAGCAAGGAGGTTGTCAAATTACCAATTTCTTCCAGGTCTGATTACAATTATGATTAAGAATAACAAAATAGGTTAGGTAAGTGGTGGCACCCACTAAGTAAATTATAAATTTATTGCTTCATTTGTTTTGTCATTTATCTATATAACAAAAGTTTCCAAAACTGTATATATAACTGTAATTGACAAACAGTATCATTGGTCTATAAATTCATTATCATCAAGTGACCATTCATTTGGGAATCAATACCAAATCCAATCTGATTGGCTACCTGCTACAACAGCTATTACATTGATGTTACCAAACCTCTGATTTGATAGCTCAATTTGGTGATGTTTAATAAGGTGATCCTGACTTTTAGACCACCCGAGATCAGGTTAAAATGGCTAATTTATCAAATTAAACTTTCTGAACAAGGTTAAAACTTGTTTTCAACTGTACAAACATACCGTTTATTCTGTCGGAAAAGCTTTATTTTGTTCCAAAATTCATGTTTTTATAGCTATTTTTGATGTAAAAAGGTTGATGCAAAACCAGTGATGCTTAAGATATATGTGACAGCTTAGTAACCGTACAATATTTTTTGGACACTGGATAATGTATTTTAGGCTGTTTTTGCTCATTTTGGGATTTTAAACGCTGAGATTGAAAACAAGAGCACCAAGGGTGCTGTAGCTCAATTGTTATTTGAAATTTGACGTAATGTTCAGATATATGTATAACCGTTGAATATATCAAATTGGGTTTGTTTAATATACTGGTATTTAATTGTGTTTATAACATTTCTTTATTTATTTATGTCAAGAATATTGCTAGTTGGTTTTATAAAAACGAGTTAACTCTCAACATTAACAATAAAACTAAATAATATAGTATTTGGTGCATCTCACATTCTTACCAAGTTCAACAATATGACATGCTTGATCATACAAATGAATTCAAGTATCTTGGTGTTACATTAGATCCACTTCTCATGGTGGGGATGTGAAACAAAATTTTAATTTTACGTGGCATAATGTACATGTATATAAAAAAGGTCATTTATGTGTAACAGGGCCCTCCACCTTTGTTCCATAACCATTAAAGACTTAATGTACGATTTCGTCAAATTTTAATTTTGTTATTCTTTATTCAAAATGTTGAAATAATATTAGTACCGGTAATAACTGCCGGGAAGGGTTGCTGTCCGTTTTAAGTTGAAATAACGAGGTAAAGTGAAAGAAACCCCATTAGTTATTTTGACCATTTAACATGCAGTTCTATGGGAGGACATATTATCATAATTTTTAAAATTATGATAATATGTCGAACTTTGCTCTGTTGACCTACAAAGACAACAAATTTGGCTGATTCCATTTAGGTGCAAGTTGGGACATGTGTAAACATTACAAATATGTAAAAAAATTCAGGTTTGAAAAAAATTAACCAATTTCATATTATAAGATCGTATATTAAGGCTTTAAGGTATAGGAAATTTTTTTTTTTTTGCTATAGCCCCCGAATGAAATGTATTTAATTATGTTTGTACTCACTAAGGTAGCATTGTGTGTGTGAATTTTACAGCCGAACTAAGTGCTATTCTTTTTTATGGTCATTTTAGTGACTAAAATAGCCCAAAATGAGGGTTTGTCAATATTGCTGTCCATTTCTAATCATCACCCCCATAGACTTTACATGTAAAATAAAAATGCCCATAAAAATTGAATAGCACTTAGTTCAGGTGTAAAATTCTCACAAAATGCTTTTGAGTGATTACAATAATAATTAAATACTTTTAATTCAGGGGCTATGTGGAAATTTTTTATTGTATTTCTTGTGCAATGACATATAGGTCCTTTCACAATAAAATGTCCATCTGAAACAAAGGTGGCCTTAGGAACAACAGCATAGCCAGCATTTTAGTGTAAAAGGGAGTAAAGCCAAACTCTGTCCCCATTTGTCAATTTTTGACCTTTTTCAGTCATTTTAATGACATACTCCGATCCCCATCCCCATTTTCATCACTGGAAATTTCTGTGTTGGGGATGCAACTTTCCCCCTAGCTCCCAATGCCACTGCTCAGGAGGGAGGCAAGGTGCTGAGGTTATTCTGCATATAAATTGTTAATGAATAATAAATAAATGAATGGGCACCAAATATCTTCAGGTATAAACTGACAGGAATATTAGCAGTAATAAATATTTGTCTTTAGGCATGTCCAGTCCACACAGAGGAATTTTTGCTTGAGCATAGTGGCTCTCGGACAAAAACTTGGGGGGAAATCTACCATGTGAACGCTCTCAAGGATTCCAATTACTAAGTTTACCCCAAATTTATCTGTGTCTGTTAATTAGTTAAATAAATGTAGGCTTCAAGACATCCAAATTGCACCTGCATTGCTGAAAAGCCACCCAATTTTTTTCTTAACCATCTGTTTCTGTGGGACAGGAAATTGTTGGAAGTCTCAGGGAAAATCTTCAAAAGTAACCCATTTGTGCTACCAAACCATGAGCTTGGCAACCCTGATTACTTTGTCCTTGTCAAGCACTTGAACAAACACTCTACTGTTGACATTAGGTTTTAGTGGTTTATGCATATTTAGGGAGCTTTAGAATTTTACAATCTCACATAAAAAATAATTACTATGTAAAACTATCCTCACAAATATCTGAGAGGTCTCTGCAAAAATACACATGCTCCAAATCTAAACCTCCATAAAACACAGTAACATCATTGGCAAAGCTAAAATGTAAACATGTAACAGATGACTTATATTGGTTAAAACACCAAGGTTAAACCTGGTGTAGCATGTAAGAAATCTAGGAATGAGATTATTCTTGTGAAACTGCACAATTTTTTCGTGACAAATTGCTCGAAAAAGCACACTTCCTGTCCATTTTTTCCCAGCAAAATAAGTAACTTTCATGAACAAACTTGCAAAGATCGCCACCTCAAATTACCAGCTCCATTACTCAAACGATGTAGCAAGAGAAAGAAAAAACATCGAGAATCCGGATCATGCCTATAGTTCAATTTTGCTTCGCAAATTGAGCTAAAAATGAGGTGAATATGCAGCGTAACTCGGTGTATGACTTGCTTTTGCAAAAATGCAATTTGCAAATGCATCACCACTTTTCGAGTTTTTATCGCAAAAAGTTTTCCAACTCTGTAATTTATTATAGATAGCACTTACCTTTGCCTTTTCTTGCTAACGCTGGCATTTTTTTATAAACTTTTAGCAACAAAAAGTACTCTGCTATCATGGAGCCTACATTCCAAGCAGCTATATACACAGCAGCGATTGTCATGCCAGCAAAATTCATAATGAGACCAACAATGATCGGTGCCAAGATGTTAACTGACAAATCAATGCGACGAATCATGGCGTTCATTGCTGAAACAGTAAAAAAGGCGGTCAAAAGATCAGAGTAATTAAGAAAGATTTTGGTCTTGCAAATCAATTTGCTGAGTAACTAACTAAAAGGCCTAATGGGAAAAACCACAGTATTTTAATAACTTCTTAAATGAATTGGTCCACCATGCACATCACAAATGCTAAAGCTGGATTCCAGCCAGTCCAATACCAAAAGGGACTTTTCCAAGGCCAATAAGAAAAGGGCACAAAGCTGTTATTAGTTGTGGGAGACAAGCTCTTAGTAGATGCCCCATGTGTGATGCCCAGGGTGTGATATTTAACATTCTTGTTACATGTTTAGGTTGATCCTTCATGTAATTATTTCGTGTAAGCTAATCCTAACCCTAAACTAACCCTAACCCTCTGAAGAAATCCGACTGAACAAGACGGATGAAACGTCAGCTGGTGAGTTATTAAAATCTATTCACCACAATATATTGGTTTTGTAAAAACAATCTGTAATTATTTGAACAATAACAAACCTGATGAATCTCTACAGTAACCCTAACCCTAATTTCGTGTAAAATTACATGAAGGAATAACCCATGTTTATTGGATTCAATCTCCTCGACCATGTCCCACATAGTGAAATAAGTTAACAAGGTATATTAACCATCAATCCATATTCAAGTTGAAGTTTTCTCATCTCAACAATAACAACAAAAGCAGTGATTTATAGTGCACTATGCACATTGCACAGGTGTGAAACCACAAGCCTCAGCACACTTGCTGACCATTGCAAGACACATGTATAAACCATGTAGCAACAATCAGGTATGTGCAGCTAAGACGTACTCACCCTACATATGACACAATAAAAGCAAAAAGGATCAACTCCCCAAATTCTTGTACGGATAGCAGAGACAGGTAGCGGTTAGGTCCAGGTGAATTTCAAATTAGCTCAATTAGTTCAAAAGAAACAGAGACTGTGTCAGGCTTGAACTTGCATCGCCGAACAACAATTAACCAGAGTCAAAATGCTTCACTGATTGCTTCAAGGTGAATGCTTCACCTTGACTGCTACAATCCCATATAACTAATGGATCCTTGCTTTTTGTTATACTGACAGTATGTGACATTATTAATTTTTTTAAATGCATTACAATGCAGTGCAAAGCTGTCTCACAGAGGGGGCACTCGCATGTAAAGGTGGTACGGGTATGTGCGGTGGTCAAGAATCCCTTTTCAGGGTCTCCGGTAGTTCCATAAGACCCACATTTGGATCATGCTCCAGTTCAAACTCTGACAATTGTAGCTCTTTAGCTCAAATTTAGAATTTAAAAAAAATTAGCTCCGTAGCCTATAATTTGGCCCAATTTTAGTTCACTAGACCCGCTCAAACGGTTTAAATTTCAGTTCCCCAAAATCAGTTCTTAGTTCCAATAACTCGGCGCTCCGTGCCGTACACCCATACCAAAAATTAAATTACAGTTTCATGTGCAGTTTAGACGACCGATGGATTTAGTCTAGCCTTTGCTATGTTCACTATCTGAACTCTGAGTATTGCACAACAGGGATGTATTTTTGTCAGTATGCATTCATAAAAGATAACCATTCCATGAATACTTACCAGCTAATCTGTCTTTGTTGTTGCCTGCCAATACCACCACCCAGTCTTTTTGAATACAAATCTTTTGGGCTAGACTGAACAGGTTGGCTATCACACCAAATAAAATCACCAGTAAACATAGTAGGTATAGGCCTGGATACCATGCTGAAAAGAAAACATATAATAACTATAGAATAGATAATGCAGCTACAGCAAAAATAATTATTTCTAGCTTCAAATATATCCTTGAACTCAATGACTTCTCCTACAAATCACATTAGTTTAATATTACCAAAATATTTGCAAAGAAAGCCTTATGTTTCAATAATGTGCATATCATCAATGCACATACCCAATAAGTCCAATGTGTGCAATTTCTTATGCAAAAACAAAATTTTGGGAAATACTAAATGGTCTATCACGCTGGCGGTTACGTAATTAATCGGATTAATTACCATAGCAATAGGTGAAAACAATTTTGAACATATCGCGCTGCACTACAAGCAGGTTACACTCATCACCTGTGTATGTCTGCAATCATAGATTGAATACAATACTGGTCTTTTCAAAGATACTAATCTTACAGGTGCAAGTGATCAGCACGATATGGTTCAATGCAGAGGTACCGCGTGAAGGTATCAGTGCAGCGCGGTATATTCAAAAATTGTTTTCACCTATTGCTATGGTAGTTAATCCGATTATTACGTAACTTCGCCAGCGTATTGTAATTTTGAAGTCATTCATGTTTGCCTGTTGTTCATGATGGTAGGTAAATAATGGAATTCAGGTCATACAAATGATTTCTTCATTATAGCACATTAGCACTCATATTGCACAAACACAGAAACTCTCCAGAAATATAGCAAAATATCTCTTCAACTCAACACTGTTTTTTCGAGGAAAACGGGGATTGAATGTTGTCTTTGAAGTTTATCTTATGGTTTGTTCATATCAATGATGCACTGGATGATGATGATCTTTTTTATAGTCAAGAAGACAATAGTTTGATAATGAAATGAAAATTTAACAATGCTGTTTATGAGACACTTTCTTTACCTTGGAATAATTGGTCTTTGTATCGCAGAAGAAATAACAATATGATGGCACAAACAATGACAAATGAATTCTGGCAAAGCAAGGCAGTTCTTACGGCTGAAACAAAAACAAAAACATTAAAGAATTAACTTCTGATCAACTTGGCACATTGTTTTAGCAATCACTTCATGAAATGGATATTACGGCTGTTGTTGAGTAACACTTTCATAATTCGTCAACAATCATCAAATCTCAAGATCCGACGTCGACAAAGTAATAAATCAATAAAGGCCAAATATTAAGTCCAGAGACCATGTTATGCTTTTAATAAATTAACAGTATACAAAATATCGGAGTTCATATATTATTGGAAATATACCAATTTTGACCTTGCTCCACATGCTTAAAAATGAAAATGGTGATTGTTGCAATATGTACCTTATTGACTCAGACTGGGTCACAAATAAGGGGATTATAAGGGGGAAATAAAGTGTGTATAGGAGGGGAAATCTACGAGACACCTGTATAACCTGTAATTTATTTAGAGGAGCTCAAGGAAGAGGGCTTGGGTCATGACAGAGTGGACTCAATCCTCCCCCCCAATTTATGCAACTAGCCAATATAATGCTTTATTATAGATTTAAAGAAAGCATTTGATACTGTAAATCATGATATTCTGATTAGGAAACTTAAACAATATGGGGTATGTGGGGATGAATTATTATGGTTTAAATCATACTTAAACAACAGAGAACAAACTGTTAATGTTAACTCAATTTTTTCTGACTTTAGGCCAATTGATATTGGTATTCCTCAGGGCTCAATTTTAGGTCCTTTACTGTTTATAATTTTTGTTAACTGTTTACCTAATGCTGTGTCTGAATGTAAAACTGTAATGTATGCAGATGATACCTCTTTAATGTGTAAAGCTAAAAATGAATCTGATCTTAAAATTCAAATGGAGTCATGTCTAAGTAGGGTAGCTGAATGGTTCAAAGTAAACAAACTCACTTTAAATGTTGAAAAGAAAAAGTTTATGATCTTTGGTACAAACAAAATGCTTGAAAAGTTCAACAATGTACATTTAATATATAACAACAATGATATTGAAAGAGTAGATGAGTTTAAATATCTAGGTGTGAAATTTGATAGCAAGCTGTCTTGGTCAGCTCATGTTGATAATGTTAGTAAAACTATTTCCAAAAGAACTGGCATAATAAAACGTATAAAATATTTCCTTCCATACAAAACCACTGTAATGTTAGCCAATGCTCTTGTTATTCCCCACTTTGATTATGGAAGCATGGTCTGGTCAAATTTTAGTGTAGAGTACCATAATAGGCTTCAGGTACTTCATAATAATTTAGCTAGAATAATTCTCTCAGCAGATATAAGGACACCAACTAATGATTTAATGAATACATTGCAGTGGGTTAAACTTGATCAAAGATGGCATAATACTCTATTAATGACTGTTTTCAAATTTTTAAAGAATGAATATCCATCATACTTATCTTCTCAATTTGATTTTGTTCATGATAACCATAATCATATAACTAGAAATCATACTTCTAATACATTGATTGTACCAAAATTTAAATCAAATTCAGGTCAACGTTCTTTTCATGTCAGGGCAGCCTATGCATGGAATTCTTTGCCACCGACAGTAAGAGCTCAGATGGAAAATATGACTTTAGGCCAATTTCAATCAAAAATTAAAGAAATTTAGGCGGTCTTTATCTATATTTTATTCATTTACTTGCTTGATTTTTGTATATAAATATAATTATTGTATTTCTGTATTTTGAATCATGGTATTTATAATTATCTTGTAGTTGATGATACCATTATACTTATTTGTAATATATTGTAAATACATTGTAAATACTGTATGATACTTTGTAAATATTGTGTATCGTAATATATTTTGTTGCTATATAACATGTATCAATGAGGGCCTGCTTGAAAAGCAGTGCTTGTCACTGAAGCAGTATAATTCTCAATAAAGAAAGAATAAATAATAATAATAATTACACCTCATACATATTCATGAGATAATGACACCAATTTATTGGTCAATTGGAACTTGACACAACCCAAGTAAATTGACCTATCCGCAGTGTGACCCATCTTACCGGACAAAAGTTTTTCCCCTATTCACAATATCATCATCCTTAGAGACAAAAGTTCGTACTCCCTTTCATAAACGTGTTTTTTCGATATGCGAAGGTATGATAAAACTGGAAGCAACAACAAAAATGGCAGCATCCATGGAAAGAAGTCCTTTGCTCTCCGAAGCAGATATTGCAGAACTAATTCTGCAAAAGGATGCTCGAAACACCCAACTTATGATTCATAAAACCATGAAGCTGTTCAAGATATATTGCGAGGAGAAGGGAATTGCGTGTGCAGAGCCTAGCAAGGCTCAGCCTAGAAGAGCTCTCAAATCCGAAGCTTAACTTCCAAGTTTTCTTTTTAACCCTAATACCCTCGCTGCTTTTTGGCAAGGGGAAGGAAAGGAGGAAGGAAAAAAGAAAGAAGAGAGAACTTTTTTTCTCGGGTGCGGTTTTGAACCCCGACCCCTCGGGTGCCAGACACGTGTACGGGCCTACCTTGCCACAGGGGTGTAGCTTGCCCGGCCAAGCTTTCCGCGACCATATGACTGTTCGCATGATGACGCAATCGCATCATGTGGGATACCTGCCTGATGCTTTGTGAACTGTGGTTTTTTGTTGTTTAGTACGGTTAGGGTTAAATGTTGTGAATTGGTGTCATTTTCTCATAATATTTTCTGAGGTGTAATAAAAATACCAAATGGTATTTTCAGGAAAATAGGGTCACTATTTTCCCCTATTTCCCTTCAAACCATGTAGTATTTGTATACTGCAACCTACCTGTTAATCTTGGTGTTCTGTCTACCCATCTACCAACAAGAGCACCAAACAATAGTACTGATATAGCTAAAGAAAACCCAAAGATGGCTGTTAATCTGAGTGAATTATCCTCCAAATCTACCAGGAAGAGAGCAACAGCAAATGACCACATTCTGTCTCCCTGAAAAATCATAAGTGTATAGTTTTTAACTTGTCAAGAACTATGAGTTTGTTGAAGGAACATCGCAACACACTAATAAAATGATGAAATAAATGTAAACTTGGAATTTACAAGCATTAACAGTAAATATCATCATAATCCTTAAACTGGAAGATTCTATAGTAAAATATTTAGATATATGGGATTTAGTCGCACCTGGTGATTTGAGAAGTGGGCACTTTAGCAGTTGTTGCTTACAAAATTCTGTGGGGTGCTCATCATTAACCCTAACACCCATAAATACCACAAAATTTGCCAGCGAAGTGTTACCTGTAATCCGATTATCACTATGTCAACTGGATCAGGCTTTTGAGTTCTGCATCATGATCGAAATGATCGCAACACAGTCTATGGCATATACTACCAATCCAAAAGGTGCGTGATCCAGTTACCAAGGAGTTCTGTAACCACTTCACTGGTGAATACCACAATGAAAACCATTGCGCATGCCTGAATCCCAGGGTCTGCGATGACGCAATCACCCTAAGTGATATATGCTCACGGAATCGCTGCCTGAGGCAGCATAACCCGTGTGGCTAACGGTCCGTGATCGTGTGCTTGGCATTCGGGGGTCCAAGGTTTGAATCCGGGTGCCAAGTGACTTCTTTGTTCATCTTCTCTCTTTTTTCATTTCTTCTTTAACTTCTGATAGCATGCATGTTAGCAGGGCTTCAACCTAACTCTTACAAAAATATAGGGATAATATAGGACCATTTTGGGAAAAAATATAGGGATAATATAGGAATATTTTGGGAAAAATGTAGTTAAAATATAGGGCAAACGATGGATATGTCCGTAGAATAGAGGATATTTATCAACACAGTTGAACAATATTTACTGTATTTAACAGTAACTGTTCCTTCTTACTAGTGCGCGCATAATTTGCACAGGTAATGGCCTCCTCCATTTCCCTGCATCTATCCACCACTCAAGAAAGCATATGATCATGTGCAATGAATTGGGATAAATGTGTTATATACTTGCTTATATTTTTATAAAATTGTTTTTGTTTCACACAAAAGTGTCAGTACAGTAATGCATCTGTCAAAAACATACTAATTATTTTGTTTTATTTCTAAGTGAGACCTTACACTTGTACTTTTGTACATGTATGTAAAACAGATAATACGACAAAAATGTAGAAGAAACATGATTTCAGTTAACATGATGTCTGGAATGACACATGAATTTGTTGGAATATTCTACTGCACAGTATCTTCACATTATATCTTAAGTATAATGGAAGTGCAGTGAACCTTTTGGTTTTATCACATACATGTAGTAAATTACACTTATTGGGGCCTTTGCTGTTTTAATCTACATCAATGATCTGCCTGACAACCTGTCTTTTGTTGAGAGTGAGATTATTCGCCAATGACTGCATTGTGTATCAAGAAATCAAATCTGCTGAAGATTCCAGGATTCTTCAAAATGACATAAACCATCTCAGTCTGCAACTGGGAAACCAACTGGAAAATGGGTTTCAATCACTCCAAATGCTTTTTAGTGAGAGTCAGGCATAAAAACAAGCCAATCTCATCAAACCTTGCCTGGAACAGACACATAAATCAGATCGCTATACATGTAAAACCATGTACCAAACAGAACTTTGGGGCTTCTCCAAAGAAACTTGCCCTTGTGTAACAAGTCAACAAAGTAAAAAGCACTTGTTTGCCCATTGTAGTCATATTGTCAGACAATATGGGATCCTCACCAGAGAAACAATATTGACACCCTTGACAAGATTTAGAGACATGCAGCCACTGAGCCCAGTTTGTCCATGACTATTCAAGACAATTTGAAAAGTGTTTCTGACATGTTGAGACACCTTGAATGGGAATCAAGATGCACCAAAGCCATCTATGTTATGTCCCATGAAGCAGACTCGTGATATCATACACAGTAACATATTACATCTCATCCAAACCAAGACTAAGAAAACTACATACTAGGCTGTCCTCAGGTCATCTTCTAATCTACATCCACACCAGAGCCACAAAAATGACATTGCAGTCAATATATCCACCCTAGAGTGGAACATGCTTCCTGACACCAACAGATGCGGTGCAACTCTGTCACATTTAATTTTAAGTCATGCTGGACAATGTGGACATGAACTATCTCACCAAATCTGCCTACATCAAAATTTTAATTGCCTGCAACCAGTGGCCATGCTAGCCTAACCTGTATGAGATACTAGCCCAACTGTTGGCATTTGGGCAGTAGCAAGCAGATGCAGATACAACCAAAGTACATTATTCCCTACTTTCCTATCTGTTCCAATTCCAGTGACACCTCATGTATATAGGTTATCCACTTGACTCATGTGTGACTTCTAACAAATGGCGTAGTATTCCTCATTCAAACCAATTCAGTGCACAACCTCGGAGTTACCTGCATGACTTTGGCGGGCTATTTTGAAACAGTCATGGTTGCACATGCAGGTACTTCTTTTGAAAATCCTAAAGAAGATATAGCAGTCGCTGATAGGATATGCAGCTTATAGAACACAGTGTCCTGGGTAAGATTAGGCCAGGGTTCATTGGAGTGACACAATAACTGGCATTACAGAGCTATAGGTAATAGGGAATAGATAATAGTAAAATGTCACTGAAGCATGTTGGAAAATGTAACAACTCCCGCTTTTTCTCTGCCTCAATTACACATGACCATATTTAATATGACCGTTATTAATATTATAATGTTTGTTTAAAACACATTGGACCCTCATAACTCAATTAAGCAAATGTATAGTTATCTATAATATAACATAACAAATCTGTTTGTTGCTCTTATTGAGAAATTTACAGCTTTCTATTCTTGGCACATGTATCCGCCAGTGCATGTAAAAATAAATACGTACATTTTGAAAAAAAAATATAGGAATTATAGGGCATTTTACAACTTTATAGGGAAATATAGGAAAAGTTCAAAAATATAGGAAATATAGGAAATATAGGGCCAGTTGAAGCCCTGTGTTAGGGTTAAGGGAGGGGCCTAATTAGTTCGAATGCGATATACTAAATCTGAATACACTCAGTTACTGAAATTTGTGACTGACTTTAAACTAAATGACAGGGCATTTTCTGTTGTACTTGATCTCATTTATCTAAAGTAAATTTTTCTCTGTTATATAAATATGGGACTGAGTGTATATAAAGCTTAAAATAGGGCAGCCGGTCATAGGTGGCTTAAATGTCATTGATAAAATACATCCCATACAAATATCATTATTTCACAATACTTTGATTGCTTAGAATACAATGATATTTACTCAGACCTAATCAGTATTACAAGGTCTAGTTATGCCACAGCATGGACACATATAAATTGATGCACTGTAGGGTAGTCAACTTTGGCTGAGTAGAGCAAAGCAAAGTTTATGATATTATTTCTTCACGATTTCAGTCAATAACAATTGCTTGAAAGTAATATTTCACTGTTTTGAAAAGGAATAAAAAAGGTTTCTTGGACTAACATGTCATAGTGTAAGATTTGCATGATGGGTGAGATTGTAGTCAAAAGAATGAGATTTTGGTGGCTTGGCATGTGTGAGAAAGACTCATGGGCATATCATACAAAGCAATCACTAGGACCATAGCATTTTTCTGTCACATAACTTCTGTCGTTTAAAACAGAAATGGGATATCTGATTGATAAATCACTGGCCACGACTGGACACTGGTAGCGATTGTGAAAACGCTACCAGCATTTGATTACTAGTGTAAATACAATGCTCTTCATGCCCAATGCGCGAGGGTGACTATCATGAAGATGGGGCCAAATTTTGCACTCAAAGCCCAATTAAACACATTCTTGTTTCAATCTTGGAGGAAAATCTCATCATAAAAGGCCTAGTCATACACGTCCTGTCATGATACTTCATGTGGACTTAGTCTTAACCCAGGTCAAAGATCTTTTGACACATTAATGTTCCTAATGAAAGACACCGTGACAATAATTCCTATCACAATGATCTATTATAATAGCTTACCCATGCTGATAATGCTTGACTACTGTAGATAAGACAGTCTGTCTGTTCAACCCAACAACAAAAGTGACCTGTAGATAAAAGAAATGCAAACAACACAATGTCACATGTATACATACGTGATGGGGTGTCCTAAAAACTTTTTCCTGGTACTAGCCAGTTTAGCAGGTTAACTACAATGTTACTTTTCTCTACCAGACATATAGCACAAGGTGCTATGGGTGATTTTTGAGTTAGCATTTAGTTTTCCTACATTAGGAACCAATGTTTTATGGCATCCTTACACCTTGAAGGATAAAACTAAAATTGGTTCCATTTTTTTCTATATGCCCCCTATATACATGTACTTCCCATGAGGGTTCGATTAGTTCAGGAGTTATAAAGTAAATAAGGTCAAATGTAAAATATCTCATGCACAGGGCCGTTCCGACCATTAGGCCAGGTAAGGCGGTCGCCTAGGGCGGCAAACGCAGCGCAGAGGGGCGCGAAAAACAGAAGAAAAGGAGGCGAAAAACTAAAAAAACGGGAATGGAGAAAGAAAAGGGAAGAACAAATGGGTGCGGATAAAAAGATAAATTGGGAGGAAAAATAAAAAAGGGGCGAGGTATATGCTTTGGTGCAGTGGCGTTGCGACGGGGGCAAGGGGGGGGGCGTGCCCTGGGCGCAACCCTTAGGGAGGATTCTGCGCCCCTCTAAACTGCGCAACTGTTTCACGGATGGGCGGGGGCGCCATTATGTATCCTTTATTGAGCCCTTGGCCACAACCCCTGGCTAGTACGCCACTGCACTGCTTTGGTAGGGCGGCAGGAAGAGACTTTGCCTAGGGCGGCAAAATCCCTAGGAACGGCCCTGCTCATGCACAGTCACGGTACCCAGCCAATTGGACAACTCATGCTACTGTAGCACCACTGACCAGCCAGTTATTCATACATGTTTGCAATGCTAGCCAGTTACCAGCCACTGCCTGCCAGGCTCAGACTTGTTTGTGACAGAGATTAATGACTGTCTATTTTCCTGTCAAATTACAGACATTGGTTCTTTTGTACTGAAAAATATGAACAAATTTGATGTCAATGACCTCAATTTATCGTCAAACAGGACATGATAGTCTAGCTGTTATCATTCATAATTTATTTCTATGACAATAGATAGAGGTCAAATACTGTTTACATGAACTATTAAAATGTCAAAATGATAATTCATCAATGCATTATGAATTTGCCAATATCAACAAACACAACAAGTACCTTAGCCTGTCAGGAATCTACATGAGGAGGGGGTGGGGAGAGATGCTGGGCTAGTCTTTAAAAGTGAAAGGGTCAATGTGCAGCCACTATGCATACATCCCCGTCTGTCAATTTCGGTTACCCTCCCAGTGGCATGAACACAGACAGATCAGACATAATCAACTTTTCGGATCAGAATGCATTAGAATCTGGCAGACTGCAAACCATCACATTTCAAATCCTCAAGTCAAATTCAGCTCTGTTGTATAATAAATTGTATGTACGTTTCATACTTATTTGTCCATGTGTGCACATGTGTTTGTGAACCAACCACTTTCTTTCAAAATAATCAAATATTTTATAAAAATCTATTTTTGTTTATAAAATTCCAATCACACCTATATTTCCATACCTTTTGATGCCTCAGCTTCACCACCCCCAGCATCATCATCATTCTGTTGATCACTTTCATCAGCCCTCACATCTGTAGCAAGCTTACCAGCAGTCCCATCCACACCATTATCATCACCAGCAACATCATCATCATCATCAGTGGGGTCACTTTTGCTTCTTTCAATAGTTTCTCCCAAACTTGGTTCTTCTGCTGGCAGTTCTTCAGAATCGACTGCCTCGTATTTCACGGATGAAGCTTCCGAGGTCATTTTGTCCTGATAAAATAATCATACAAATAAAGATGTCATTAATGTAGAGAAATATAACATTGAGTCTCATAAATGTTGCAGAGTTATTTATAGGTTAATAAATGCGTATCACTTGTTGAAATTGTACAAAATAATGCACACGTACTGAGATGTTGATGCGTCTAATGCACGAGCCCCGAAGGGGGGAGTGCATTATTTTGTACAATTTCTTGAGCAACAAGTGATAAGCATTTATTAACCTATTTCATACACGAGAAAAAAGTCCAGTGATTTTTGCTATTTTTATAACAAAATTGTCACTAAAAATGTTGGAAAATGCAAGCAAATATAAATGCATCCACTCGCAAGAAAAATGAACGCGTCCGGAAGCACTGCACGTACTACGCGGAGTGCGCGCCCGTGCAATTATACAATATTTATGCACGGCTAGTAATTTACTAATGTGTGCTCTGATTGGTTCTCACTATCTAAGAGTGTATGAATAAACATTAAGTCCACAAAAATCTTTTTGATATAATTTTTGATATAAATTTTTAGCATTTGGGCCTGGGCCATTTGGCACCAATGTGTGCATGCAATGTTGTGGAGGGTTGAAGTGCGTACACTAGGCATGGGAACGTTAAACGCATATGTACCGTTAAACACACGCATGATCCGTTAAACGTTTAGCAATTGTGATAAACGTGTAACACGCAAGTCATTTTCAACCTTCAATTTTCCATTTTTCAATGCTAATCAGCTCAGTGTAAATTATAAGCTGAAGACGACCTTAATAATTTACATGAAACTTGCTCAAAACATTAATTATTTGACACTAATACGTCAAAATAATGCATAGTTTCTGACATGTTTGGGCCGTTGACTTCGCAAATTTTACCTTGTGTATATGGCGGCAATGGCGCCATTGATACTAACATATTCTGTTAGAAATTCTGGTTTTACGAGGTGCACCGCACCTATCGTAGATTCATGAAATCTTGCCGCCAGACGGGGCTGGATCAATGTGTGTTAATACATTAAACGCACACATCACTGATGCGTTAAATGTGTAGGAAAATAAACGGAATAACCCATCCCTAGTGTACACCCTGGTGGTGTATGCAACAAAAAATATGACATAATTTCTGTCTGTCAAAGCTTGGATTGAGTAGGGATGTGCAGCTGGGATTACCAGTACCATGAACATGGACAAACAGACATACATGTTATCAACTTTTCTGATCAGTATGCATTTAGAATCGTACCGATTGCAAACCACCACTACTTCATAAATAATTCCTCAGATGAAAAGCCAACTTATGAATATACTAACAAAAATATATCATCAAGAACACATGTGTAGTTCTTGTGTCAATACACAATTGAAAGATTGAAATATCAGTCTCTGACTGTGTTTAATGCCAAAACAAATTTTGAGTTGAACTTGTTCTTGAACAACAAATATCATGTGAATGATTATTTATGATAGTGTATCCGACTGTATTCACTACATGTAGTAGTACTGTACTTCGACACTCTATCTGATTTTCGCCATCATGAATACCTATCAACAAATCACACCATGACCAACTGCCCAGTAGACTGTGACTTGTCACGTGACTGAAACACTTGTGACTTGACTTGCAACTTTCACAGAATGACTTGACTTACTTGTGACTTGGGCAAAATGACTTGGACTTGCAAACAATGAATTGTTACCATCTCTGCTATACCACTTGGGACAAGATTTCAGAATCACTACCCCAAAAGATTAGAATTCGGGTTACGTTTCAGGATCAACGTTAGCTTATTAGGATTAGGGTTTGGTAAACATTACATAGGGTTATAGGTTACAGTCAGTTTGATGATGTAGTGATCTGCAAACTTAATTTTTAAGTTGCTACACTACTGTATAAGTGGTAATTTTCGCGTACAGTTATTTTCGCGATTTGGAGTGAGAGACACATTTTCGCGAATGTTATTTTCGCGATTGCCCAGTCCTTCCCTATACTTGTAATACATTATTGCATACATTCGCGAGGTGTTATTTTCGCGGTTGGAGCTCTAATCGCGAAATTCGCGAAAATAAAACCCTCAAGAAAATTACAACTTATACAGTATCAGATTTTCTAGGGGTGAAAGCAAACACAACACTGCTTCATACTGTGCTAATTTGACTGCATAAAAACTTACCTTATGGCCAGCCTTGTGGGTGAAGTAGAGTAATATTCCTATAAAGCACACAATATAATCCTATGAAAAGCTTTCCAAAGTCTGTATTTCACATGACCAGACAGAAAACACCTTGAATGCTTGGCTTGGTGCACATCCTGAAGTGTCTTGTAACACAATGAATAGTGACCGGTGTCAGTGAATCAAAATCTGATACTTTGAACACTCCAGACAGATCTGTAATGTAAGCAAACAAACAATGTTATCATATTACGTATCTTTTTAAACTACGTTTGGGCATGCAACATTATTACATAATTATGATACCAGTTGCAGCAAACAAATCTGTCTTGTACAATGTAATTAATAATCTTTCATAATATGCAGAATTGATTCTCTAATTGCAAAAAGGAGGTCATAATTACCCCAGTTTCCCCTAAATGTTAACTATATATATTTGTTAAAACAAAGTTTGCTATGGACATCCACCTGTCTTTTCTTGTTGATTGGCTGCAAATAAAACCTTCCTAATATGTATATTCCAGCAAGGCAACTCCTATTGCTTCATACAGGGCGTCCCTGAATGAACTGTATCATCGGAAATTTAATTGTTTGTGTATTTTAACGCCACAACTCAACATAACTAAATAACTGGTGTCTCTCTCTCTAAGGTCACATTGCATACACATATGCAGGTGTGGTTCGTATGAGAGTATGCCATCAAAACTCCCTCATTTTCAAACCTTTCCACTTATTCAAATATCAGATTCAGATTCAGATTCAGATTAAATTTATTTCAATTCGTGGCCCGGAGGCCAAATTACATGAAATATTACAATTATAATGACATAAAAACATAAAAAATTACATTGAAAAACTCAATAGGATTATTAAAAGAAATTAATTGCACTTACTGAAGCACTTGAATACATCAAACACATATTAAATTTACATTGAATTATAAATCAAAATTCACAAAACTCAATATCCACACGCCCCTGCAAACACTCCAAATATAAGCTCTCTCATGTGCATACATAGACTCACCCTACACACACACACACCCCACACTTCCGCACAACCCATCGAATTTCTACAACGCTAATATACTCTAACATTCAGATTATCAGCCCTCACACACAAATAAACACAGGCATTAAGAACTTCATTCAATGAAGTTACATTCAATTCAATGAAAAACAAGATATTGCACATAGATTGGACCAGCCAAATTGTAATAAAACTAGGTAAAAATGCTGCTACATAATCATGATTAAAACACACCGCCAATGAAAAACACTAATGCACAACCCCCCCCACCTCACAGAAAAATTAAAGCAACTTAGTCAACACACATCAGAAAAACCAAGAGAAGATCAGATGATTTAAACACTGATTACTGATGGTTAAGAAGCCTTGTGAGGTAAGGAATGGGACTGTTACCATATCTATTGGTCCTGTACCTTGGGACATGGTAAGTGCTGGATCTTCTAAGACACATACCATGGGAACTCTTGTTGAAAGGGAACAGGTGAGTATATTTCTCAGAGGTGGTACAATTCTTTGCAAATTGACAGCAAAGGTGGTGACGCCTTTCTTCAAGCGATTGGAGACCCGTGAGGGACAATGCATCTGTGTACGAGGTATATGTTGAACCAAGAATGATGCGGCAGGCCCTTTTTTGGATTCTTTCAATCCGTTGAGTTTGCTGGATGGTGATACTGCCGTGCCATACAGGCGAAGCATACTCAACAGTGGGACGAACATATCCCACGTACACAGAAACAAGGTCCTCCACGGTACTCCAAAACGCTTCAGTCTGCTTAGCATGTAAATTCTGCGACTGCTTTTAGAAATCATACTGTTGACTTGTAAGTCCCAGCATAGGTCTGACTGAACAGTAAGGCCTAGAATCTTGGTTTCATTCACCAACTCAAGCTTTTTTCCAGCAATAACAAGATCAGGTGGGTTGGGCGGCTGCCTTTTGAAGCAGATTTGCATAACCTTACATTTGGAGGGATTAAGCTTGAGGTGGTTCATGTTGGCCCAATCATCCAGGTTCTGGACATCCAAATCTATCTGAGAAGGCTGGTTGGCAGGACGGACTTCCGCAAGGCTCAGGTCGTCGACATACTTGAAGCTGCACGCTTTGGCATTTTCAGAAGCATCATTGATAAGAGCAATAAAAATAATGGGACCCAGTAAGGTGCCTTGTGGCACGCCACATGAAAGAGTCTCCCACTCAGATAGTGAAGATTGATATTGCACTCTATGACGCCGGGATGTGAGGAAATTGGCAATCCATGGGATGAGCTCACTTCTAACACCAAGGTTATACAGCTTCTGTATGGCCAGGGTGTGGTCAACGCAGTCGAAAGCCTTGGAGAAGTCCGTCACCACCAACGTACCGACTGTGTTAGCTTTATCAGTACCCTTGTAGAGCACATCGAGAAGTTCTATCATACAGTGAGTAGTTGAGGATCCTTTAATGCTCCCATACTGATTACGATCAATTGAGCTGGAAATATCCTCAACTATCCATCTGGATACAAAACTTTCACTGACCTTAGCCAGAAGAGCAGTTAGGGAGATAGGCCTGAGCTTAGCACTTGTTGCTGGCATTTCTTTAGGGATAGGCACAATAGTGGCATCCTTCCATATTTGGGGACATAACTCTCAGCAAAGGATGCATTAAGTATGTCAGCAACGGGGTACTAAACTCACATGCAAACTCCTTTAAAAGTTTACCTGGCAGTCCATCAGGACCGGCTGATTTCTTAGCATTCAATTTTCTCAATTCTCTATACATCTCCCAGACATGAATTTGAGGTGGAGGTTTGGAAGGCAAGAAAGCAGGTAATTCGCCATGATTGACAGGGGCCTACTTTGTAAACGGAAGCAAAGTTCAGGTTAATTGCTTCAGCAATTGCTTTCGCTCGTCATTCTGGGGAATGCCAGGAGCAGAGATAATAGAGCGCTGCCTGTTCTTGTTGCAGATCATTTGGATGCCCTTGTGCCAACCTGATGGATCACTGTTTTTGAGGTTCTGGAGACGGTCTCTATAATAGAACTTTTTGGCTTGGCTAATGGTACGAATCACTTTGTTGCTAAGAAAACGCCATAAGTAAGTTTTGCCCTCTGTAAAAGCAGCTTGACGTTTCTTAATGAGGTTTTTGATCTCAGGAGTGATCCATGGTTTATCACTAGAGTGGAGTTTCACCACTTTAGATGGAAAATGGGTATCAATGGCTGAACTAACAGTGGAGTAAAAAGCATCAGTCTTGTCCTGAGTGCTTTTAGCATTAAGAACCTCCTTCCAGGTGTGATCAGTGATCCATCTCCCAAATTCATGCATACAAGATTTGAGCAAAGGTCTAACATTTCTTTTTGCACTCTACCTCCTATCACTCTACTATTTCTAGGAGACCAGTAGATGGTGTTATGGTCACTAAGACCTACAGGAGAACTTAGAGTAGGGATTTTGTACAAGTTCTTAACATTGGTAATTATCAAGTCTAAGATTGCATTCTTACGAGTTGGTTTGTTTACAACCTGACTCAGAGAGTGGGCTCGACAAATGGGGTTAATGTCAGTCCTATTGAAGTCTCCTAGGAGGGCAATGCCCATGTCAGGATGGTTAATTTTGAGTTCATCTAGAGTTGTAATTATGTGGTCGACCAACATATCACGATGTTCTGATTCAGGAGGGATGTAGACTGCGCAAACCGCTATTCCAGATACTTGACGTGGTAATCGATAAGGGCGAACCCACAACCAAATACACTCTAGCTCATCAGGAACTTTGATGTGAGTTAAAACAGTTACTGGGATATTGTCTCTTGTGTAAACTGCGACTCCACCTCCACGTTTGACAGCTCTTGTTCTGGTAAAGAGATTAAAACCATCCAGTGCTAGGAATTCATCTGGGATCATGCCAGACTGCCAGGTTTCTGTTAACACAGCAATGTCAATCTGGTCGAAATCTGTCTGATGGAGAAGAATATCCAGTTCATCTGTTTTGTTCAATGCTGATCGGGTGTTGGTTAGGAAGAATCCAGGTAGGGTAGAATAATCAAGTTTTCTGAGTCAGTAATGGATTTGTCAGTTCTGGACGAACTGGGGTCAGCACAGAAGGGGGGCGTGGCATATGGTGAGTTTTAGAGGGTCTGTGTCCCTCAATGATAGTGATTTGTTTCTGGCTTAAAGCGTCCTCCACGACAACCACGTTTAGTTCTTTTCAGATATTTCTGGATGTCATCACATTGTTCTTGGATATCGGGGCTTGGGATTAGACTGGAATTGTTCAGGCTTTTCAGGAAACTGGGTGTGTATGATAACCTGGCCATATTAAGTCATGTATTGAAAGTGCGTTATACACAATGTTAAGCATGTAGGCGAGGGCTACGACGTTCTGCACAGGGCTGACATTATTGCCACTATAGATGTACGTGGATTCCAATTTATAGATACGGAAATAGTAATGTCACCCTTATGTTAAATAATACGCTACAACACAGTCAGATATGTGTACACGGTAAAGCTTACGAGTTCTGTAGTAGTCAGAGCGGCAAGATTATCAGCAAAATTACACAATTGATGTAGTTCTATAGTTACTATGACGGTGCAAGATGAGGCACAAACACATAAAAACAGCAGCCACAACACGATGAATAGAAAATAATGGTGTAAAATGATGTAAAATAACTCAATAATGCAGGAACCAAATTTCCTACGTCTTGGCAGCTGATTGTAGCGCCCTCATATCGATGATCTGTATTCAGAGTTCTAATCACTGCGCTTCATCAGCGCATGAGACGACTATTGTCACTGAAAGATATTTTACTCTGTGGAACGAGTTACAAATAGGTAGTTTTGTAAAATTCTTTTATTTCAAAGCGGAGCAGGTCGCATGTCATAAATAGGTCACCCAAAAATGGAGCAGCCGTAACATGAAAACGCTTTCTTCACACTTCAAGTTAGGTTTATTCTAAAAGTATAATACCTATTGTAGAAAGTTTGGTGTCATTTTGTAGATAATTATGTTCTTTTTCAAATACAAAAAACCCCAAGTCAATTGGACAAGTTCTTTGAGATTTATACCTCAATATGTAAGATGTGTCAATGGAGCAGCCGGTTCGGGAGAGCCGGTTCGGGAGAGCCCCATAGGGTTAGGCCCATGAAAGTCAATTCCGGGTTTATCGTCCCTTTTTTTTCCCAGGTTGGTGAGGTGACTTTTTAATTTTCATTTTCATTATTTCATCAGATTTCATTATTGACCTAAAGTGCGTGTTGATTTAAAGCCAAACTCATACATGTTATTTATAAACATGTTTTTATATGGGTAGGGACTACAAAAGTTAGAAAAGAGCCTGGTTTTGGTTCCAAGTTATAAATTTATATGTTTTACAAACAAAAATATATGTTTCCAATTGCTAAAACTGGTGAAAACACTGATACTTTGAAAATAATGAATTATTTTGGCATTTTTGAAAATTTGACGCTGGTGTTTTTGGTGTCCAAAAAGTGACGCGGGCGGGGGACGATAAACTCGGAATCGACTTTCACGCGCCTTATACACAAAATTGTGAAAATATGGCAAACTTCAAACCTTTGTATCTTGACAAGTACAACTAGCATGGACCTCAAATTGCACATATATCATCCTGGATTGTAGATCTACCTCATAGTACATCAACTGTAACAAAAGATGTAACCAATTAATTGCCTAATTAAATGCTAATTAAGACAGTTTTCCCTATATTTACTGTACAAAGTGTGCATACTATGCTCCGACATTTCTAAATGGACTATCTCTTGCCCGAGTCACCCTGCTTATTCAAAAGAACACATATTTTTAAGGAAATTTGATGAGGAATTCAATTATGCTGTTAGTTTTAATGTCAGAAATGGAGGAAAAAAGTTTTGATTGAAAAATGTCATAAAAATTGTGAAATTATTTTACAATTTTTGACCACCCTGTATGTTTAACGCAAGCGATACTAAGGTCTTTCTTCCTAATTTGTTTGAAGGACCCATGCAATGTCTTTCTGAATCCATATTTATTTTGAACTACATAGTTTTCAGAAAAGGAAAAATATGGGGTTCACCATGACAAGAAAGATGCTAATGTTGTTGTTGTTCCACCCTGTATATTTCTCACCCACCCTGTATTATGTTATGCTTTGTTGATTTGGCATCCTTGTAATATAAGCTTTCCAGAAATATATACTTATAATGGTCTAAAATGTATTCATTAAAAGTTGTGTTGAATTGAATCAAAATTGGTGATATTTTTCTCATTTTACATCATGTTACACAAAAGATGACCAATTCATGACATGCGACCAGCAGTCAATCAATGTCAAAATTCAAAAAGTATGTGATAGCTGATATATTCCTCAACCACATCAGTTATTTAGTTATGTTTGGTTTATCCGTCAAAATACCCAGAAAATTCAGTTTCCAACGACACCCTGTAAATGTTTGGAAAAGTGCACTACACTGTATACCTAAGTTTGATTTTGTGTGCATGTGGGGGTATGTATGTGTGGTATGGGTGTGGGCGAGTATTAAGGGTGAGAGGGATTACAGCGTGGGGTGTGTGTGTGTGAGTGGGTTGTGTATCTTTTATACATTACATTACATTATTTTATTTTGTATTATTGTTTCCTATGAGTTGTTGTTGGTTGTTTTAAATGTATTTCTTTTCTCTTTATATGAACGCACCACCAATTTAGGTGTGTGCTGCTGATACAAAAGCGTCCGTTCAAATAACTTACAAATAAATAAGTAAATATTAGCGGATTTAGCGTTACTAGTTACTAGTAAACAATTGACGTGTTAACCTATTTTGTGACTATAAAATGAAGCCCCCGTTTAGGGAATTTTGTAATACTAATAATAGATTTGCCCCAGTGGTGTAGTTGCCACCTGTCAACACGATCAAAACATCATAAAATAGAAAGCAATTTTTACGATATATTCATGGAATTTATGGAATCATAAACACCCTTTAATATGATGGAATATATGCTAGTGGTACATGTACATGTAGGGATATCAACTGTACTGTCAACACATTTTATGCTAGAACAGTTTCCCTCATTGTATGTGAGCAATCACCCATGTATTTTCTATGCAAACAGAACAACACAGCTCCATGCACTAAGTGCCATAGCTGATAAATGGAGCACAGTTACATGTTGTAGTCAAATTTAGACTTAAAACATTTTTAACATGAGCTAGCAGCCCAATATAAAACTGTGACACTCGAAAGGCCATCTCTGGAATGAAACGTCCAATTAAGATTATTTAAATGCCAAAATGTTTCTTTCATCAATTCCCAGCCAATAAGGTCTGAATCAATTTAAAACTCTCACGCATTGGCCGTGAGTCTCACGCATTTGGTCATTTTCTCACGGTCTCACGCCAAGGTAGTATAATCTCACGCCTAGGTAGTAAATCTCACGCAAAGAGCTGTCAAATGAGTAAAATCTCGCGCATCGTAAAAATAAATTGTTGTCCCTCCCCCCCCCCCCTTTTTAGACTCAAAATGAACATTGTAGTTGGCAAAAAATAATTCCGTCCCGGTACGACAGTGTCTCACGCCTAGCAATTCCAAAAAGTTGACAGCCCTTCAGAAGTCCGAATCACAATCTGTGCAAATATGGTAGCGCGCAATCAGGGTTTGATTTTTGAAGGGTTTTACATGCACAGGTCCCGGGGGGATCACTCGCATACCAAAGTGGTATGCATGCTCGTCCCAGCACCTCAAAAATGGACCCTAAATGGCGTAATCAGTGTGGAAAGATTTCACCCCTTATTGGCGTAAGGCTCTGAAAATCTTACCCCTAACATATGGCATAATTCGGTGTAAGAAACTAAAATGGACCCCTAAATGGCGTAAATTCTAAAACAAACCCACTGAAGTTGAAAAATATACCCTAAATGTCGAAACTTTACCTAAAAAGCACCCTTTTTTCTAAAAACGTTGACGCCGCCACAAGGCCAAAAATCAACCCTTTTTCGACGTTTTTGGGGACAAGCATGCGTACGACTTTGATATGTGAGTGACCCCTCCAGGGCACAGGTGCATGTAACATTGGACATTGGTTAAAATATTGAAGGCGAAGCGTAGCAAAAGAAGCTCTCGCGCTTCGCACTATCTTTTTAGTGAACGTTAGGGATTGGGGAATAGGCTTTGAGGGTACCACCACTAATTTTTTTTTTTTGTGAGTGCGGATGGCCAGAAAGTGCCGGACAGCCCCGTCCGGCGTAGTGACAACCCTGTGTGCATGTAAAATTTTGCCTGGTGCATGCAGAATTTTGTGATATTCAGCCCATATTCAAGGAAAAACTGAAGTGGTGCATGTAACTTATTTTCTAAATCGACCCCTGCGGGCAATCCAAATACGGAGGACAGCACTCTCGCAATTTGTTCAATGCAAAACACGGCACGCGCGGAGGTATATTAATATTCACGCTGAAGGCACGGAGGTCCACTGTTGAAATAGTAACTGCGTTCAGCGTTTGCGTTTTGGCAAATATCGCGTATACCGTAGAATGGGGTGAATAGGGACACTTTTGGCACGCTCTAGATTGTAAAATGTAAATTTTTTCCTGTAGCCCCATCATGAGCCAAACTTTTGAGGGCATATTATGTCCACCCATGATGCCTTTAAGGGAAGGGGTATGAGCGTTTGGACAGTATTTATTGTGGGACATTAGAGCACATCAGACATATCAAATTGCATTCTGAATACGAAGAATGGCCTTCTGATATCAAATAATTTTGATTTTTTGAAATTCGCAATGTAATACACATTTTATGGCAAATCATTAAAAATTGATATTTTTGATATTTAACAGTACTCGAAGTAAACTTTATAAATCTGATGATTTCTACCTAAAGTGTATGTAGGTGGGATGAAAAGCTGACGATCAATTGAAAATTTTGACCTTTCCTATTGAAGATATGGATTTTTTTCCCAAAACACCAAAAAAATTAGGTCTTTTTGGGAAAAAAAAATCCATCTTCAATATATGAAAGGTCAAAATTTTCAATTGATCGTCGGCTTTTCCTCCCGGCTACATACACTTTAAGACTATATCATTAAAAATATAAAATTTACTTCGATGACTGTTATATCTCCAAAATGTGAAAAATATCAAATTTTAATAATTTGTCATAAAATTTGTATTATATCGTGAATTTCATAAAATGAAAATTATTTGATATCAGAAAGACATTCTTCGTATTCAGAATGCAATTCGACAGGTCTGATGTGCTCTCATGTCCCACAAAAAATGCTGTCGAAACGCTCATTCCATCTGATGATTTCTACCTAAAGTGTATGTAAGTGGGATGAAAAGCCGGCGATCAATTGAAAATTTTGACCTTTCCTATTGAAGATATGGATTTTTTCCCAAAACACCAAAAAAATTAGGTCTTTTGGGGAAAAAATCCATATCTTCAATATGAAAGGTCAAAATTTTCAATTGATCGTCGGCTTTTCCTCCCAGCTACATACACTTTAAGACTATCATTAAAATATAAAATTTACTTCGATGACTGTTATATCTCCAAAATGTGAAAAATATCAAATTTTAATAATTTGTCATAAAATTTGTATTATATCATGAATTTCATAAAATGAAAATTATTTGATATCAGAACGACATTCTTCGTATTCAGAATGCAATTCGATAGGTCTGATGTGCTCTCATGTCCCACAAAAAATGCTGTCGAAACGCTCAAAATGCTCATTCCAGTTCCTGTAATTCACCATTATAAAAAATTGAATATATACATGTGGGGGTATATTTTTTTTAAATACAATTTTGGTGTCCCTATTCGGGGTAAATAGGGACAGCACTGGTCTTTATAAGGAAATTACAACTTTGAAGGAGTGTACTTGCATTTTTACCCCCACATGTAGGGAAAAGGGACACCAAGTGAGTTTTAAAAAACAATAGAAACATTTCTTGACAACGTTGATCATGCTCGTCAGTACAAGAAGAGGTGGGGTAGGATGTGATGGGGTAAGGGTGGCTGGGGTAGGGTTCTGGGTGAGGGAAGTAGGTGGGTAGGGTAGGGTGTTGGGGTAGTGGGATCAGGGTGGTTGGGTATAAGAAAAGGTATTGTGGTGGTAGAGGTAGGGTGATGGTGGTGGAGCAGTGGATAGGGTGGTGGGTTAGGAGATAGGGTGGTGGGGTAGATGGTGGGGAAGAATGGTGGAGTGCTGGGGTAGGGTGTGGGGTAGTGAGTTCTGGCTGGTATGATAATTAGTATTAGGGGTGGATGAGGGTGGTAGCCTTGGTAGGGGTGGTGCGGTAGTGGGGTAGGGTGGTGGGGACGGTAGGTTTAATGAGGCTAGTGGGGTCAGGGTGTGGTATAGTGATTTAAGGGTGGTGGTGGTAGGGTTAAGGTGGTGGGGTAGGTTCATGAGGGTAGTGGGGTAAGGGTGGAGCAGGGTAGGGTGTGGTTGGGTAAGGGTGGTTGTGACAAGGGTGTCCCTATTCACCCCGTATTAGGTGACATTTACCTGAAAAATATTTTAAAAATTGTTATAAAAATTCCTGTCAAAATTAATAAATAATCTTTTAGAGAAAGTTGTAGGACCTTTAAGGCTAGGTCCTGGTGAATTTCCAGCACATTTTCTAAAATAGTGGCAGTGGGAGCAGGAAGGTTTTGACCACCCCATTTTTTAGAACTTTTTTAGATAATTTTATTTTGGACACCCTGTATCCTAAATTTATTCTTTAACATCTGCTGAACCATTTTCTAAACACTGTTTGATTGCTCTTTCAATCTGTGGAAAAAAAGTGTTAAACCAAATGTGAATAAATAAGAGATATCAAAAACTTTTCTCATTTTTGTCCCTATTCACCCCATTCTACGGTATAAAATGAGAATATGAATTGATATTGTGTACCCCATCCCAAAATGTGGAGGGACATGCCCCTCTCCCCCCGGCCTCCGGAATTGACGCTCACGCTTGTCATTATACCACAAATCGAATAAACTTCTTTATCAACTTTTATCATTGACACAGTGGCGTAGCGTGGGTCATCATATTGGGGGGGCCCGACCATGATTGGGGCTGGCACCGGGTCTGATTGGGGGGTGCACAAGCCGTTTTTCGTCCATTTTTTTCCCCAAAATTTCAGATCGATTGGGGGGGGGGCATGTGCCTCCCGTGCCCCTATGACGCTACGCCACTGCATTGACGTTCATCACCCGGCCAGCAATTTTATACTTTTAATTTTAATAAAAAACCATTTCCAATACCAACTTTCCTAGTTCAAGAACAATCAAAATTTCACTCCTAATGATGACAAATGAAAATCGAAGTACCGTAACACTGTCATGACTGTATTAAAGGAGGATTTCGTGATCCTAGCATCCTCTTTTTATGACATTTTTCAGTTGGTATCCACGAAAAAGCTTATTCCCAAAATTTCAGTTGATTCCGATTTTGCGTTTGAGTTTATGTATGATTTATATCATAATACTAATCACAGAGTGCCCGTCCGTCTGCGAGCTATCGCGTTCAGCGTCCAGCGTTTTGCGTTCAGACGGTGCACTATCGCGAAAAGCAGGTGTTGGGTAATTAGCACGCGATAGTGCACCGTGCGTAACGCAAACCGCGCGAACGTGATAGCTCGAGAACCGCCCGATTCGAGAACCGCGAAATCTAGTACATTATATTTATACCAGAACAAAAAATATGATGATATTTTTGCTAAATTTTTGGTACGGTACATAGTACAATGTAGCCAGAGGTTTCCAGTGGTATAAAATCACAACTTTTTTTCAGAAAAGTGGGGGATTCGAGGTTGTGGATCACAAAATGCCCTTTTAGGGACCGTTCACTATTACGGCAGGAGGTGAATGGGTGTTTTAGAAAAAATATCGACAAAAAAAATCATGTTCCCCCCTTGCGTCCATTCAAAATTTTCGGATTCCCCCCTTGCTTTCCTGAATTTCTCCATTTAAAACTTAATTTGTTCAATCCCCCCTCCTAGTTCAACATAAAATTTTGCGTTCCCCCCTCAAGACCCCAAAATAATTTCGGGTTCCCCCTTCAAAATGCCCATTCCCCCCTGTCGTAAATAACGATCGCTCCCTTAGGGACCGATCGTTATATACGGCAGGCGGGGTAATGGGCGTTTTGAAAAAAAATATCGACAACAAATTTCGCGTTCCCCCTCGCGTCCGCTCAAAATTTTCGGATTCCCCTTGTTTTCCGAATTTCTCCATTTAAAACTTAACATTCCCCCCTCTTGGTTCAACGAAAAATTTCGCGTTCCCCCCTCAAGACCCCCAAAAAATTCGGATTCCCCCCTCAAAATGCCCATTCCCCCCCTGTCGTAAATAACGATCACTCCCTTAATTATCAATATCATGAAGTTACACCTTTTCTTCAGACTCAAGTGACACTATTCCTTTTTTAAGGAGTTTTTATTTGTGTTTTTTTTATTTGTTTCGTTGTTGTAGCAATTTTGCTATAATTTAAAGTTACATATATACACTATAATAATACTTACATCGTACTCTGAGTTGCTGTTTAGCTATCACCTTGCAAACAGGAATGAGAAATGTATGTGTAGGCCTATACAGCTAGAATGCCTGAGAAGTCAAAGCTGGTATTGTAATCACGACGGGTGTAAACCAAAAAAGCTGATACGTCAACGAAGCGTTAGCCTCTTAAATTAGCAAACTTTCCTCTTGGAAGCTATAGGTACGATTCGGAGGGGCTATTTTAGTCATAAAGTTGCAGTAAACGGTAATAATTCGTTCAATTCACACTAACACCAACTTGCGCTGAGTGTGAATGAATGACGGATTCTGATGTCAAATTATGGTTTGTGTGGCGCTGGAGCTTTAGCACCCTAATACTTTCACACCCGTACGATTTCGTACATCTTTCACTTTCGTCCCCTTGTTTGAATTAGGGACCACGTTCATTATTAATTAAGGGGGGTACCTAAACCCTCATCGTGGATAAATTTCACATACCCCTGTTATTTTAAAACTGAAATAAAATAAAATGAAATCACATAAGGCCAATGGAACTCGATTATTAGTTTCCGATTGGATGTTTGAAAAAAGGACGAGGTCGCTATTTCATTATTCATTATTCGGTCTCTTTTCATTATCCATTATGTCAACAAAATCAATGATTTTATGAACAGCTTTCTCCAAATTTAGGTACCCCACCAGTACCAAAGTATATATTGTTGATGAAAGACCATTTCAAAACAGGTATTAATGCTTAGATCATCATTACAGACATTTTGCAACAGATTGAGAAAAGATTTTTTTTTATTAATTAAAATGAAAAGAAATTTTTGTAATCACCAGAAACATGATGAGGTAATCCGTAAATTTCCATTATTTACCACATCCTCTACCCCTACAACTAATAAAAACTGCTGATTATGATCAGCAGGGTATATCGAACATTTTGAGAGTATCAATTTTGATTAGTTCCATCTCAATTTTCAGATAATTGACTTTTTTATAAAAAATAATGAAAGTTTTTGTCAAATTGAAAAGGTGATGCGGGAGGTCAATAGGAAACTAACAATCGAGTTCCATTAGCCTAACCCCCAATCAAACTATTATTTCAACAATTCCAACTAGGCCTACATCGTCCAGACACAGACAATGTATTAGTTGGAATGTGTCTCTGTGATTGAACAAGGGTTTGATTAAATCTTGTCAATTTAAATAGTTACTTGTTCAAATAAAATGGAAACTATTTATTTAGATAAGATTGTCCGTTCAAAGTGATAATCAAAATGAACAATAGGCCTATATCTCCTCAAAACGAATGGTTACGGGATCAAAAAAATATTAAAATGAGTAGGGCCCAGGGGAGTAGGGATTCTATTCAGAAAAACAAAGTGTATTAACAAAAATTTTAACCAATTTATCAGAGGAAAAAACACAACATCAACTTGTATGGTGCCTATAGACGAATCCAAATACACGCATTCCTACACCTGACTAGCAGCCTTTGGTTGGGTCCCCGTCGGCTACAATGCATCCAAAATGTAAAATGATTCGGCCTTGGCGGAAATTTTAAACTCCATCACCCGTTTTACACCTTCCGCGAAAACACAGGTAGACAAAAGAATGATTAGTTTACAACACGATACAGTTCCAACAGTTGTGCAAATAAAAGCCGCCTTACACCTAGAGAAGGTCGAGGAGCTGGGTTAATAGAATAATACAATAGAGATAATTCCGCAGGTAATCCTGTCGCATCTATTCATAGATGTATATACAAATGGATGAACAAAAGTACTATGTATGAATCATGAGATGCGACAGGATTACCTCTATCTTAATACTAATTACGGCGTGTCCGTCCGTCCGTCCGTCCTCTGTCCGCGCGCTATCGCGTTCGCGTCCGCGCGTTTCGCGTTCACGCGGTGCACTATCGCGTGCTCGCGGTGCGCTATCGCGGAGTATCAACGGGAGTGTGCGCGGAATACAGTGCGCGCATCGGAAAAGCATTACAGTGTGACTAACAGGTGCATGTCATCGGACCAATAGGCCTATTTTCAAGACAGGATTAACATAAAATCACCAGTTATGGTATAGCCCGTTTGCGTTGAATTTCGGGGTATTTTGGGATCCTCCAATGTGGTAGCAGGACAGGGTTTGAAAGAGGTGAACGATGGGTTTTCAGATTATGGGTACCGAAGTAAGCGTCACAGCTACAAAACAGAGTTGATTAATCATTGAGCGACGCATATCGTAGTAGTTTGGAAGGTTAGGACAAGTATTATGGGTAACGGGTGTTGGGTAATTAGAGATAGGCCTATCACGAGAACCGCCCAACCCGAGAACCGCGAAATCTAGTTGTATATATTATTCTATTAACCCTCCTCGTCTTTGCATATTCTCTAGGTGTTAGGCGGCTTTTATTTGCACAATCGGGCGCTCAAAACACCAGGTTGGTGCTAGCGGGAAACCAAAGATGGCCGACCAAATCCTGACCATGACTTGGCTCGTTGGATTCGTCTATAGGCATAAGTGTTGTAATACCATGCCATGAGCACAAAGCATGTTGCCCGGGCATGAGTCAGTAAAATAGTACTTCATCCCTGGTTAGTGGTCAATGGACCAATATTGGACTATGACATGGGGTTGGGACCGTTCAAATAGTTAATGTTTTAACAGTCAAATCTATGGTGATAGGTAAGGTAATAGGTTCATTAATCTATTCTGGGTTTATAATGTGGTCGAACATGTGCAGAGAAAAGCTGCAAGATTTTGCACAGGGGATTACCAAAGAGAAAGTAGTGTCACTCAAATGCTGGAAGATCTCGGATGGGACACTCTAGCTGTCAGAAGGGAGAGAAATCGTTTAGCTATGTTTTACAAAATCCAAAATGAGTTGGTAGGAATCAACAAAGAAGCCTATATCCAAACTTCTTCTGCTGCGGGTTTGAGAAGAAACCACCACCTACATGTTGAAATTCCATTCATCAAGAAGGACGTCTATAAAAACTCATTTTTCCCAAGAACTGGAAGGGCATGGAATTCCCTCACTCAAACCACTATATCAGCCCCATCTTTAGATATATTCAAGAAAAACCTCTAGCTTGCAGGTCACCAAATAGTTAGCGATTTGCGGTTTTCGCCCTGCTGACTACAACTTCAGAAGGTTCAGAAGGCATGTTATGCATGCAGGAACTGAGGTATTGATTATTAGGCCTATAATAGGCCTTTCTCACCGGATTTCTCATACATCTACTTTTCAGTGAATGTTATTATGAGTATCACTACAATGTTTTATTTGTATACTGCGCCAAAAAAGTATCCTTATACTTGGAAAAATAATCACAATTTCAAAACTGAACCATATTGGGGTAATTGTTTTTTAATAGATGCACTATCTGATGATTCTGCACATTATGACACCACAATGAATCCAATGTGACCTCGAGGCCTCAAGAAGCAAAGTTATAAGCAATTGAATAAGCGAAGTTCCAGTTTTAAAAGTGACAAATTGACCTATACAAGGGCGCAAAAAGATGCCAACAAGCGCAACAAAGAGGCAACACAGTTTCTTCAATGAAGCTTTATTTAGAGCAGTTTTTATTTCAGTTTTACTTCTCTGTACTTTTCATAAGGCACGCATAAATTAGCCATTCACAACTCTCAAACCAGATGTCTACATGTAGTCTGTGAAGTTTTGAATAGGCCAGTTTGTCACTTAAAACTGGATCTAATCAAATGCTTGTAACTTTGCTTCTTGAAGTCACATTGTGTCATCATAATGTGTCGGATTAGATAGTGCATCAAATGAAACAAGAAATTTACCCCATGCCTCAATATGCTTCATCAGGTTTGAAATTGTGATTATTTTTCCAAATGTAAGGATACTTTTTTGGCGCAGTATATATCGTCTTTCACACAGCCTTTGTCTATAAACCTCGGCCTTTATATTTATGTATAGGTTAAATAATGTTGCTAAACTTGCTTTTCACAATGTCCAGCTTTGCCTTTCCTTATCCACTAACTCGCCCGCTGTTCACCTTTTTCAGTTTATTGTTCACGGCTCCTTTTTGCCCACTATACAGGGTGTCCCAGAAAAAAATTACCGGGTGAATGAATTTGGGCGTAAGTCGAAAAATGGACATTAAAATCCAAAAATCTAAACATCAGCCTGTAGCCCATCTTATTGTTCATCTTATACGCCAATTTTACTGGAATCTGTTGACTGATCGCAAAGAAATGAGCGATTACATAACGCATGCGTCAATTCACTTCATTCCAAGTTTGAAAGAAAGATCATTCAATACAATGTACATTAGTGGTTAACTATGAATGTGCTCAGTCATATTTTGTTCTGTGAAATCCTTTTCGTTCTTTTTAAACAATCTGTTTCTTGCAAAACATTTAATTAGGTTTTGTTCAAATTTGAACTTGCATGATATTGAGAATGAAAGTTTGCATGTAAGCAGATGCTCGGTACGTGTAAATATATATTTTTTTGTTAATGTTGATATAAATGTTGCATAAAGAATTATTGCATAAAGAATTCCATTCCAGATGGCTTTACAAAATTTCACACACATAAATGTTTTTGGAATATTTCCAAGAAATTGTAATACACAGTTTTAATCTTTTAAAACGTCAACATTAATGTTGCATGGTATCAATCAAAAATCACACGTAAAGCTGTAAGCACTTGATTATTGTTATTCTTTGGAAAGTTAAAATATAACATATTATTTGCACAACATAAAGAATTGAAGTTGGAAAGTTTCCAATTGCAGAAATCAAAGCAAAGTTTTCTCGCACAAACTGTTAATCAGTGAACGCATGTATGACAATTACAAAATAGATAATGTGGACTAAATTTAATGAGATACACATTAAACTTTAGGAAGCGGTGAGCTAGTATGCATAGAGCGCCTGTTGATCAAACTTGGAATGGACTGACTTGATGCACGCATTATGTAATCGTTAATTTCTTCGCAACCAGTCAACCGAATCCAATAAAATTTTCAAATGTGCTACGTTTTAATTTTTTGATTCTGATGTCTATTTCTCGACTTACGTTCAATTTTATTCGCTCGGTGATTTTTTCTGGGACACCCTGTATACTCTCCTTTTGCCCCTTGCACATTAAACATGTTAAAGCCATATTATAACATTTCTTTAAAAATAGATTAGTATTCATTTTCAATAAAATGTTAGCATTTACTGTCAGATATGTCCCCTTTTAATTTTGAGCCAAACAAGTGAGGTAAAGCAAAGAAAATTGGAATTTACAACTAGCGCCAATGCATGTTACTCCGGCCGTTGTAATATGGTACGATCCTGTGGCGTGTCTGTGTGTGTCCCGCACGCCGTGTACGTAGTACTGTGTTGACATCGCATACGCGTTCGAGTAACATCGTATATTCTTAGTCAGTGGGAGTGGTCTAGTTCGTAGACACATTTCTGATTGGACAATCGCATGATTTCGGGTGCCGTCTATCAGGCCGTAGACGACCCCACGTCATCATGAGTCTTGATAATGCGTAACACGCTTGTAGAGGTGCGAGTACGTATCGCGCTGTATGCGTAGACTAGTGCGGAATACGCGAACGCGCTAGCAGTACGCGCAACAGAATACGTGAAGTTGTAAACAAGTTTCGTTCATTTTATAATGAGGGAGTTTTTATGACGGTAACTTAGTTTTTGCTTTAAAAATTGTTTACAGTTATTAAAATAATATTTAACTGACTAAGAATGGGAATAAACGATAGGAATTTTTTTTGACTATCTTCTACCTATGATAGACGACAGGCAGGTCCAATATTTTTATCGTAGTGGATACCGGCTGCGCCGGCATCCACTACTCAAAATATTGGACCTGCCTGTCGTCTATCACACGGTAGAGGATAGGCAAAATAAAAATTCCTATCGTTTATTCTCTAAATAAAATGCTGAATCCGGCGGTTTATTGAAAATCTCGGATTTTGACAAAACTACAGCACCTTAAGTCTTGACTTTTGCATAGAATCTTTGTTTACTAAAGTAGGGTAGCTGCAGGTAATATGGGACAGCAGGTAATATGGGACACCTGTTTTCATTTTAACAAAAAGTAGCTTAGAGAAGGTAAACACTTTAAGTTGATTTGTTAAGTGTTTAGAGACATCAATTGTGCTTCTAGAAATGCAGTTTTGGAGTCTGTGTATCAAACTCTTGGAAATCAATGCCAAAAGAGTGAAATTGCCCAAAAATTATGTCGTTTTTTTGGCCTGATATAAAATCAATGACGTCACATTTTATGATTGTGTATCCAAAAACTCTGGTACTGAGGGGCATTTGTCATTTTTATGATCTTTAGGTGATGGGTTAAGCTTATCAGCAGGTAAAATTCCACTGACAAGTGGCACTTTCCTTTTATAAATGATTATTTTCTCTGATTTTCAACTGAATGGATGCAGGTAATATGGGACACATAGGAAATTGTGTGCATTGTCAATGCGAAAAGCAAAACTATTTAGAAAATTGAATTTTCTTGTAGAAATTTGCATTAACCATTCAAAATCATGTAACAAAAATGTTTTTAGAACAAAAGAGTGATTTTCTGAACTTTTTGATTTTCACCATAGAGATAACACAGTGTCCCATATTACCTGCACATGCAGGTAATATGGGACACTGTTTGACGATGACGTCATTTTGACGTCATAGCGTCAAACAAACATAAAAACAAGGTAACATTGCCTGTTTTATTAATCTTAAAGGACAGGTTGTTCATCATAACAATCTCTTGTGGGCATATCTTCTTTAGTTTTTATGCAAATAAGCTTAACGTCCTTAATGGTCCCATATTCCCTGCAGGTACCCTACATTACAATCGTGTAAAAACCTGACTTTAAAATTTTTTTGAGGGCGTTCTTTTCAGCAAATGTTATAATATGGCTTCAAGTCTTTTCAACTCACCGTCTTTCTACTAACCCGCCTTTCACCCTTGTCCACTAACTTTCAGTAACCTATCAATATCATGATTTAGGCCTAAAAAAGGCTGTGCAATAATTATGAGTCGGGGGGGGGGCAAAATTTTCAGATGGCTTGCCAAAATTGCCTTCCCTTCCTCGGCCTGCCAAAATTGCCCCCCCCGTCATGCCAAAAATCTTTGTCCTTCCCTCCTTACACATGCCAAATTTTTGGGATCCTGAAATGGGCTAAAGTATGTTGCAAGCGCAGCGAGCAGGAAAATTTGCATATTTAAGCGTTTTATCCATAAATGTGTGCCAAAATTCCCCCGCTCGGCTTGCCAAAATTTGGTTGCCCTCTCCCTTTTGGCTAGCCAAAAAAATTCTTTCCCCCAATTCAATTTTACTCTCCCACCAGGGCTCATAATTATTGCACAGCCCCTTAAGCATAATTCTGTACAATTGTTATATGATTTATGGCCCGTACGTCACGTACCGATACACCTTTAATTTATACCCCTAAAACAGGCTAAAATTGTTTTGAAATCAGTCTTTTTGAATAAAATAAACACACTATCTGTGGTCATCTTGTGACTTTTCTTTCCAAAAATTTATGACCCCCTCCGCACCCCCGTATATTTGGGACCCCTCGGGATGATAGCCCCTTAATAAGTAAATAAATAATAGCCCTTGGTTGCTGATGGTTTTTTTTTGTATGTTGGAGTCCTCGAGTGAATCACAAAGTGCCCCTGTTCCTTTCCCGGGTTCCTTTATTAGAAGGGACGAAAGTGTGGTTACATACAGCAGAACCGCGCGAAAGTGAAAGTGCTTGGGTGTGAAAGTGTTAGGGTGCTAAAATGATAGGGTGCCGGTGTCATAAACAAAAATGATGTGTCAAGTTGCGTTTATACCTGATCGCCTTTGTGGATAAGTGAATCGCACTTTATGCTCCGTATCCAAAAACGGCTTCTTTTGTGCACACTGAGCATGCGCGCGACATATTTTTCTACAACAGCGATTAAGTGTAAACTGGCTGAGCGTAAACCATACACTTCAGCCTGCACTTCACAACGATGTTGCACAGTCGTGATAGCATGCATTCAAGAGAAACTTCAAGGAAAAAGAAGACTGAAAGTAGTCGTTGCAGTATTTCAGGTAAATGCCACCATTTTGTCACCTTGCCCAAGTCTCAATATTTTGCATCGTACATGCATAAAATACATACCCACAATCCCGTATTTTTATTAATCAGTCAATGTGGTATAAATCTTTAAGCTTAAACCATATGAGGTATTATCCCAGATAGCATGGCAATGGTGGCCCAATGAAGGGCCAATGTTTGAGTTCAATTGGCCCAACATTGGCTGACAGTATTGGGCCAATCATGTTTTGCTCATGGGCCCAAGGTTGGCTCAATATTGGGCTTGGGCCAATGTTGGCCCCAGCTTGGCCCAAACCTTGTCACAGTTATTGAACCAACATTGGGCCTGTACCTATTTCTCATTGGCAAACAATTGGCTGCCAATGTTTTAACAATATGTAATTTTAGTATTGGGCCAATATTGATGCAATGGATTACTTTAATTACTGTTGGACGTTATTGGCTCGGGAAAAGACGATATGTATCATCTCTTGCCCGCTTCGCGGTAAGAGAGGAACACTAGCGACTCATCACCGTGGTGTTGAATAGCCATCAAGAGTATTTGATAGCATGGTGACACGTACTTTAGAAATTATCTTTAAGGTGGCTGTGTACTCTCAGATATGCATGTAGTAAAAGTGCAATAACTTTGTAATTATTCGCGCAAGATATATAAAAGTATACATTTTTATGAAGGCAAGACATCAATAAATCTTAATATAAATACAGATTTGGGGTAAAACAACAATTATGAAGAAAATCACAAAAAGTGAGTTTTGGCAATATTTGTTAGGTACATCATAACAAAAAAACACTCTTTCCAAAATATTTTATTTTGTTTTTAGCTCAATCTTGAGGCTCCATTCCAAAAACGTTTTTTTAAATTTTTTTGATATTGGCCTTATTTTTTGAGATGTTGACCATATAAGGCATCAAATTGAACTTTTTAAAATTCACAAACGCCTATTTGCACAAAATGATGCCTAAAATCATAAATAGACCAAAATATAAAAAAATGAGAAAACCGTTTCTTGAGTCGATCATGCTTTTTACGATGATCATATTTGCTTACCTATAGATGCTGTATTTATTGAGTTATCGTGTACCTAAATCGTCATTTTACCGAGAAAATGAACATTGAAATAATGGCCGTTGAAGTTTAAAGTGGTCACATTATGCACTTTCATCGAATCTTACAGGAGAATGCGGCAGTTTTCGTTTTGCTACCTTATATAACGTGAACATCGGGTAAATCCACAGCCCCTTGAGAAGTTTGAGCGAAATCCATTCATAACTTGATATTTAAATCGGGGAAAGAACTTGAAAAAACCCACATTTTATCAGCTAAAAGCGGAGCCATTTGACCGCTAGGTTTTGTGAAATCAGTGCTTCCGCAGTGCTTCCATAAGATGCGCCGCGCATGTAGATAAGCGTTAGCATTATGCGTAAGCGATTTGTGCGTTAACAAATTGCGCGATCACGCAACGCGAGGCGCTGATTCTTGTGGCAGCAATGTACCCTGCTGGTACAACAAAGATTTTCTTTCCTTTTCAATTTCAAATACGAGTGGAATAGTGAAATAAAATCCTTAAAATATTGCAGTTGGAGTTTACAAATCTGGATTTTCATTCCTTGTATTTATAAAAAACATAACAAAGTACAAACTTATCAAAAAAACTCAATTTTGCGAAAGAAACCATGTCTAGAGTACACAGCCGCGTTAAAAGTATGGTCTTAGAATTGAAATTGCCGAAAATTCTTGTGTATTTTCTTTAAAATAAATAATCCGTGGTGTTAAATAGCGTTTGCCCTGCGTTTTATCATCCGTGGTTTTGTTTCCTATTATTTCAACTTAGTATAATATTTAGGATTTAAATAAGGTCTTCCAAACACTAGTACTCATCACAATAATTATTTGTTACCATATTGTTACCCAATTTGTTACCGAAATTGGTGTGATAACCTATATTGGCTGCCAACATGATGCCAATGTAAAAATTGCCAATTGAAAGCCAAGATTGGCCCAATATTATATACTGATGTAATGCCAATCAAACGATATAAAAGGCCAACAATAAACCAATGATTGGTTTATTATTGGCCCGAGAGCAACTGCCAATGAATGGTGAACCAATATTGGCCCAATATTATATACTGATGTAATGCCAATGCAACTTTTTGCCAATATTGGCCCAATAAGTATACCGTAAACGTTCGCCTAATGGCGCTTTTGGATTCTAAGAAATGTGAGAGCGCCATCCTTGTAAAATCTCAACAGCATTAAGGATACGTGTATGTTAAATTGAGCAACCTGGACATAATGCCTCAGAAAAAATATCGTGACATGACCCAATACTTTAGGTCACTAGGTTAGTTGCTAGAGCAGCAAATCTTTTGGGGTTTCTTCAGGTATTCATTGGACTTAATTTGTAAATCGATTCATACGTTATACCTAACTCATTTTGGTAAATCTTTTTATAACATTGTAATTTCTTCATATTTTTTAAATATTCTTCAGTTCAAAATTAAACCCTTCTATTGTCTGACCCGTTAGCTCAGTTGGTAGCGGGTGCGCCTTGAATGGTGAATGGTACTTGTTCGAATCTTGATTTCTGCCCCCACTTTTATGTGAAGAAGGGTCAAGAAATGTTTTTGGATTTTGTCCCCATTTTACTTAACGAATATTGTGATATTTTTTAATTTAATTTTAATTTTCTTATTTTTTTTAGTTTTCTTATTTTTTTTAGATAAAAAAATTCAGTATTATCTGTAATATAGTTAATGTAGTATTGAATTTATCTCGGTAATTTCTTGCATATTCTTGATCACAAAACAGGCTCTTTTGGTGTTGGTTAGGGTAAATATGGGGGGGGGGGTGTTTTGACATTTTGCGGTATATTTTGATGTTGTTGGGGTTTTTTGTAGGACAGGGGGTTCTTAATACAGGCCATCCGGCCTTCCGAGAACCTCCTCATTCAATGTATGTGTTTAATTGTTGTGCTGTTATATTTTATATTTGAATGAAATAAAGATGAATGAATGAATGAATGAATGAATAGGCACTGCGAACAAACGGCAACAAAAAAAATTTGCACCACCCGCTACCTATCAATGCGTGATATATTCCACTACATTTAACAGTTAAATGACCTTTGAAAAATAGAACGGCCTCAATGTTTCAAATAATTGTGTAACTACATTACTTTATTCATTTATGCATTATAAATGATCAGCTATTTTTTCTTTTCTTAAAAGGATCGAACCCAAGTAGATCAGACCATTGATCATATAACTATCAGACCACGAAGTAGTTACGTAACTCCGTGATGGTATCGGAACCAAGCACTGTTTGTATGGCGATCATTACGATCACGCTATTTTGGTATGCCTATTTTGTGTACTGATTGTTTCGATCGTGGTTCATTACTTAAGCGCGTGATCCCGTTGACATAGTAACATTACGTAACTTCGATACGGGGCTTCGATACTGACTAGTTGTTGAGTGCACATAATATGGAAAGCCATTGGGGTATTGTGTGCCTTCCAAAGCGCCTTATAACATGTTCTCATTGTGTTGTGGAATCCTAGCCAGTATTCAATGATAGCTATAGAGGCCTTGCGTTTATCGATTGGCTCCAAATAAAGGATTTGAACCGGTTTCTTCCCCGTAATCATGGCGCAGTGCAGTCCATTCAATCCAATGTTATCATCAACCTATTTGATCGTAGTGCATTTTGTTATGTGTGTGAGACGAACTGTCGCGGTAGATGCAATCATGCTTTTGTTGAATGCATTTGAGTAGTCCGCCATATTTACGAGATGATGCGTCATATGCACAGCCTCTATTCAGTTGGTCGTTGTATGATTTTGTTCGTTCACTCATTCAAATTTTATTTATATCATTTGAAGACTGAGCTTATTATGATACATCCTCCGTGGAACAGTTTCAAACAAATATAGCTAGGGATTATTGGGGCAGAGGTTATCTTTTGAATCCTCTTGGAGGACTATCATTTTTTTTCGGAATGTTGGTCCCAAATTTACAAAAAGTCTGCGTCAATAAAATTGCGCACCCTCTATTTCGGCAACAAAAATTTTATGATCCCAAACCCCAAAATTGTATTGAAATCAGTCTTTTGAATAAAATAACACACTTTCTGTGGTCATCGTGTGACTCCCTATATTTTGGTCATAAAACATTTTATGACCACCTCATATTATTCTTTCCAAGACTTTATGACCCCCGTATATTTGGGACCCCCCCCCCACAGTGTCATCGACCCTATATCTTCATGGCAGAAATCGCCATGGTAGGTTGAATCCACAGCCACGATTGGCCATTTGGTTCAGACCTTTGAAGCTCTTTGAGACGAATAATTAGTTGAGGGACATGACTAAGGCTACTCACAATAGCCGGGTATTGATCTTGGTTGTGCGTGAATAAGCTTGTATACCCCATTGAGGTCAATGGTCATCGACTTTTATACTGCCTATAGTAGTGAGTGCAGCTGTACTACACGCTGTCGCCATACTGGACCAACGCAATATAAAATTAGAGTTTTGGTTAGATTTTGAGTTCAAAGCGCACGGCCAATTTTCAAAGCGCATTCTAGCGACTATCATATCTGTTCAACACGTATTTTCAAGTGTATGAGACCAAATCTGGTTTCTTGAGAAAAAATCATTTACGGGAGATATTCATCATTTTCTAACTCGGTATCCGAAGATTTTCGTCTGATAGCAAAGTCGTGCATAGCAATTCACGTGTATCGATCCCGTGTATTCATTTTAGTGTCCCTTCTGCACCAAATAATTATTAGCCAGGCGGTGTCGGTGTGCCCCCCCCCTTTCGAATAAAATGATATACCTCTTATGACCACTGATGCATAGGCAAGGACACTCGCGCGAATTGAAAGACTTGTCGAACGCGACAGTTCGTCTCACACACATAACAAATGCCTGTACAATCAAATAGGTTCATTACAACATTTGATTGAATGGATTGAGTTACTCTAAAATGAAACGATAAAAACAAAGAATCATGAAAAAAGACACAAGATAAAATAATAAAATTATATAAACAATGTTAAAGATAAAATCAAGAAAATAGAGAATAAAATTTCCTCAAATCAGAAAAAAAACATTGACAGACATCATAATCTGTCAGAAATTACTGCATGAGATTCGAACCATCAATCTTCTCCACAAGTTCTCTTTATCCTCGCACTATAGTCTAATGCTCTACTCACTGGGCCACAACGTATCAGGTGAATGATTTACGCATTATCATGAACAAGTTTGTTCGATCTTGTTCATAATTGTATGTGTCGATAGGTTTCACCCTTTAACTACACGTACCCTTAATGATCAGTGATAATAGTCGGCTTTTACAGGGATGGCGCTCTCTTATTTCCATGAACTCCATAGCGCCATTAGGCGAATGTTTACGGTATGTTATCTGGGATAGACCTTTTTCTGATGACGTCACCTAATCGATATTGGGGTCTGAGATGTAAACAAACAACACGTGCGTTTCTCACGTGTCCACGGTGTAAAAACGCCAAATACTGCGTATTTTCTCCTCTGTTTTGTCATATTTCACTTTAGCTTCCATAAAATAATTGTTTAAACGGGAACTGTATACTAGTTATCTTTGTTCCAGCTTGTTTTGATGCCATAAAATACAAAAGATACGAAAAACCGCGATGCTATTTAAAATTCAATCTTTGTTTTGTTTCACAATTTTGTTTACTTTTTACACCGTGGCGAACTAAACGCGTACTGCGAGCTGGCAATTCGCGCATGCAGGACGCCTAGCGTGGCATAAAGTTGATCGTGGCGTCGGTATGGTATTTGCGTTTGGGTGCTGATGACTCGAATACTGGACCCCAATATCGATTGATTGGTGACGTCTGAGAAAAAGGTCTATAGAAGGAGGTTCCACAGAAAAATCCTAATCCACACAAGCGGCTAGGGGACGCAGGGGTAACCTTGTCAATCAAATACTTCATCTGTTGTGTCCAATACTTAATCCGATAAAGTGATCGATGTATATTGATAAAAATAGGATCAAGATCGTGGATGAGCTATGGCGGCATGCTTTAAAACTTTACGATTCAGCCAGGTATACCTCGTAGGCTGGATTCAGCAGCAGGATGTCATGAATTAATTTATTCTTTATGATTAGGATTTTAAAAAACACCGAAATAATAATAATAATAAAATGATGATAATATTATATACTACCGGTATAATAATACAGGATTTTTTTTTTTAATTAAAGAAAAACATTGTTTTTATCATAGGCCTATTAATTAAACATACCATTTCGTAACATCTTGTAGGCCTGGTAATGTCCCGTACACTGACAGAACGAACATTTTAAACTTGTTATATAACTTGAGAATCTGAGACGAAAATACCTAGGCCTACATCTCAGTTGAAAACGTTTATTTGGTTTTTTTAAAAAGCAGGATATTAAATCTTATGTGTTTTCAAATTTATAGAAATAGTAAGATTTCTTCTTTTTTAGTAATACATATTTATTTATTCTCATATATTTAGCGTAGCAGTATTATTGTTGTTATTATTTTATATATTGTTTTATTCAATTTTGAACTATGTTCAACTAGCATGGTCTTTCAACTTTCACATTAAAATGTAGATTATGTCATGTGGTATCTTTATACTATATGCTATAAATAAATGGCCAATGATTATTTTATTTATATTATAATAATGTGAACATAACTTTATAACATAAAGTTTGAAAGTTTACAATTTTAATATTTATTTTATATTATCATCATTATGATGATGATGATGATGATGATGATGATGATGATGATGATGATGCTTGTAGCCAATATTATTATTTTTAATATGTAGTAGGCCTATATGTTTTGTGATATATGAAATAAAAAATGAATGAATGAATTATTTTAACATTGTGATTTACTATTCATTGTTATCATTTCATTTTTATTTCATTTCAAATGGTAATATTTTATATTTATTTAACTTTTATTCCATGCAAGTTTATGCGCACGAGTTAAACTTGGTCAATTGCGCACAGTGGAGCTCTGCCATGCAGTCGATTTACCGTTGGTGGGATAATTGCCTATCGATTGGATTGATCATGGATAAACGTATCGGTGATGTCACCGGCTTCAAAGTTTGGCGGACAATAGAATAACCATTGATTGACAAGGTTACCCCTGCGTCCCCTAGCCGCTTGTTAATCCACTCAATAGGGTTAAGCCGATTACGCTATTCAACGCGAGTCATCACTTGAATGGATTTAATCAGTGCAGTCCCTCAAACACGGCCTTGATGTTTATGATCGTTATGCGACAATATCGATCATCTATTTTAAAATTGAATCTAAACAGACCCCCCAGGCCCAGGTGACCCGTACCGGAAATGGATGGTATTAGTGCCCTTTTGCATCGGTCACATGATCTTTGATTGCGTCATTGTGTTTCCGAGTTCAAGTTGATTTACTAGCGAAAACCTGATCGAATTCCCTCATTTCCTTCCAATGTTACGGTGAATTTATGTATTTTTTCTGATCATGATTAGCTGGCGGGTGTCTGCGGGACTTTTAAACCAGTGGAAATGATTTGGAAAGGTTTTACAAGACTGGCAATGTTGTTTCTATGATCCGCCAAGCTTGGCCATAAGAAATATTGGCGTTATAAAATTACCGGAAGTAAATTGTTTTCCTTTGTTTATGGTCACGGCCACAATGCTTTGTGGGTAAAAATGCCGTCATTCTGCTTAGAAGTAGCGATAACGGTGGTTCCCCTTACCAAAGTGTCAGGCCTGAATTAAACCTGAATTCAGCTAGAAATCAGGCCTGAAATAATGACTGAATTCAGGCCTGATTCTAACCTGAAAAAGGGCGAAATATTTAAATGAGATAAGCCAGAAATTTAATGTCAGGCCTGAAATTTTAGCCAGAAAAATTTAACCAGAAATAATAAGCCAGAATTTTAGCTAGAATTATTAGCCAGAAATATTAACCAGAAATGAAATCAGGCCTGATTCTAACCTGAAAAAGGGCCGAAATATTTAAATGAGATTAGCCAGAAATTTTACAAGGCCTGAAATTTAAGGGATCTAAAATGAGTGTTTATTGTGTTTCGACAGTATTTTTTGTGGGACATGAGAGCACCTCAGACCTATCGAATTGCATTCTGAATACGAAGCATGTCTTTCTGATATCAAATAATTTTCATTTTTTGAAAATCACAATATAATACAAATTTTATGACAAATTATAAAAATTTGATATTTTTCAAATTTTGATATATAACAGTCCTCGAAGTAAATTATATAAATCTAATGATATATTCTTAAAGTGTATGTAGCAGGGAGGAAAAGCCGACGGTCAATTGAAAATTTTGACCTTTCATATTGAAGATATGGATTTTTTTTCCCAAAAGACCTAATTTTTGTTGGTGTTTTGGGGAAAAAAATCCATATCTTCAATATGTAAAGGTCAAAATTTTCAATTGATCGTCGGGCTTTTCATCCCACCTACATACACTTTAAGTATAAATCATCAGATTTATAAAGTTTACTTCAAGTACTGTTAAATATCAAAAATATCAATTTTAATGATTTGCCATAAAATGTGTATTAAATTGCTAATTTCAAAAATCAAAATTATTTGATATCAGAATGACATTCTTCGTATTCAGAATGCAATTCGATATGTCTGATGTGCTCTAATGTCCCAAAATAAATACTGTCCAAACGCTCATACCCCAACCCTTAAGCCAGAACAAATTAGCCAGAATTTTAGCTAGAATTATTAAACAGAATATTAGCCAGAAATATTAACCAGACTTCACTCTTCTCAACTTTAGCCTCATACATGTGTAGATTGAAATTCCCCCAATTGCCATGATCGGAATGCACCAGTGGCATAGCGTCATAGGGGCATGGGGGCATGTGCCCCCAATCGATTGCAAAATTTAGAAAATCCCATAGGAAAATTGCCAAAAACCGCTTGTGCCCCCCCCCATCAGCCCCGGGGCCCCCAATCATGGTTGGTGCCCCCCCCCCCATCGGATGACCCATGCTTCGCCACTGGAATACACCTTTTATAGGATTGTGTTATCAGGACTTGCTGGATAACATCAGTTTATTTGAACTCCAAACCTGAAAGAAGTTCGATATTCATACTGTGCACTTGACCCTCTTTACAAATTAATGCTCTCGATCCTTTCTTAAATGTTGGTCACAACCTTGTCATTTTTGTTTTCAGTCTTTAACCCAGGTGAAAAGTGTTACTGATGTTCTTGGGGTGTTATGAAGTGGCGAGTTGTCAATTGCAGAGTTCAACTATGGTGAGTCGTCATTTGGAGAGTTCCAAAGTGGCATTTTGTCACCTTGAGCATATTGGAAAAGTTTTGTTTGTAAAGTTGGGATGTGGTGTGCTATGTCAATGTAATGGGAAGTTTCTATTTTGAAGTGAGGAGGGTAATTTAGAGAGTTCAAATATTCAGAGCTACCTTTAGCATATTGGAAGAGTTTATGTTTACAAAGCACATCCTAACGGTACTACACAACTCTCCCAATATGCAGAAGGTGACAACTCACCATATTTGAACTCTCCAAATGACCCTTCCCCCACATTAAAGTACAAACCTCCCCAAGACATCAACATGACATACCACATTGCAACTTGTACAAAATATAACTCCCGGATATAACTCTTTCAGTTCGGTGTAGGTGATAACTTGCTCATCCTGGTGCACTGAATTCTCCAAATGACCCTCCTCCCACTTCAAAGTACAAACACTCCCAATTTATGTATCAACAGAACACACCACACCCCCAGTTTACTAAATACAACACTTCAAATTTGGTGAAGGTGAAAACTCACCACATTTTAATAAACTCTCCAATGACCCTCCCCCCACTTCAAAGTAGAAACATCCCCGATATATCAACATTGCCCACCAAATCATCCCAACTTTAAAACCAATACAAATGTACCACTATGATGTGACATTAACCTTATTTGAACTCTCGCCATATTTGAACTCGCTAAATAACCCTCCCCCACTTCAAAGTACATACCGGCCAAGCTCAATAGATAAGAAGCTTAGCAAATCAATAGTGCACCATTCATACCTGATTGCTCAGTATCGACTCATAACGATCATAGTACAAAGGGAACTGGGTTCGTGAATTCTCCTTCAATTAATACTAGGCATGTCCACTAAAAATTGAAGTACTTTTAAATTGATTCAGACCTAACTTATTGGCTGGGAATTGATGGAAGAAACATTTTGGCGTTTAAATAATCTTAATCGGACGTTTCATTCCATATGGCCTTTTGAGTGTTACGGTTTTATATAGGGCTGCTAGAACATGTTAAAAAGTTAAAAGTCCAAAAAGGATTACTAACAGAAAGTGCAATTTTAAGGTACTTTTTCTTAATGTATTTATTAACTAGCGTTATCTGGAACATTATATTTGCTTATAACAACATGAAAATAAGATCATCCTGAAAATTTAATCGATTTTGTTGACATACAACAAAAAATATAAGACCTCAAAACCCATGGTTTGTTTGGTGAAACCGCAAGCATGATCATAGATGGTCGCCATGGAAAATATCTCCATAGAGGAGATGAACAATAAGTCCTTATTTCAAATGAATGGCGGTAGTCTTAAACATTGTTCAATCTTTTACGGTCAGCACATTTTATCTTCAAAAATTATTATATTTCATCATGGCATAAGTTTGGTAATATTAATCACTACCAATTTTGAGAAATTTGCTCCAACTCAAAGGTTATCTTTAATACATTGAGCAATACACTGTGTGTGCATTAGACTATGCCATAGTCGATTTTTGATAAATAAAAATGTTATTAATCATGATGAACGCATTCAGTTGAACTCGAAATTATACTGATGTTTAGTACCGTAAAACGGGGTGAATCGGGACACCGGGGTGAATCGGGACAAAACACAAAAAAGTTTTTTGACACCAAATTTTTCAAACCTAATTGATTGTTTTGTGTATTTCTCTTCCCATGTTAAAAAAATGGACTGTCAGTATCAGAATGGTGGCTTTGCACATGTGATACAGGAAATATGGAGCCCAGGACACTAAAATGAAAATTTCCTCCAATTGCGCCAAAAAAATGATGTGGTCAGAACTTTATCCCTCCCAGTGGAACCATTGGAGGAAATGAGCTGGAAATGCACAGGGACCTCACAAAAAGTGTCATACATGTGCTGTAAAAGTGAAAATTTGGTTAGTCCAAAGAAATTTTTAATTTTGTTGATTTTTGTACTTTTCAGATTTGAACTTTTGAGAACGGGGTGAATTGGGACACAATGTACTGTAGCTTTAATGGTATTAAGTTTGGATTATTCTCTATGTGGCATCACCTTAAGCCTGTAATAGTTAGTTGTCCTCTACCCGGTACCACCCACCACTAATTTTAAAAACAGGAAGTGAGTTTTTACTGTCCCGGTACAAAATTTTACCACACCTAATTTTCAGAATTCCAGAAATAATTTTTTGAAAGGATTTTCAGGTTTTAAATAAATACGTACTTTGTTTTTAAAATATTGTTATTAATTTGTTTGTATCTTTAATGGTATAACTTGTATTAGGATATGTATTAGTAAAACAGACCTATTTGCACCTTCATTGGGCACAGGTCATTGGGTAGCTCTATAATTTGACTTAGAATTAGAAAATTAGAAAAACAAATTTGAAAGCCACCCACCCTTAACCCAAAAAAGTTTTGGAGGACAACCATTTGAACTATAATGTAGTTAGTCTTATCCTGAAGCTCCAGTAATTATTGAGTTAATTATGCTTTGAATATTGCTGTTAGAGTTGGAAAATGTTTGCCAATGTTCAATTTGTTGGACTGATAGAAATCATTCGTGAGTTGTTTTTAACTGGTTGCAAGTTGGTACCAGTATGGTATTGCTAAATTGCCCATGTGTTTGGCCAAAGGTTGTTTTGCTTTAGGCTGTATGTACATGATAATTGTTATTGATGGAAAATCACATGCAAGTAGCAAGAACATTTAACAGTTGTCTGCAATATGTGCGAGTTGTTTTTGACTGAAAGTCACAGCTCGCTCGTTATTTTTTCCTTTAAAAATGACACATGATTATCGGTATTTTTTTTAATGTTTAGGCAGAAATGAAGTATTTATTTGGTAAGAAACACTGTAGTATTACCTTATGTAAGTAGTGATAAGAAAAGAACAATGAAAACTTAAGTTTTAACATGAAATGTGAAGGTCAAAAGTTTTATTACTTTTTTTTTGTTTTTTGTACAGTCCAGTTGAGGGTACCAAAGAACATCCAAGTTATGGCAGTAAACATGACATCAATTGTTGTTAAATTGTTCTAAATTATTAGAGAAGTATTTAAATACTTGTTTAATGTCCCAATTCACCTCATTTGTGGGGATAAAGGGTACAAAAACTAATTCAAACCTTCATCAAATACTATTTACTCTGCTGTCCCGATTCACCCCAAACTCGGGGTGAATCGGAACAGAAACAAAAATTAAAAAAAAAAGAGGTAAAGCACTTGAAATCCACTCAATCTAACATTACCAGTATGTAGATCTCATGTGTGGACATAAAATGCACCAATGACTGTGGCAATTGAAGCTACAAAGAAAAAAATGCAATTAAAGCCATGCCCAAACTGTCCCGATTCACCCCGTTTTACGGTACATCAAAATACTAGTATAAAATGGTTATGAAAAAGTTTAGGCTATATAATTATATTTGTGACAGTAAAAGTAAAGTATAGGCCCTACGTAGGCTTATTATTATTGAATGCAACATATCATAATGGCATAATTATAATGACACTTCAATACTGAACAATTCTAATTTTAGAAATCTGCCAGTTTATTATCCGAAAAACCGACTATGGACTTTCACTTTTAAGCAGAACTTTACTCCGGGACTCACACACTGTCAATCATACTTGTTTATCAATAAAATCTAACCACAAGACTAAGCATAGTGGTACAATACGCGCTAGATGCATACGTTCATCCACCAGCACAAAAGCGCCGCATTCCCTAGATAGTTGTGTACCATGTATAGTTATAATGGTACCAGTACTGCCGGGAGGATTTAAACAATAACGAGATCTGGGCGACCAATCACAAGCCAGATTCATTTTTAAAGATGCATTACATCATGACCCAATTTTAGTTAGGCCAGAAATTGGCCTAACTCTCAAGGCAAAGTCAGTAGTCCACTTGGGAAGCTAACAAACAGAGGGCGACGGTGACTGAAAAGATCAGTTGTGAAAATCTATCAATTGTGCACACATTAATTAAATCAGAGTTTTAAGCTTAAATGTAATAGCCAGAGTATGCACAATTGGCAAGTGGACTACGGAGAAGTCTATGTGTGCATGGAAGCCATGATGGATAGCATATGAAATCGACATGGTAGTGAGAAGTGCATGATTTGAGATGGGCCGCGGTAGGCTTAAACAATCTTAAATTTCTTAACATCCTGTACATTTTGTCTTCAAAAATAGTTACATTTTATGACTATGTAAGTTTGCTTGTCTGATTCACTCCAAATTCGGAAATAATTGCGTTTGAACACCTGATGCACGGAATGGTGTCACTTCAACCTGTTGTAGTTCTCATCTCATTAAATTTTTCATTAAAAAAAGTTGATCTCTGCATGGAGGAAGGTCCTCTCTATTTACTGACCAATCAGGAAAAAGTTTGGTTAATGTTTTCCGGTGGAATCAGGAATTTCTTGAAACACCCTGATATAGGCCTACATTTGGATCAAAAACAAGTATGTACGGTACGCCATTTAACAGGCCTGGGATTTCTTGTATCGATCAGTTTCTCCCTAGACAATACGTGTGTGAGTGCACGCACACAGTAAATGAAAAATCGTTCTAGTGGAAACTGTATGGACAGTGGGCATCCCTATTAATACCTACCATGCTTAAACTTTATTCAGACTAGCATGCAGCATTATTTATATGTGTACATCCATATCAAAACAACGCACTTGTCGGCTGCTACATGTGTCTTATTTCACATAATAGTTAGGAATAAATACCAGACTCATCTCCGAAGTCGAGGTCACTTCAAATCATCAGGCAATGTTAAATTTGGGGGGGGTTCAAGGGGGTATCATTTCTTCAATCAATTTAGTATCCTTTATATTATGGCATTGTGTCGTTATCATTATAGAATAAAAATTCCTTTAAAAAAAACAAAAAACAGTAAAAATCCTGTTGACCCTGGCTGGAGAAAATTATAAACGACTGCAATTTAGTCTATGAGTAAATTGTAGGTCAATGAATTATGCAAACCACACAAAATAACGTTGCACAAGCCAGTGATCTCCTTGCAATACAAACCGCACAAAATAGCGTACGATACGTTGGTTACGGTTCGCTATCTCTAAGGTTCGCTATCTCTAAGGTTCGCTATCTCTAAGGTTCGTTATCACTAATTACGAAATAGGTCCGCTATACCTAAGGTTCGATATCACTAATTTTGAAAAAGGTTCGGTATTTCTAAGGTTCGATATCACTAATTTTAAATAAGGTTCGCTATCTCTAATTTTAAATAAGGTCCGCTATCACTAATTTATTGAAGGTTCGCTATCTCTAAGGTTCGCTATCACTAATTTAAAATAAGGTCCGCTATCTCTAATTTTAACAATCCCGGTATCCCTAAGGTTCGCAATCTCTAATTTTAAATAAGGTCCGCTATCTATAAGGTTCTCTATCTCTAAGGTTCGCTATCTCTAAGATTCGCTATCACTAATTTCAAATAAGGTTCGCTATCTCTAATTTTAAATAAGGTTCGCTATCTCTAATTTCAAATAAGGTTCGCTATCTCTAATTTCAAATAAGGTTTGCTATAAGTGGTCCTTATTTAAAATTAGAAATAGCGGACCTTATTTGAAATTAGAGATAGCGGACCTTATTTAAAATTAGAGATAGTGGACCTTATTTAAGATTAGTGATAACGAACCTTAGGTATAGCTTAACCTTAATCGAAATTAGTGATAACTTGAACCTTAGAGATAGCGTAACCTTAATTAATTAGGGATAGTGAACCTTAAACAAAATTAGTGATAGCAAACATTAGGTATAGCGGACCTTTATTGGAATTAGTGATAACGAACCTTAGAGATAGCGAACCTTCAATAAATTAGTGATAGCGGACCTTATTCAAAATTAGTGATAGCGAGCCTTATTTTAAATTAGTGATAGCGAACCTTATTTAAAATTAGTGATATCGAACCTTAGAACTAGCGAACCTTATTCTAAATTATTGATATCGAACCTTAGAAGTAGCGGACCTTTTTTTAGGTATAGCGAACCTTTTTCTCTATTAGAGATAGCGGGATTCTGATCTCCATAGACTTTACACGTTAGTGATAGCGAACCTTAGAGATAGCGAACCTTAGAGATAGCGGACCTTAGAGATAGCGGGATGTCACCGATACGTTAGGCAGTCTACTTGTTCAAGGGTGGTTCTTTAATTTAAAAAAATGCCCCTTCTTCCATTGTTTTGCGACCCTAATTGCGGATCCTCATTTAGCTTTTCAAAACCACCCTAAATCCATGCTTTCTTTCACACGGATGCTTAAGTATAATTCTGAATGGACCCTGGGCCTATGGGGTGCTGTATAAATACATGCATATAATTTTATGCTAGTAATAACTTGCAATGTCCAAATCAACTGAAATTTTGGAAAAAGGCATTTTCTTGGATTATCTATTGAACCGTGCTCTAAAAAGAGGATTATGGTAAAATCATGAAATACCAAATTGAATACATATAATTGTTGTAAATCTTTTTCTTTTGTATATCAGGTTTACCTATGTGCAACTAATACAAATTGGAGCTATACATGATGTCATTTCATGGCCCATCCACCAATCCAGGACTGATGAGTTTCCCCAGTGCACATGATGCTGATCATGACGGTACACATTGGTTGAGTGAAGAGCACATAAATGGTATGAAATATGATTTCATTACAAACAAAATCATGTGACATGAAGTTGGTGATTATATGTTTATAGACCACTTGACATCATTGTTTATCCACAAAGACGAGGGACGGGTCTATCGATATGCTTGAACAAACCCCTACACTGTTCAATGGCTTGCTTGTACTATATGAAATATGGTGGGCAATTTAAAATGCACATGTGCCCTGAGCAAACTACAATGCGTATGCACACTGCAGGGCAAAGAACGATGGAAATTGCCATAATTCGCGCGCACACTGCAGGGCAATGATGTCACATGTCAAGTAGGCCTTCTTATTTCAGCTCCTCTCAGGATTCTTGTTCAATTTGGTAAAAATAACTAAAAAGTTTGTGTGCCCTTGCCCACTTGCATTAATTAAAAAAATGTTTACTTTGCACAAGAATATGGACCATCAGAGAAGATAGGCTATATCTCACACTTCCAACAATGCATTTCTTTCTTCCCTATACTATTCAGTGCAATATGGGTTGATAGTGACAAAAATACCTCAATAAACAGAGCTCATCCAGATCTTGCAATAGCAAATCAGTACACAAAAGAAATGCATTATGGTAAGTGTATATGTTCTCTGATGATCATGAACCATAATTTTGGAAATTACAGAAAAACATTTTTGCTGAACCATGAAATGGTATCAGCCTATATTAGTGAATGTTACTTACTTGCTTACATACTTACCAACCTTTTGGTCTGAAATGGATATATCTTTACATGCCACAAAGGTATGAACCCCCCAAGTGGTGTCAAATGAAAGAGGAAGAAGTAAAGAATATAATAAAAACATTTTCCCAGGGGTGGCACTCATAATAAGCCCTGGGTCAATATTTATATGGGTCCTTTTCATATCCAGCTGAAGACTGAAGGTTTCAATTTCACAACATTGGTCCATCCATCAAAAATAGGTATGTGTGGCTGACCAGATTTAAATGAAAATCTACGGTAATTTTAACATACCAGAATCAGATGAATGAGAGTCTGCACAGTTTATTTAATAGTCATAATCTTGCTGGTGATCATCAGTTTTTTCTGTTCTCAGTTCTAACTGTCTTAGCGTTAAGTGCAGTCAACCATTGTATTTTTGTTTTCTTTTGTTTCCCCCATGCAGTAACTTCCCAAGTACAAACATCTACCAACAAGTCATCACAATCACCCAAGCAAGATATAGCTACCATTACAAGAAAATATAAGTTGAGAAGAAAAGAAACTGAACTCAAAAGACAAAGAAAACCAATCAGGAAAGGGCACTTCATATGTGAACATTGTGGGCTACTCTCCAGATGCAGGACAACTATTCCAATAATAACTTCTGCAAGAAAATGTATCAGCAACAAGAACTTGCCAAGAGATCCACCCTCACAAGAGCAACCCATTAGTGACACTTGTGTAAATTTGAAGAGTAGAAAATTTAGTTTTAGTAATGAGAGTACAGCACAGGACATCAAGAGTATACAAGGTACATCACAAAATATGATCAGGGCAGGTGTGATTGAAGCAGAACTAAAATCATACTTGTGTGGAAAGTGTCATCAAGGATTTGATGATATTGAACTTCTAATTGACCATGTTAGAACCTGTAAAAATTATAGTGTGTTGACTGATGCAGGAAATGAAGCCAATACATGTAGGAGTGATGAAAAGGTCACATCTGAGGCCAGCACAGAGATCGAATTGTGTCTAGAAAAAGAATATGATGTTCAGTTAAAAACACAATCTGAGAACAAATCATTGTCGGTGTCTGTGGAACAATCAAGAGAATTAGGCAATGAAAAATTGGGAAATGATAGTGGAACGGGTATGTTGAAAACAAGGTCTGGTCGCAGAGCTGGATATTTGGTTGTTGGAAAGAGGAAGGTTAAAACATTTATCAAAAATAACAATGGGCGGAGAACTGGGAAAACAAATGAAAGTGATGAGGAGAATAAAGAAAGAGACAAAGGAATCGATGCAAATAATTTGTTAAAAGCAAAACAAAAGGAAGGGACAAAAGAGAAATCAGACAACAAATTGCAAGTTAATACTACAAGATCAAGACAGAAGGCCAAAGATTTGGCAGAAAATCAAAATGAGATTATCAATGCTATAGATAATGATGAGTGGTTTCCTGAAAACGATGACGGCAATACAATAAATGAATCAACGAAGACGGACAAATCAAAATTAAAAACAAATCTAACCAACAAATGCACTATATGTCACAAAACATTTTCACAAAAGTCTTCCCTTTATAGGCATTGTAGTCTTGTTCATAAAGGCATCAAGAAACATGAATGCAAGACATGTCATAAAAAATATCAGCAGAAGCACAATCTGACCCTACATAAATGTATAGGACAGCATTTGCCAGTGTCTAATTCACTTCTTTGTATCATGTGTGGCAAACATTTTTCGAGTGCAAGCTCCTTGAAACATCATGAAAGAACTTTACACGCTGAATCTAAACAGTTTAGTTGCCCCACTTGCGGACGAGCCTTCGCAAGTGCTGGAAACATGAGGGAACATTTAAAGGCAGTCCATAATGGAAGGGCGTACTTATGCGACCTTTGTGGACGGTCGTTCTCATTCAAGAACAGCTATAATAGACATCAAAGATCTCACACAGGAGCGAAGCCATACAAGTGCCGGCACTGCGATAGAGCATTTTCATCATGCGAAGGACGTCAATTACACGAGATGACGCATGTGACGACAGAGAAAGTTCAGTGTGAATACTGTGGAAAAAGAATGAAGAATTTACTGTGCGTGTCGTATCATATGAAGAAACATCATGGGAAAGATGAGAACAGAGGGTTTCAGTGTTACAAGTGCAGGACTAAGTATGATAGTAATATAAGCTTGGCAAAGCATATGGAAGAATGCCACAAAAATCAACTTGTATGTCAGTATTGCTACAATACTTTTAGTTCCAAATCAAATTTAAACCAACACATGAGAACACATTCTGTGGTGGCAGAGGAATCTATGATGTAGGCATATTATAATTTTGAAAAGTTTACAATGATGTACAACTATAACACGCCTGAAATATTTCTATGACCATGATAATTTGGTTTTAAAATATGTGTTTGCTTCACATGACCAATATTTCAAAATGTTGCAGATTCAAAAGTTTGTTTGCTTGTTTAGTCAGAGTGGATGTTGGCCAAGCAGTGCTCTTTTACAAGTTAATAAATACCCACTAGGTTTTTGTTTTAACTCAATTTACAATTACATTAAACATCAGTCTGCCTGTGTCCCATTTCTCTTTTAAAATGTAATTTGCCTAACACACAACTCTGCAAAGTAAAATTATTGTTTTACCATCATCAATTTTTGGTCTTAATTTCTCTTCTTTTCATTGCCTTGGGATACCTGGCATATTTTGCCAGGTATCCCAAGGTACCAGTATAACATTTCACATACTATGAGTTTAATCCTTTTATCATGTTAAACAATCTTACTCAAAAGATTGACACAAGTATCTCCTTTATAAAAATACCATGTCGAGGAAAATTAATTGAGCAATCTATCGAGTAACATTGTTTTTGGTATTAAACTTATCGCGCTGTATGTGAAACTATAGTGTTGCATCAAATAGAATAATAGATCAGTATGTAAGGTGACCAATGTTATGGTCGTTTACGTTTTTTTTTCCTCTGTTGCGACATTCCTCTCATATTTGCCATTGCCTCCGTCACAACAGAAAAATCCTGGTAAGGTGTTGAACTATAGATGAAGTGACATGTGATGGTACACCAAGGATTATTTGCCCGGCAGTATGCAGCGCATTCTCTTTTGTTTAAGATCCATGATTTTAAAACTCTCACCGAAAAGTGAAGTGGTCATTTGCTGCGCGGCATAATCGATAGATTACGCAAAAAATACATGTACATGTTGTATGTCTAGATTCATGCTCAAAGCTTGCAGAGATTTTAAAATTCAATGTGGAATACATTTTTTTTTTCATCAGAGCTGGGCTTATCAGGATTGCAATTTATACATATGTATCAAAATATTTTAATTATGGGGTAAAATTCTGAACATAACCTCAACAGCGAAAGACATGTGAAAATGGGATGTTAAATAATAAATTATTAAATAAAATGTTAAATACAGTCTGTAAACAAGTTGGTCTAATATAATGATAGACCTGGTCTAACTTTGGAGGTTAGACATGGGGAAGGGATCCTTTCCTTTTATTCTTTTCTTTTACTCCTAGTAAAGTACAAAGTTCAACTACACAGGCATCCATCTAAATGATATTTACATGACCTATAGAACTAGAGCGGTTCTCGACTTGCGCGGTTTTCGACGCAAAGCGTCGGCCGCAATGCCTCCACCTTGACGCGTATCATTTTAACTGGTGCAATTTCACTAGGAACTGGCCAACTCTAGAAAAAGTGTAACAAATGAAAGATCCTTGACCCATTTTGTCTTCATCAAAATGGTTTGATTTTGGTACCAGAAGCAAGGAAGTATTTTGATACTATCCGAGTGGAATGTAAGACCAAAATGACCTTCCAAAAAATTTAACTTTATATGTTGACTGTACCCACCAAGTTTCATGCCCATACGACAGTTTTAAGTTATTTGACCTCAGATGACCCCGGATGACCCCAAAATGACCGTCCAAAAATTTGACTCTAAATGTTGACTGTATCCACCCAGTTTCATGCCCATACGACAGTTTTAAGTTATTTGACCTCAGATGACCCCTGGGTGACCCCGGATGACCCAAAATGACCCTCAAAAAATTTGGTTCTAAATGTTTAGAGTACCCACCAAGGTTCATGCCCATACGACAGTTTTAAGTTATTTGACCTCAGATGACCCCTGGGTGACCCCGGATGACCCCAAAATGACCCTAAAAAAATTTGGTTCCAAATGTTTACAGTACCCACCAAGGTTCATGCCCATACGATGTTTTTTGCTAATTTGACCTCAGATGACCCCTAGATGACCTTGGGTGACCTTGACCCACTAACCAAACCTACTGGAATTTGAAGACCGCCAATGACCATCCCTCCACCAAATTGCATCACTGTACATCTTATCAGTTCCGAGATATTGCACCCGCAAGCTCGGACGGACGGACGGACAGAGGGACGGATGGATGGATGGATGGATGGACGGATGGATGGACGGACGGACAACCAGGAAACATAATACCTCCGGTGGAGGCATAAAGGCATAATAAGGTATATAAATACCAGAAAGTTACTTCTTTGTAGGAGTTATCTCCATAGTTAGACCTAGGGTAGCGCTAGGTTGCTTTTTGGGGTCCCGGACCCACCAAAATAGAGTTCGGACCCCTTGTTTTTAAATTTTCTGCAAGTTCAGGGGTCCCTGCAGACCCCCAGTTTTTCAACCTAGCACTATTGCAGACATACTATTTATGCTGCATTTGTGCAACTTGGACTCACGTGCTACCCCTGAGTTAGACCAGGTCTGTTTTGTACATACAAACAAATGTTTTAAATAATAAAACTCAGCAGCACTATATTTAATACATAGAACAAAAAAATCTTTATTTTTGTCAAATGTACAAGTTCATGATTTTGTTAGCATGGTAACAACAAAAATAATTTTAGACAAAAAAATATCCTGAAAGTCTGTATTGTTTTCTCTGTACTTTTGTCAGGAAGAGGAAAATAAAATGTTGAAATCTGGATTAATCTTGAAAACTAACTTTGTATTAGGGCTAGTATAGACATTGTGACACAATTAAGAGGAATATAAAACTAATGTCAGTGAAATTGATTTTGAGTTATTGATGACAACAGGTGATACATTCTACTTTGATTTTAAATATATTTGTGAATATTCTCAGTCATCCAGGTAGATAAACATAATAAAATGAATATTAAATCTGTTCATCTGGACTTACTATTTTTGATAGCGACAGTATCGCGTCTCATCCAAGACGCATCATCAGGCTGACTGATCAGGTGATGAACCATTGACCTGTGACAAACTTGAAACACCTCAAATTTGCCAATCATTCATTTGAGGATAAGGATGTGCTAGTGCTCGACAGAGAACATAAGTGGTTTGAAAGAGGAGTTAAAGAGGCAATACATGTCCGGCAGGAGGAACCTTCGCTCAACAGAGGAGGGGGACTTCGCCACAACCTGTCAAGGACCTACGACGCAGCAATCGGGAAACTACCCCGGCGACTCTCCTGTGACGTCATACCATCAAGTATGTCACAGGTCAATGGTTCATCACCTGATCAGTCAGCCTGATGATGCGTCTTGGATGAGACGCGATACTGTCGCTATCCAGATGAACAGATTTAATATTCATTTTATTATTTTGTTTTTAAAGTTAGAGAATCACTTGTACAGTAAGTGTAATCAAAAGACCAGTTGTAACGGGGTTTGAAAGAATAATGAACAAAAATTGATTTAGAAAATTGCCAACATTAGACTCATTCCTCTTGATTGTGTCACATTTATGTGTTTATGCATTGTTCTTCATGTAAGTAAACACATAATGAATATGTAGGCTGCATAAGTATTACAATGTTTTTCTTGACTGCTATAATTACATTAGATTGCATTTGAAATTAACTTCATCTTAAGCAGGGACTGCCTTTTGAAATCAGAAAAGAGCTGTAGCTGGTTTCTTCAAGAAGAGCTTTAGAAGAGCTGTTTGCACCTGTGGCCTTTAAGGGGTACTACACCCCTGCCCAATTTTGTGCCTATTTTTGCATTTTTCTCAAAAATTATAGCGCATTGGGGACAATTAAGATGTAAATTGTAGGGGCAAGGACTACAACTACTGCACTGGAAATTTTATTTCAGCACAGACAAGAGTTGTGGAGTTACAGTCAAAAATGAGGGAAAACCAATATTTGATCAATAAATCAATAACTACTTGTCTTCCTTGCCCCTATAATATACATAACTTTTGTTATCAGTGTTTTATTACCAATTAGAAATTTTCGCTTGACAAAACCAGAAAGTTTTTACTTACTCTCTAATATTTCGTCCTACACGTCGGAGGACTTCTTCAGATGTGAAACATCTGATCCACTTTCGGAAACTGACTTCCGGTTGTGATTGGTCTTGTATCCAGTCTTTAAAAGTGGGTCATATACGTGACTTAGGAAATAAGTGCCTTCCTCTCTATTCATGGTCTTTGTCCCCCTCTTTCTGATCTCCACGACGTGTAGGACGAAATATTAGAGAGTAAGTAAAAACTTACTGGTTTTGTCTTACAAACCTGATGAATCTATTCACTGAGTGTTTTATTAGTTTTTGAGAAAAATGCAAAAATAGTCACAAATTTATCAATGGGTGTAGTACCACCTTAAGGCATATAGAATTTAACAAGTCATCTAGAGGAGCTATAAATCACTCTTGCAAATGCAACTTAAGAAGAGCAGTAGATGAGTGATTGCTTTCACTCCTCTCAAAAGGCAGTCCCTGCTTTGGTGTGTAATTCCTACTTCACTTCATAATAATTTTAACAAAGTTAAATGAAACCCCGCTGCTCTTCTGGTTGATATAGCTATATTACTCACTCATGGATTTGAAAATTGTGATTGATGAAAGTGTGAAGTTAAAATTGTCATCAACCATTTTATGTTTATACCTGGCCAGGCATGATGCATTAAACTGTTCATAGAAATCCATTCACGTACATGTAGTTGTCACATTGTTTTTTGTTTGTTACACAATGGGCTATTCCATTTGAAATCCATACACCTCTGTCCATGGAAGACTTGACCGTAATCGTTCAAACAGGGATAAAGTCAGTATTTCAAGTTGAGTTACCTGAATGGGTGACCCCATTTGACGTCTACCCTGTGTGAAAGATTAAGGTCATGTCTTCCATAGGGGGTGTATTGAATAGCCCAATGCTTGTATCCTCCTTCATTACCTTCAAATACAGTCTGTCTACTCTGAAGTACAAAGTACCAACACGGGCGCACACATTGTGCCGACTTTAAAGGCACGCATACCTGCAGCAGAGACGCAGCACTACGCACTGTTAACGCGCTGTATACGCGTGCGTTGTCACTTTGTACTTCAGAGCGGACAAACTGTAGTTAATTATATCTGCACACCCTCCCCAAGTCAAATCATTCACAGTATCTACTTTGTAATTAGCAGCAGATATTGCATTTTACATTGTAAATGGATGCAGATTTAGTGCAGTGGAAACTCATCAACATGAAATCTGTTAACATAAAATTCCTAATAACTCAAAATCCTTTTCAAGTCCCAAGTATATATTTTATACATTATAAGACCTGAAAACACAAAAATCCTGTTAACACAATCTATAATCCAAGGCCCTGGCAATTTTGTATTGACAAGGTTCTACTGTATACTGAGTAGATTACTCCCATCATCTACCAGGACAGGTCTTTCGTTTAATTTTTACAAGTGTCAGTTTATGCCCTCTTGTCTTGGAAGAAGGCAGTATAGTCATGGTGAAATGCTGTTGACACAAGAGAGTTTGTACTGTGTATTGCCATGTGTGAAATTTAATCCTCATATTGGATTGTAACACATGGAGACCAAAAAAGACATTTTACTGAATAGCAAAAGGTAAATTGAATGTTTTAGCATGAGCATTTGTGTATGTTTATAGTTGGCGTGCATTATAGGCACAATTTCACACAGAATGCAAATTATAGCAAAAACTTTTATATGTCTGTTCAAGGCAAAATATAAATCTAAAGTTACGCTTGTTTGCCCTCAATGACAGGCAAAACTCTTGTACTGATCTCTTTGTGATGACAGCATTATCAAATATCAAAGTCTTAACACCTAATCCTCTAATTGTTGATCCTGCAGAGAGAACAATTCCTGTTGTCTTTGTGAGGCTCCATTGGGGAACTGATAGGCTGGTATTCGTCGCTCTGCTAGCACTCTTGTAGCCAGATATAATAGTGGAATGAAAGTCACCTTACCACTTAGCCAACACTGCAGAGGATGAAAAAAGGATAGAAATGTCTGGTATAGTTTCACGTCCCACTGTGACTGCAAGAACATCTCATAATGTATAGCTGGTTTTATGTAAGATGAAGTTGCTTTTCTCATGAATTCCTGAGGACCAGTAACCCAGTCAAATTGGTACTTTGACATTTATTTATTTGGAATTTCATTCATTTATAGGAAGCTTGTTCATTGCTATAATTCAGCTATTGATTGGCAGTTAACATAAGATGTTCTTTCGTTCACACAAAAATGTGACTTAAAAATTCTTGCAGATGATCAATAAATACATTTATAAAGTTTTTTGCCATGGGACCCCACAGTTTAAGCTCATGACCCCACAGGTTTGGAATCCCTGATGCTTTGCTGGTATAAGATGTATGTCAACATCAATATTATGAATAGCTGATATTTAGTTTCAGAAAGCATCTCAAGAGGATGTGGAATGTTGCTTCTAGATAATACTTCACATTTAGGTTGTGCAGCCATAACGAACAAGCCATAACTACAGTCAGTCTACTCTGAAGTACAAGTACAGACGCGGACGCAATATTGTGCCGACTTTGAAGGCACGCATACCTGCAGCAGAGACGCAGCACTGTATACGCACGCGTTGTCACTTTGTACTTCAGAGTGGACAAACTGTAATAAGCTAATGCAAAATGCAATAAATACCAACTTCAAATTTTGGCCACCAAAATGTGTGTCCTTTATTAGGTGCTGGCTTTGAATTGACACCCTACTTTATATAAAATCCAAGTTGAATTTTTTGAAAATTTGAAAAAGTAGCTTATTCTCATTATATTTGACCAGTTATAATTGTCAATATCAATGAACGTTACTTACCACCGTCAGCATGGCTCCATGATCAAACTTTGGTTGAAATGAAACAAGCTGTGGGACCTCCCCTGTCTCTCCTCGTATGTACCCACTGCAGTGAAAATAACAACAGAATTATCACATGTAAATAATGATAGAGGCCTTGCATGTGACGTATCATCCCGTAAATATGGCGGACTACTCAAATGCATTCAACAAAAGCATGATTGCAATCTACAGTGACAGTTCGTCTCACACACATAACCCTGCACTACAATCAAATAGGTTGATGACAACATTTGATTGAATGGACTGCACTCCGCCATAACTACGGTGAAGGACACCGGCTCAAATCCTTTGTTTGGAGCCAATTGATAATTTCATGCAGGGCCTCTATAGACCACTTGACATCACTGTTTATCAACAAAGGCGAGGGACTCGTCTATCGATATGCTCGAACGAGCCACTACACTGATCAATGGCTTTCTTGTACTGTATGAAATGTGGCGGGCGATTTAAAATGCACGTGCCCTTAGCAGACTATGATGCGTACGCACATTGCAGGGCAAAGAACAATGTAAATTGTCATAATGCGCACGCATACTGCCGGGCAATGACGTCACATGCCAAGTGGTCTATAGGCAGCTACTGTCATGTACCGAAATTAAATAACATGCATGTAAAACTAGTTGCTCAAAGTTGTTGCCCACTCCTGGGCACATTCATACAAGATGAGATGTACATGCAAGACATTGTACATGTATGTGTTCTCCAAGCAGAGAAGGAGAAAGACTTCTGAGAATGGTGCCTACCATATTCCACTTAATTACTACCGCTTCATTATAGTACCCCTGATGACTTATTCAACATTTATAAGCGCCCCCCTTTTCAGTGAACATTTTGGCAAGCCTGAGAAATTGGATCAACACTCAAAATTTAATCAGAAATTAATGTCAAATTTCAAAATATCTTAACGATGCAAAAGCAAATTAGGTGTCATGTTAAGTTTACATTTTGCACATGATACAGTTAACATTATAGTTGACACCAACCTTGGTATAAGTTCCAGCATAGGATGCAATCTTGTGTTAAACAGTGCTATGAGATTACTGCTGGTAGCACTACTCTGGAATAGAACTGCCAGTCTCTCTCCTGTAGAATCCCATGCCATGTCTTGAATGAGACCACCAGTCCTGGAGATAGAGAGTGGACAAAGAGAAAATATTATTGCTTAGGAATTGTTCATTATAATATACTTACTTATTCTTGTATCATTACTTTGGAAGTTTGGACTTTGAAACAACTCTTAATAAACATAACAAGGTGGTGTGATATTATTAGTTATCCCCTGTTTGTTCATGCAATACAAAAAATATCACTGGTTTTGAGGTCGTATCACACGAGGCCGCAGCCTCAAAACCAGTGATATTTTTCGTATTGCATGAACAGACAGGGGGTAACGAATTTATCATTCAGTAGACATGAATTTAAAATAAATAAATAAATAAATAAATAAATAAATAAATTAATGAAAATGCGCGTGAAATTGGGCAAAAAGTACCAAAAACAGGCTGAAATTAAATAAAGTTATGGAAATTTTGACTATAAAAAAAACTGAATTCAGTTTTTAAACTGAAAATTCTCATGCCTGAATATAGCGCCATTGCCATCGCGAGGCGCACAATTAGCGCAATAGCGAGAGGTAGCGTAATTGCTGTCTCTACCGATCTGCGATCAGCACGGTTTACAATACAACACGGTATGCAGGCCCGCTAATTGCAGGTACTGATAAAGAGCTGAATAATACGGCTATATATTGTACGGTAATTTATGAATGCTAAGATCATATATTACTATGATATTAGACCAATTGGTTTGGATTTTAAAACATCTGAAGTGGAGCCTTTGTTAACCCTGACAATTATGTGTGGTTATATTGAAGCAGATGAATACATGAGAAGGTGTTGGGTGTGCCCATATGTTTCACTTATTAGGGACTGAACTGGGAAACATTTTGAAGACAAGGGAATAGGAAAACAAACAGCATTTAATATTGAAATTGACTGCACAGGTATATCAACTGCAAAACTGCATAATTCACATTGTGGCAATTTTGAGAACAAGATGATAAAAGATTTGCTCATACTTTATAACCACATGATATGGCCCTGTTATACTGTCTTATAACTTTGAAAAGAGTGCATCATGGAGATAAAAGAAAATCAAAAATTCTTTCTAAAAATTTAGAACCAAAATCTAATTTTCACCAAAAATGAGAAGAAACAGTGTTACACTGAGCCTTCAATATAATTGTCTTTTAATTAAAATAAAAAAAGAAAATTTATTCAAATTATTCAAAACCCACATACCTTAATTCTTCATCCTCCATTTCTATCAGCACTTCTGATAGGTCAGCGCATTTAACAGCCGATCGTGCTCCACCAATCACACTGTTTGTTTCAGCAAAACTAAGCGAGTAGATAAATGGTTCTTGGTCTGTGCAGAATAGTAGTAGTTTGCCATCAGGACTCCAGCAAGCAGCCTGGCAGTGGCCTATCAGCTTGGTGTATTTTTCACAAGTCCAGTTATGTGTCTCCCACACTCTGGAGATAATACAAAAGATATACAATTGCAGAATAGTTGGGGTATTTTTGGTAGCATCAAATTCACTTGTTAGTGAATGTTGATAAATAGTTAATTATTCATGTGTTCCAGCAATTATTGTGTACACAGACTTAGCAGCAGAGTACAAAAGAGCGATATTCACAAAGAGGATAACCTCAACTTCAGGGCTGGCTGAGGATATACAGTTTCATTTTATGTGATGCGATCAAGTAAAATCAGTCGGAAATTGGAAATATTTATTTTGAGATCAAGCCAAACAAAGGAAATTCTTTTGTTTCCTCTTGTTTTGAAATCTTATTGCTCATATCTTTGGAACTGGTTGTTCAATTTCAATGCTTTTTACTATCCTATAAGAAACTGAAAATTTGATATTTCCGAGTTCCAACTGATTTTGCTTGATCGCATCACATAAAAGCTGACCCTCTCCCTTTCTATCTGTAACAAAACACGAAGTGGGATAACATAACATTAACAAACATAATTGACATTTTTTAAACTTGTCCATTCCTAACAAAACTAGTTCTGTTGATTTAGGGCTACATCAATCTCTTGGGTTTCTTCCCTTACACAGAACAAATATTAAAATTACCTGAACACTGCTGATGGTGTTGCAGCAAAGAGTCTCGCATTATCAGGTGCCCATCTCAACAATGATACACCACCACCTCCACTTCGTCTCACTGGCACTGCTGTCTCTCTGGGAACATCCCAAACCTTAAGTCAAAGGTATAATGTAGAAGTAATGTAAAAGTGGATTTTCAATACATTTCACATTTGCCATTTCTGCACTCCAAACAACCAGTATGAAAATAATAACGTGCAAATATTATACACATCTTGAATGTTTAGTATAAATGGTAAGAACACTTTCATAAGAATTGTTCCATTGAATGGGACTTTGCCCAGTTGAATGGAACAAATTCATATCTCAAATGAATACATTCTTTACATTGTACCAGAGAAGATGAGAAGAACTCATCTTCTCTGATTGTACGAATAAAAACATTCAATTTGTTTTACATAACTGATATGCAAATTCATCAACATGGGGTTGTAACACGGAGCTTTTGCTCTGGTTGTTTTGTCATTTCTGTTCCCCGGAGTTTATATTATATATTATTTTATGTTATCTGCACCAGTACCAGTATGAAGAAATAAATATGTCCATGTTTCACACAGTGACTACAGTCTCATTCCTGACCCGAAGCTTTCGTGCCTGGTATGGTGAACGCAATGTATTGTGCACTTCGGGATCGCACACAAAATAGCAAAAATGCTAAATATTAATTGACCAATTAAATGACAAGAATCTTTTTAATAATAATATTACCCCATATCTAGAATGGTGACACCTCTCCTATCATAGCAGACATTTACTGTATGTCTCTCTTTGAAGAGAGAAAACCAAGTGTGTTACCACATATAAATGGGTAGAAGATCAGGGCACAAATGGGCATAGTTGCTGATGATAGTCAATCACACAATCAAATGTGGGAGTCATATTTGCCTGTCTTACACACTGCATCTGCCATAGCATATAAGTGCAGTCTTAATATTTTGCATAAATGCATTGGCATGCAATGCTATGTATAATTTGTCAGACATGGACGATGGAAGAATCCCCTCTCATGAGAATTCAAGGAGCATCAGCCCCCACATATCCCATACAAAGTATGGGCAATCCTTTGAACCGCATCTGCTTCTCATTGACCTTACCTGTGTATAATACTCTCAGTACTTACCATAATAGCAGTGTCACTTGGCGATGCCGATGCTAACATGCGCCCTCTTGCATCCCAGGCTAGGCTTGTAATTGGTGAGTGACCACTAAGCTTTAAAATTTGAGCACAGCTCGGAGATGGTCTGCAAAAAGAAATGTATAAACAATCAAATAGTAAGTATGGTAAGCAACAGCCTTCTATATTAGAAGGCATGATATAAATTGTCTTGGGCAATGACGTCATGTTATTTGTGCTCAATTGTCGCCAGCCTTCATTGTGTTACTGGATGTCATTGCCACAGACAATTTCGGTGCCTGGGAAATTTGCTGTTTTGATTTGTTTTTAAGGTCAATACATGAGTTTGTATTAAATAAAACCATTTGTGCTTGATACGGAGAAATTAAGTTTAATCTATGTGGTAAATTAAATATGAGAAAGGTTTTTAACACAAGTCAACACATTTGTGCTTGATAATTATTTTTACTAACATGTAAGGCATAATGTTATGATTGCCGGAGTGTTCATTTAAATGAACTGAACATTTTCCCTGTTAGTTGTTGTCCTAACCAACATGTAGACATCCATATTATATAAGATCACAGAAATATCAACAGGCCTGTGAAATGTATGCAACTGTATTTTTATTTATTTCAACTTCAAACTTAACGATAAAAAGGACAAGCACTGTAGGAAATGGCACTGTCCATCAGAGACAGGTTGCATTCTTATTCGCCCTTTCCTACCAAAACGAGGTTCTCCCTGTAAACGCATGCGCAAAAAGTGCACTTTTATTTCTCATATTTTTCTAGCAACACGCCAGAAGACTTTTGCAAAGCCTACGCGGTAATTAAAACACACGTTTGACAGGCGTACGCACACACTTTGCGGGTAGAACCTTCGTTTTGAGATGATCGTGCAAGGGTCAATAGTGTGTGTTACTTTGATGGTTTATCCATTTGATGGAAGTCCTGAAATATGCCGCAGTCTGTCAGATCTTTGAATCAAAAATATTATCTAAGCCAGCAACTAACTCAAAAGTTATGCTTTATTTTCACACCTTTATTAACGCGGCTGTGTACTCAAGACGTTGTTTCTTTCGCAAAATTGAGTTTTTTTGATATTTGTTACTTTATGTTTTTATAAATACAAGGAAAGAAAATCCAGATTTATAAACTCCAACTGCGCTATTTTATGGATTTTATTTCACTATTTCATTTGTGTTTGCAATTTTAAAAGAGAGAAAATCTTTATTGTATCAGCGAGGTACACGCGCGCAACAACGCATCGCGCTGCGTATCGCGCAATTTGTTAACGCACAGATACGCTAAGCATCCGCGACGCTTATCTGCATGCATGACGCATCCTTTGGAAACACTAATTTCAAGTGGTCAAATGGCTCCGTTTTAGCTGATAAAATGTGGGTTTTTTCAAGTTCTTTCCCTCGATTTGAATATCAAGTTATGAATGGATTTCGCTCAAACTTCTCAACGGGCTGTGGATTTACCCGATGTTCATGTAATATAAGGTAGAAAAACGGAAACTGCCGCATTCTCCTGTGAGATTCGATGAAAGGGCAAAATGTGACCACTTTAAACTTCAACGCCATTATTTCAATGTTCATTTTCTCGGTAAAATGACGATTTAGGTATACGATAACTCAATAAATACAGCATCTATAGGTAAGCAAATATGATCATCGTAAAAAGCATGATCGACTCAAGAAACGGTTTTCTCATTTTTTATATTTTGGTCTATTTCCGATTTTAGGCATCTTGTTGTGCAAATAGGCGTTTAAAAAAGTTCAATTTGATGCCTTATATGGTCAATATCTCAAAAACTAAGGCCAATATCAAAAAAATTTAAAAAAACGTTTTTGGAATGGAGCCTCAAGATTGAGCTAAAAACAAAATAAAATATTTTGGAAAGAGTATTTTTTGTTATGATGTACCTAACAAATATTGCCAAAAACTCACTTTTTGTGATTTTCTTCATAATTGTTGTTTTTACCCCAAATCTGTATTTATATTAAGATTTATTGATGTCTTGCCTTTATAAAAATGTATACTTTTATATGTCTTATTGAATAATTACAAAGTTATTGCACTTTTACTACATGCATGTCTGAGAGTACACAGCCTCCTTAACATTATGAGAAATGAGTTTTTAAAACCATATTTTGTAAAATTAATACTTGAGTCAACAATTTCTGTATTTTGTTGAATCGGCCACATATACTGCTTACCTTGTTGAAAGAGATGTTGGATCCACATGCCATATAAGTATGCATGTCTGGCAAGCTACTGCTAAAACTGATGATGATAATGGTTTCCATGCCATACAAGACACTGAACGCTGGTACTGATGCTTGAGGGTAGGAACTACATCACTAAATATAAACATATAAAATAATGTCTGTTTAATGAAATCATATGGAGAATGATATGAGGCAATAAGTGTAAGTGAAACAATTTCAAATATTAGTCTGTTTCAAGTCTTCATCTCCATAGTGAAAGATGACACTGTTTCACAGGCTCGTAGCCAGGATTCTTTTGTTGGGGTGCAGATTTTCCAAATGTAAACCTTGAGTCCAGTCCTCGTTTATGGAGTTGAGGGTTAGGGTTTAGGGTTCGGGTAGGGCAGTCTTATAATAAGACTAGTAGAGTTGCACCCTATTCGACAATCGCTCCACCTTTTCAAAAGAAATCACATCTATAATTGATTTTTGGAGTATTTGACAGAAAGTTGATGATTTGGGGTATAAAATGTTGACATTTTCGTAAAGCACACAGACTAAGCGGTCACATTGTTGTTGTTGTTAAACATTGATGAACAATGGTGACACATGATTGAATCCCTAATTCAGCTTTGAAAGGATTGTGTGTTGTACACATAGTTAGTGACCGTTCATTATACACAAATAAATATGCACTTTGCATTTTTCTTCCATTTGCTCTGATTGGTTCTTGCTATCTAAGGGTGTATGAATTCTGGAAATATACCTTGCTGATGTGAATATCCTGACAATGTTGTCTTTCCAGCACACAGCGCATTTGTTTGTGTGTGGATGCCATGCAAAGGCACGTATAGCTGACTCATGCCAATCTCTGGTTGGGCTGAATAAGGCTGCTATCTCTTCACTTGACATCTGCAATGAAACAATTACCATATTAATTTATATTATTCTATTTTGAATGTAAACAAAATTATGTATATTGCTGCTACCTATCATGCAGAAAGCTGAATCTTGGTCAGCGATCAAGTTACCACGATAGGAATTGCTTTATTCCGTGTAGAGGTAAATAACTTGTTTTTTGACCAAGATTCTGATCACTGCACCACATCACAGTACATCTTTGCAGGCAGACATTTTGAGACCACGGAACCTAGACAGCTGTTCCACATAAAGAATACTGCTTTCACCACAATTCACATATCACACCCAAACTTGTGTACATTTTAATAACTTTAGTATACAGGTCAATTCTTGCGTGCTAGCACTCACCGAAAGATGTGGATACAGAGAGCCATGTAAAGATGTCAACCACCGAATGAATCCTAAACTGGCACCAGCTACTGATGATGTCCAACTTGAGCCTGCATAGACAAAACAGTCAGAAGTTATTCGTAGGAGAGCATCATGGTGACATGGTGCAAATATGAGCAAACGTATAGATCAAAAGTACTTCCATTTTTAAATCGGTAAAAAGCTACTAAATGAACAATTTTTAATTCAGCACAATTACAGATGTCAGTTCCCCCTAAAAACTTAATGACGGGTTTGATTTGGATGTATAGCACAGCCAAGAAATTACTATCTGACTATTATTTGTTACAAGCAGGTTGTCAAATCAATCATATTTGAAGCAGTTACAGTAAATTGGAGAGACAGGTGCCTTGTTCCATTCAAGCTTTATTAATATAGGCAGGTTATAAAGCACTACTCTGATGCATAACAGTATGAGTTCAAGCCCAAGCAATGTTGTTTAGTTTACTTTCAGGCTAAACATGCTTGGAATTCTCCTCATAATTGTTCTAGGTTGTACCTTGTACAAAAGTTTCAAATCCTTGAATTTGACGTTAACCAGTTTATGGAGTGATTGTGGACCACTGTGGCCAATCTACAACAATCTGTGAAGTGATTGCAGAGGCTTTGTGGTTTGGATTTTAGTGTATGTATTACTTTGGCATTACCCAGTATAAAGCTTAATAGACATCCACAAGTCTGCCAAAGCCTGGAATGTGTCCAGCATGACTTCAGAAGCACTGGTCAGCTTTACTGAAACCTACCATACATCTGGGGTCAATTTCACTCAACCTTGAACCATTCAGTTACGAATACATGTACACAATACTAGACTTAACTTTACGAAGGGTCCCTTTAGTCATTACTTACGAAGTGTACCGTTCGGAAGTAAGTTTAGTGAAATGGAACGTACGACTCGTCGTAAGTTACGAACGATGTCCAGACTTACAAAGCTTCATAAAGTTTAGTGAAATGGACCCAATTGATCTTTTTTCCCTCCCAATATGACTTACCACCTCCTGCTTTGCTAGCAAACTCCTCCAGCATCCCCAAGAAGCCATGTTCACAGTACGCATACCAAGCTTTCTTCCAGGTGGCTACCCGTCCTTCATAAGGCAGGAATGCTGATTGAGCTGCCTCATCTGTTGCTAATGGGAACATCGTCTCAGGGGCCAGATGGACATTGAGGAACTCCATACCCTGAAAAGGGACCAAACATTATTCGCTTGCAACATTATTTACAGTCTGAGTTCAAAATTGTGTGATTGTATCTCTAAAGCTTCTGATCTGTGGGTTTGGGGTGTGAGGATGTTTGTGTGTGCTGTGGTTTTATTGCATCTGAGGACTTTGTTTATATTTTGTGAACATGACCTATCATTTTAGAGACCACACATTTGAATTGTACATTGGTTAAAATATTATATTTGATTTGAATATTTTCTGTAATTTTCTATTGGATACCGGTATATTTGTATTTTTCTTTATCAAAAATATATTAACAACATATTTTGTAATTGATAACACCAATGACATGAATTACTACTGTTCATACATTATTTGGGTGTAAAGGATAATGCTACACTCATTATTTCTATACAATTAGCTTGAAATAGTGCGGTTTATATCATTTTTTTTTCCCAAATATTGTAAGTTGTTCAAATTCAATGTGGAGCGTGTGTGAAGGTGAATGCTATGCATTAAATATGTTATGGTGCTTGACTCATTATTGTGAATAAAGGGCTCATATCATGTGATGTGTTTTAACAAATCACAGTGAGTGATTTTGAATAATGGATTGTAAGGGTAATAGAATTATCAATAATGTATTCATTGTAGATGATTGATGAATAAAATATATATGATATATGAAAAAAAATACACAGTTGATTTTGCTAATCAATACAAATTCTATGCAATTTTAAATAGAATAATCTTAAACATTAATAATGCACTTTTTTATGCTATGGACATTTTGTTTTAACACGTCCGTCTCATTTTCATTTTTCATTTGTGTGTGTGTGGGGGGGGTGCAATAGTATTCCTATACAAGGGAGGACATTGTCATGTTTTCTAAGTACAAAATGAGTTGCAAAATTATCTTATTTTCCATGTGTCATGTGTAGCATTATTTAAAAACAAAAACAAAACACTACCTGTACTCCCTGAGTGAATTTGGCTGGATCTGCATCTGCAGCTGGAGCTGTGACAAGTTCCCCATTCATTTCACATACTGTCACAAAGCCTTGATGAGGTGGGGGACTACATTCAGCTAGTGAACACATCTTCCCTTCCTATATTCTGGACAGATGAGGACCACTTTCTAAATACCTAGATATATTGTGAAAAAAATAAATATTCTGTCGGTCGGTCGGACATCCGGGCATGAACCGGCTGACAATAGCACTGGAGTGAAAACAACATTCGCATTCACTGAACTCTGGAGTGTATCACAAGCTATCACACTATTGTGCCAGGATTGCTCTCTGCAAATAAAAATATGCGATAAGTTGTTTTCACTCCAATGCATGAATGGATGTGACATGGCCCCGACCGAGAGAATACATTTTAAGAAGTATAGGTCTACATGTTACATCATGTTTTTGAGTGCCAATCCTGCCTACGGGATGAAATGTGAGAAAATCAAACTCAGATGAATTATACAGGTACCAAAGTTCACTGTGGAGCCCAGCAAGTAATAGTCATAAGCCATTAACAAGGACTGTCTTTAAAAAAGACAATGCCATGGATAAACAACCTCATCTGTTTCTGATAACAGCCACATGTTAAAGGCCATCACAAGAGGGTCAGTCCATGTCAAATCAACAAATTTTCTGAAAAGTTCCCAGGTGACCCTCTCAGATTTTGATGAAATTCCATCAGAATAATCTTTTGTGGCCACAATGAACCCATACAAAAATTTGGCCTCATAGGCCATGTCGTTTTTGAGAAATGGCTGTTTGAAGTTTGGCCCGGACCCCCCCCCCTTTTTTTGGCACTCGCAAGTGTCATTGGTGATTTTGCCTTTTTGGAGCCATCTAACTATAATGGAGTTGAGTACCAAAGCTGAATTTTTGTTTCTTGGTAGGTCTCATAAGTATGTTTCATGGCTGTAAATTTCAATTCATGTTTTAACTGTCCACAAGGTCAACCATTGGTCAGAAAGAGGGGGGTCTCCGGCAAACTTTCACTCGGACCCAACTATGGTAGCCTGAAACATCATGGCCCTGTTCCTTCCTCGCTAGGGCCATGAATGCCCTACGTACGTAAAAACGGGGCACCGTGAACTCACATCGCGGTGATGACGTCACACTTTTGGCATCTATATATAGGAAGAATTCAAAACACGGTGACGATAACAGTCACAAGTCTGGTCTTTTACATCCTCAAATGTGCTCAAAATTTACGAACATGCACCAAATATGTTTTGTTTAAGTCTCATCTTCACGTGAGGAATGGTAGGAAGTGGTATTTATGAGAAAAAGTGGTATTTTATGTGTACCCTGGACCAGATAGGCTCAGGAGTCTCAGACCTTCGTAAGGAGAAGGACAGTCATGACAGTGGAAATCGTAGTGACGGAGGTGTGAGTACCTCGGGCTACAACTTCGGAAGCTGCCTATATTCCTCCATACAATTATACAATGGTTTGATTAGCTCAAACTTGCTTGTAGGCTCAGATATATACCCATAGACAATGCATCTGTGACATTTGAGTCATATGAGCACATATTTTTGTAGGTATGCTAGGTGAATTCAAATAAAATTTGCCATCAAACTGCGTCATTTTATATATCAAATTAAAGCCCTTGAGTAAACAAAGCCCAAACTGCAAAACCTTTTTTTCATAGCACTTTCCGTAGCAAAGTTACATCTTGTCAAAGATTGACTTTCATCAAAGAGATTCAGCTAGCAAAATTCCCCAAAACGGCATTCGGGGGTGTTTCTAGATCTTAGTTTCATTATGATAGCAGCTTTTTTTAATGGAACTGCTATCAAAATCCCTCTAAAACTCCATGTGCAGACAGGGTCTAATTCTGCATAAAACCGGGCAACATTATTTCTATAGATCTGCTGCGCATTCAAATTGCATTGTATTGCATCGTAATTTCATTTGTGTCTATGCTAATTATGTTTACACAACATGAACTCACATGTTTTCAAGCAAATTCGCCGATAATAGGTGATCAAAAGCGATCGGAATGTTACAAAAGTACAGATCGCATTCAGCTTACTTCATATGAGATGATCTTTGGAAAAATACGGCATAATTTGTCTTGGTGTTTGCGGAATGCCATGCAGTAAAATATTAATACGTTGCGGCAATTCATGATTGACAACTAACAATCGGTGTGTCCTTCGTATCCTCCACTGTCAATTTCTTATTCACTCACTAATCCTCACAAAAGCTTTGTGTTGATTACGTAATGTGTGGAGGCAAATTGCAATAAGTACAATGAAATAATGAGTAGGGCGGGCTCCGAGGCGGGTTTCTTCTTCATCTTACGTAACAGTATTGTTCTCCAAAAAACCGGAAGCTTGTCATTTGGAGCTCTAGCTGAAATACAGCAAGATAATGTAAGATAGTAAATGTAAACCTGTATTTTAGCTAGAGTATCTCGAGCTATCCATGTGCGATTGTCTTATCACCATAAAAAATCATATATTTGGGTCAAGTGAAGTTATACGCCGAACAACTGAATACAAGCACAACGTATGGACCAATATATTTTTGTAAACATTTTAGGCCTATAACAAAATGTATATTTCGTACAAATTGTACAACTATAGTTTCTACCCTATGACCTATAAAAGTTACCTGTTATCAAAGTGTCAGCAAAAAACTGGTCATTGCAAGTATCTTTGATGCTGAAAACTAAGGATATTCACGCAGGGACAGGCCAAAAACCTTACCTCGATCGTAAAATCCAGCTGATGCATGTCATAAATAATTCATTATTCCATTGTGTAAAATGACAGTGATTGTGTCCATGTATTGTTATTGCACCTGCGATCTCGCGCGAGAGCAGTTGTCAAGCTGAATTTATACTCGATCGCTGGATCACTACGTGAATTCGCCTCTCGAAAACCTCTACGAGGTTGTTGCATCGAGCGCGCACTGACTGGCTTAGCAATTATCAAAGTAGTTTTGTAAACCAATCAGGCGAGTCACATTAATTAATACCGTAAAAGGCCGTCGCGTTCATTGATTGGCTTACGATGTCAAAGAATGGCTTTTGCAACCAATCATAATACGGGTTATATGACGCCCGTCGGAAATATTGCATATGTCCACAATGACGTCATGCCCCAGCGCCACGAGGCTCAGGCGGCATAGGAAGCGCAACATGTGACGTACGAGGCTGGGGAAGATACAGGGCTGACAGCCCCATTCAAAATACACGGTTAGCAATTACAAATGGAAAATTAACATACTTGCAGTGGGGTACTTTGTCGAACCCCGACGGTTTTAGAGTAAGATAATTTTGCTTTGACACCACATAACAAATTTAGAATTGTTTGTGAAGATTTCATGATTATATGTAAAATCCAATGGCGACCTCAAAATTGGCGATATCGCTTCCATCACCGCCTGACAAGGCTTGCTTTTCTGCTAAAGCGGGCGAGTGGTATAAAGTCAGTTTCACACCTGTGATTTAATGGAGCACATCCACAGCGCATTTGACAGATAAAAATGAAATGGGCAATTCTGAGCAACGGGATTCCATGAAATGGACGATTATGTAAGTTATTCTACAGGATCGGGAATAATTAACAGCTGGTCTGCTGTATTTGAAGTGCATATTGAAGTTTGTAAGTTTGTGACTCACTGGACTTCGTATGTTAGGCTATTGAAACTTGATGTTGAGTTTAGCGTCCCATTTTTTTCAGCTCATAATGAGGCAACTATTTCATTATTCATTATTTTCAAGGTTTCATTATCAGCGGCCTTTTACCAATGCTCATGCGCTTTTGTTCATTCTAATTGGGTATCGCCAGTCGCAATATAAATAAATGTCACAAACACACATAAACATTTATAAAAGTATAATTATCTTGCTTTTTGTTTTTCAAGTTATAAAACAAACTAAATGTTTTCCGAAGTATAACATGCCAGTCTTCTTCACTCCAATTTGTACTAACCTCTCCGTATACATTTGAGGATAGGGAGGGGGGAGGATTGACTCATTAACAATCATGCACATTATGAAATAAATTTTTGGCACCAGTTTGTCAAAACTAGGTCTTTCCCAGTTAAATTATTTACAACATCAACAATGTCCATCTGGTAAAAATATTTTGGCTAAGTTGATTTCTCATCTAGTCTACTCTGGTATCCCAAAGGTATAATTGAAATAATTGGATAGAACAAGGGTCAAAAACCTGTATATTTTTAATGCTAAAATATTCAGATGGATTCATCTAATAGTTCTCAAGGCTTTCTATAGTTTTTGAAGGGTTCAAATACAAAAAAAGGGTTAAAAAATTTTGCAGAACAAATTTTCTTTCTGGTTTAGTAGTAATTTGCAAAATAATGAATTATTTTCAGATTTTACATCTCAAACGCGGTGGTTCTTATTTTGCAAAAGTCTGAAAATCCATGCTCCTAACCCTTAAAATGGTTCAGTTGGATGAAAAACTTAACCTGTAAAATTTTCAGACACATTGAATAATGTTTAGAGGTAGCTCAACGACCTCAAACTTGGTCGTGAATAACGATGACTAAGCAGAAAAGTGGTCATCGGTCATTTTAGAGCAATTTTAAGGGGTTATATTTTCAAAACAGAGTCTCTCATAATGCTCTGATCTTAGTAAGGGCATTTACAGTAACTCCCTTACCAAACCCGAATGCAATTATTGCATTCAGAATGCATTCGGAATGCATTCGTATCTTACCATTGTGGTAGTGATGTGGCCTTTTGTGGTATTTTGCATTTGAATGCATTGAATGCAACAGACCACAAAATTTTAATCCTTTGAATGCAATATCTACATTTTTGTGGTATTTTTGCATTCGGATCTGACAACTAAGGACTTAGACTATTTTCAACAAAAATCTTTGCATTCGTGTTGCATTCGGTTGCATTCTAATCCAACCACAAATGATGATCACATGTTCATCACATGTTTTTTTCAAATTATGCTACAAAAGTGGCAGTTGATACTGGCAGTTATAGTCTCCACTAGCTTCCTGGTTGTATGGATGTAGCTGGATGTGAGCTGCTGGTATTGTGATATTACCACAGGAAATGTTTGGTTTTTTGTGAATAAAATACATACCAAGGCTCTGGACTATATTTAGATCAATGTGCAGTTAGTATAGGAAATGGTAATTACAACAGTACTCCAAGAGGAGAATATTCATGAATCTAACAATTAAGGTAAGCTTATAAGCTTATATAAATGGTCATTGTGGCATCAAAGTATTCTAGCCAGGTTTTGGTGGCATATAGCTATGGGTTAATCCTGTTGAAATTTACAGTTTTGTAATATTATGCCACATGTAATCCAGGTGTATAGTATCTGTTCTACATGTATCTCTGACGTATGCTGTACATAGAGTACATATGTATGTACATACGTATACATATAACGTAGTACAAGCAAGTAAGTGAGAATAAATTGGTACACTTTACCCGGACACTTTATAGTTCTTTGGGGCTGTGCAATATAATTATGAGCCCTGGTGGGAGGGTAAAATGGGGGGGGGCAAGAAAGTTTTGGCAAGATGAAAGAGGGGGGGCGAAAGCAAGGGGGGGGGGCAATTTTTGGCACACATTTATGGGGTGCCTTTTGAATAAAACGCTTGGAAACACTTAAATATGCAAATCCTGCTAGCTGCACTCGCAACATGTATCTATAGACCATTAATAAGGTCTGCAAATTGGGATCCCAAAAATTTGGCATGATGTGCAAGGAGGGGCAAAGATTTTTTGGCAGGCCGAGGCGGGACAAGCAATTTTGGCAGGACGAGAGGGGAGCAAGCAATTTTTGGAGTGCTGTTTGAAATTTTACCCCTGGGGGCTTATAATTATTGCAATCCCTTACTAATACATTTCAATTGTATTTCGATTTTGTAGATGTACGTACGGCCTCCATGTGTGATTGCCACACAGTGTGCGATTACGAGGGCTTGGAGGATCACCATACAGTGTGTGCCAATTAAACCTCCCACAGCGGAGGATTATTTGCCACACAGTGTGTCTGGAATCCCATCAAGGCTTGAGGATCACCACACGTGTGCGGCAGACAATTGCCACTCAGTGTGCTGGAATCCTTAGGGCTTGGTGTGTGGCTAACCTCCAACATCGGATCGCCACACAGAATTTCCACATACCAAGACATAGCCCTATGTATAATCTTCCATACTCAATTGTTAATTGTATTTATCATAAATGTGAAAATCATGAATTGAATTGCAAATGGGATTAATGGGTGGCTCCATTTGAAATCTACACCTTGTGTGGGAGATCATGGTATATGTCTCTTCCATAGGGGATTTATGGATTTCAACTGGAATCACCCTTTGCAAAAATGTACTTTTATTTCATAATTTTATATGAAGTAAAATAGATAAGAGAATACATGTAGGATCAACAAATATAGTAGATCTTGAGTGTCTTAAAAGCAGGCTTGGGTGATTGTTAAAAATAACAGATATTGATTAATTTTTTAATTATTTTTGATTAATCAAAATATCACCCAAACCTGCTTTAAAGCATCAAGCAAACGTGCTTGATGCAAAAATGCATGAAACAAGGTAAGCTTTTTCTCAATCTTCCTACATAGGCCTATGCATAAAACGTTAGTTTCCATCATTTCCATGAATGCAACAGGAGACTGAATGCAATTATTGTGGTATTAGCATTTGCTCGAATGCATTCGAATGCATTCGAATGCAATTATTGTGGTATTAGCATTTGCTCTGAATGCATTCCGAATGCATTCGACGAATGCATTCCGAATGCATTCCGAATGCATTCAGAGCTCATTTAAATATTTTGTGCATATTGAGGGCAACTCGAATGCTATTTTGCATTCGGAATGCATTCGACAACAAAAGCTAAGCATGGTGACCTTATGGTTGTGGTTATATAGGTTGTGGTTGTTAGGATTCATAATGCATTCTACCACAATGCTGCCGAATGCATTAAGAATGCAACAGGAATGCATTCAAGTTTGGTAAGGGCTAGTTCAACATATAAATAACAACAGATGTGTTTTATGTAGCTCCATTATTGTTTAAAAGTCTAGTAAACATGGCACTTTGTCATGTTTGTGTTGTGAGAATCTCTAAATAGTGGTTGCCGGGCATTTAAGAGCAACTTTAGGGGAGCATATTTTAAAAACGATGTATTTCTTGATGCTCCAAATTTGGAAATGTAATAACAGTAACTAGTGATATGTATAAATAATAAAAGATTTCTTGTATGTGCTTCCATTTTTGTTTTACACTCCACCAAACATGGCACTTTGCGCCATGAAAACTGCAAAATACAGTTTGTCGGGTATTTTAGAGCAACTTTAGAGGGGCACATTTTCAAAATGGAGCATTTCTGGATGCTCAATCATTGGAAATACAATAACAGTAATTGGTTTAGTATAATTAATTAAAAGTGATTACCTGTGTGTACTTGCATTGTTGCTTTAAACTCCACCAAACATGGCATTTTGGGTTGTGAGGACAAAATTCTAGCGCCTACCTTTCGAGCAATTAATATCCTTTTAATAAATAATATATGTCTCTTGATGCCAAGTCTTTACATTAAGAATAACTACCAGAGATATATATTTGCATGGCTGACTTGAATCAGTAAAGTTCATGGAGTTGCTCTCAAGGTGGACTTCTTGCTGTCAGGAAAGCAGCGTCGATGTTCAGACACAACTTGCAGCAGGAACTGCAACTGGTCTTCGTTATGCGTAATTTTCCGGTTGAACTCCTGTACCAGTGCTACTGCTCGCTCCGCATTGTCATTTGTCACTCGTATGTTGCTGATGAGCTGCTCCCCTTTGATATAGTCATCTCTGCTGGACCAGGTTTCTGGATCGTGATCTAAAAACTCAGCTGGAATTCCCAACTTATCCAAGATTCCTCTGGTGTTTTGCGTGACGAAGTCTTGCAATGTACTTTCCTGTATGAGCCTTGAAGCAACTTTGATGCGCTTTAGTGGTTCACTTTCACCCTCTCTGTCATGAAGCGACTTGACCATCTCGCGTTTTGTAGCTGCTGAAACATCGCGATCGAAGAACGCAAGGCCAACTAATTGCTCTGAAAGATACCAGAGGTGAAGTCCTAACTTGGCAGATGTGGCCTTGGAGACATTTGCATGGCTGTCTTGATAAGTCTGCTGGTCCTTCAGCAACTGGAGGTCGTTACGAGGAGCACAGGCAGCAAGTGGTGCAGTAAACCATGCTTTAAGATAGATGGACACCGTAAACAAACAAAATTCTCGAAGGCCTTTCTCTTCATGGCGTGTTAGCTGGAATTGGCCTCTGAACATCCATACTTTCAAAGCATAAATCACCTAAAGTTGACATCCAGCGAGCATGGTGCATTGGACCAGGGGCCATGAATCTGATCCCACGAGGGGGAATGCCTCCCAAAAATATAATGGAAAGCTCTAACATCTCCTGGTAATCATCCCTAGGCTGATGATCTTCTACATGTAGGTGTGTCTTGGCAAACTGGATGATTTCATGCCTTATGGGATTGATAACCTTTTCTACCTCGTCTTGCTCACTGCCACTTGAGTACTTGCTTTGATCAAGAAATTCCCACTGTTGCTTGAACCGCTTAAATATGGGCACTTCAGGGCTTGATGTTGGTCCTAGCTGGTCCTAGGAGAGTGATGAATGCAGCACCAGCAATGAGTTCCAATATGTGGTGCCGGCAAGCAAAGTAGAGCAGGTCTTTCTTGAGTTTCTGCTCAATAAGCACACATGCTCCTGAGTGGCAACCTGTATTAGAAGATGTGGTGTCAAAACTCAGGCCGACTACCCGATCTTGCAAGTTCCAGTCTTCTAGTGAATTAAATACTGATGTAGCTTGGCCCTCTCCAGTCCCTGTTGTTCTGGCTATGCTCAAGAGCTGGGATACACCATTACCAGAGACTACAATGTAGTACAGGGAGACGGTCGACATGATCTGAGCCAGTTAGGTCTGCCATTAGTTTTCCATCCCAGTGAACAACAAGTGGTACATTGGCATGAAACTCCTCCTTTAATGCTTTGGCCCTTTCACTACGATGGTGTTCGCGTTGACGTTTTATAGTGCTGCGATTCAGAGCCAGCTCATCAACATCATGGCCAAGACTTTGAGCAGTTGCTGTCAGGATGTATGCCGCCTTTCTGTCACTGGTATTGGTACGGTCAAGTGCAGCTGATACTGAGGGAGAAACGATATTGACTGTCCCACGTGATTTCTTTGCTGGAGTACAAGAAACAGAATCGGCAGTACTTGGACCTGCAATGTCATCATCATCACTACTTGTACTCAAGACCGCACTTGTCGATGCCACTTCCTTTTCTACTTGTGCTTGCTGATGTCTTGCTTGAAAAGCTAAAGATCGCTTAGCTATACGTGCCTCCAACTTTGAATGGACTTCATCTACCGATCCAATGGATCCCTTACGTCCTGGCTCTCGCTGCGCTTGGAGGAAGTCACGATCTTCCTGGATCTTGATAAGTGAAAGAGCATCAGTATGTGCCACATCAAATAGATTGTTCATCCCTTCCACAAAGTTGTTAACAATCTGCTGTTGCCTTTTTGTCTTGCGTGTTTTATTTTTCTTAATTGCGATCCACTGTGAATATAACTTTTCCAGCATTGTTATGCAATTGTCATTACGACGCATCGGGATCCTTGCTTTGTCCCAGAAAGTAGACACTTGATCAATCACTAATACAGCGGATTGTCTAATTGTTTCCTTCTTATGGAGGTGAAGATGGAGGAACAGACGTAACACATCTGCTTTAGAGGGCAGCTTTGTACCAACTAACTCAGTTATAGGCTGTCCAAGCAGATACAGTTCTGTTTTGGCTCTTGTAGAAACTGAAGCCATATTGACTCACTATAATAAAAGTGAAAGCAAAGAGTCAATAATAATAAATATTATTATAAATAAACAAATGAATGAATGTTTGTACAATTCTCAATATGGCCCTAGATTACTATAACATGTCCCTGATTATACCATCAATATAGACCTCCTTTTTGATGTAATAATGTGTGCACATACACATAATATAGGGATCTATCGTATAGAGTGAACCCATTGGCCATTCCCCACAGTTAGCACAGTTATAGATTGGCTTGATAAGCTTTACTATTTTGTAGGCCTATTACACATTATTCTTTTAAATAATAATTAATATAGGGACCTACAAAAGTTTTTGTATAAATTTAATAGCTAAAACACTCACCACTTGTAAGAATCAGGATGCGTTGTCAGTATATAGTATAAACAATCACTTGCTCTTCAAGAGATGAGCATCACACTATGTAGTATAAACTTCTTGAGAAAGATGAGGAGTGAGCAAAGAGCACATGGTTGGCACATTGCCAAGGGCTCTCACTGACCTGAGGGATGATCTACACACACCTCACTGATGATCTCATGCCTCAGGGATGATCCTGGCATGCCTTTGGCTCTGTGTCATCCACTTAAGGCTGACATTCTCTAAGTTATGGACAAACTTTCAGGTTTCAAGGTAAATTAGACATGGCACAAGGTGCCATGTTTGGTGCAGTATAAAACAACTATGGAAGTAGACACAGGTAATATCAATATTACTTATATATTTACCAAGTTACTGATATTGCAATTCCAAAGATTGAGCATAACGAAATGCACCATTTCGAAAATATACCATTCTAAAGTTGCTCTAAAATGCGTGACAGCCTGTATTTATAGGTTCTCATGGCACAAAGTGCCATGTTTGGTGGAGTGTAAAACAACAAATGAAGTACATACAAGATTTCTTTTATTATTTACACATTTCACTAGTTACTGTTATTACATTTCCAAAATTGGAGCATCAAGAAATACATAGTTTTTAAAATATGCTCCCCTAAAGTTGCTCTTAAATGCCCGACAACCACTATTTAGAGATTTTCACGGCACAAAGTGCCATGTTTACTAGACTTTTAAACAATAATGGAGCTACATAAAACACATCTGTTGTTATTTATATGTTGAACTAGTTACTGTAAATGCCCTTACTAAGATCAGAGCATTATGAGAGACTCTGTTTTGAAAATATAACCCCTTAAAATTGCTCTAAAATGACCGATGACCACTTTTTTGCTTAGTCATCGTTAGTCACGACCAAGTTTGAGGTCGTTGAGCTACCTCTAAACATTATTCAATGTGTCTGAAAATTTTACAGGTTAAGTTTTTCATCCAACTGAACCATTTTAAGGGTTAGGAGCATGGATTTTCAGACTTTTGCAAAATAGTGGACGCTAAACTCAGAAATCAAGTTTCAAGTGCCTTATGTGTAATTGATATTATAGGAAGCTTAAATTGGCACGCTCTCATGCAATGTATCCGTCTCTTCCGAACATATATATGGACGTTCAGGGCAAGTCATACTGAAGTATGACTTGCCCACACAGTCACAGACAGGGTATAAGGCTAATGAAAGTTGACTCCCAGTTTCCCGTTACCCGACTCGGTCAGAAAAAATGCCGATCAAATATTTCATTATTTTCCATTATTTCATTATTTCACATTTTTCAAGTTTTTAAGAAAAAAAGGATAGTTTTAATGTCATCTTTCACGTCCGACACGTATTTTAAGCACTTTTACGCCGACCCTGACCGGTCCGAATAGTCTTTTAAAGCGCTGGGTTAAACTACGTGGTAAAATGGCGATATCGTAGAGGCGCATTTACTGGAGACTAGCAATTCCCTGCATCTAAGTTTCTCCTACCACTAAATGGATAGACCGAACACAAAGAGAGGCAGCCAAGTTCGCGGGAACCAGCGTATGAACAAAAGCATTTCTACCGTGCACAACATCAAAATAAATAAAATAAATAAAATTTGAAGTCAAATTTATTCTGCTTTTCTTACAAATATATGTATTTAATAAAATAAACTTATAAATAAAATGATTTATTTGTCAATTTCTTGCATGGTTGTTTTATTATTAACACGTGCACCCTGTGATGATTTTTACCAGCAACCTCCATGTGAGCGTTCAATTGTCAAATTTAGTTTATTTCTGCTTTCAATTTTGTTTATTTGTTCATTTTGACTGTGACAATTTACTTTCCCCTACTGGTGTTTTTTGATAAATATGTTAATTTGAAGATTCCAAAGAAGATGTGCTTAATTAAAATTTGTTTTGAAGACTAAGTTGGTAAAATATTTGAGTGAAGCATGGTCATTACTATAGTCTATATTTTATTATTTTATTTGGGCCTCAAAACATAGCATTCCGTAATTAACTTTGCACCGATAATGAAAGTTTGAAAATAATGAATAATGAATAATGAAACAGTCACCTACCCAGTCATGAAAAACTATGTAACGGGAAACTGGGGATCAACTTTCATTAGCCTAAAGTGAAGTATAGAAAACATATTTAAAATTAACTACATTTTCTTTCTTCGGCCAGTTGTTTTAAATTTCTATGTAAATATGCATTGACATTGTCGGCGAATTTCGCTGACTAGCAAATGTGTTAACTGAGGTTTGCCTGGCCGGATACCTAATTTTTGGCACCAGGGGACCCAAAATGGCAAAATCACACTTGACTTGCGGTTGAATAAATTACCAACTTATCAATAAGCTTATCAATATGCTTATAAATTGTATATCCTGTCTTGCAGATTCCACGTATGTTGAAATATCGGTTCCAATTGTTTACCTGCTTCTTGCCTACCTCGTCCAAGTGTGATTTGAAAGAATATTCACGTGGATTTCTCCACTTCCACTTTGGTAAAATTCAGATTCGCAATTTCAATTTTGGCTGGTATCAGCAGCTCGTCGCCCATATGCGATTGGATATTCCTTTTTCACGACTTTAAGCACCGCCACTGCACTGACGTATAGAGACTCCTGAGCATATCAGCTCATATAGCTTCATATCTGGTCCAGAGAAGCTCAGAGACTCCTGAGCATACCTGGTCCAGGGTACCATCATGCAGTTATTGTTAACTACATGTATGCACACAACACAGGGGCACTCACAATAAGCAATTGAACCCTACTGGTAGCCCTGTATCGTAGCTATTGGGGATGAACTAGTTATCATATATATCAAAAAGTATAAAAGCTATGATTTTAGTACTTTCTCTCTGTTTCAATTACTTATTCTTTTCCAAATATCTGAATCTTCAACCCGGTACAAGCTTTAATAACGGGGGAACATACATTTTTATTAAAAAGAAATCCTACCATCTATCCAAACTCACCGTGTTATTCCAATGCACATTTTACTTCACCGGGCAGCCATTTTTTGATCGTGTTTTGAAGATTGGCGTCATAAAACCGTCATAGGTACAAATTTAGTACTTTCTGTCAATCAATTATGGTTTATTCTCTACATGTCAATCTTTAAATAATTGGCATAGTCCTTATAATAACGGTACTCCGCCTTGATGAGTAAATGACAGCAAACAGCTGCAAACCAGTGAAAAATATCCCGTTCGTACATGTCAATAGAGTCATTATCGATTGGATTAGTCGTCCGTAGCGGACAATTCGGTCGCTCATTGGATCAATATTATCAGGTGGTAATAAATTTGCATTGGACAATAGATTACTATATAATGGTTTAGAACTGAATATATCGGTTTAATCTTCAATAAGCGGGTTTATGGCTGGAAAGGTCACGGTGAATTCGCCGTGGACGTAAGTGCACTATGCACATAAAGTACATGCGACAGCCTGGTTTCGCCCTTCAGTAAAGAAGTTGAAAGAAGAGATATAAGGGGATGTGCAATAATTATGAGCTCCACGGGTTGCCCCCAGGGCCGTTCCGACCATTAGGCCAGGTAAGGCGGTCGCCTAGGGCGGCAAACGCAGAGGGGCGCCAAAAAAGGGCGAAAAAGGGAAAAACAAACGGGAATGGAGAAAGATAAGGGGAAGAAATGAGGACAGATAAAAAGGCAAAATGGGAGGAAAATTAAAAATAAAAAGGGGGCGAACAGAAACAGAAAACAGGGCGCACTGATAAGTTTGCCAGGGGTAACCCTCTTAACATTTTTTTGATCTGCTTTGGTGGGGCCGCAGGGAGAGGCTTTGCCTTGGGCGGCACAATCTCTAGGAACGGCCCTGGTTGCCCCTCTCGGCCCCGGCCGCCAAAAAATCTTTGCCCCCCCTTACACATGCCAAATTTTGGGATCCCAATTTGCAAACCTATATAGAGATTATGTTGCGAGCACAGCGAGCAGGAAAATGTGCATATTAAAACGTTTCCGTAAGCCTTTTTAGAGCCTTTTATTTTTAAATAAAACGCTCTAAAAAGGCGCCCCATGAATGTGTCGGCTGGCCAATTGATTCCCCCCCCCCCCATTTTACCCTCCCCAGGGCTCATAATTATTGCACAACCCCCAAGGAAGAAAAGAAAGAATGAAAAGATAAAAATGAATGAATTAAAGAAAGAGAGAAAGAAAGAAAGAAAAGCACTGAAGAATGTATAAAATGATAAAAGAAAAGAAAGAAATAGAAAATGAAAGAATAAAAGTAAGATAAATGATTAGAATGAAGGAAATAAAATTTTTACAAAAAACAAAAAAGGGAGTACCCAAAGTTGCCCTAATTGGGCGACTTTAAGGGCACTTTTGACTCAATGTGCACAATTGGGCGCATTAGTCAACACCGAAAACCCAGCAATCGACTGCCGAAATCGCTGAAAAGGTACCCAAAACCGTGGCACCCGTATAAAATCAAGCAGGAAGAACCTCTCCCCCGGGATTAGACGTATACACCTAACCACTAGCTACCACTGCAATGACTGCTGTACTCATTTGGTACATAGCACACCTGAGACTATTATTCAGGTATAATAGTCTCAGTAGCACACGCTTCTTTCCACGTTGCACAAATTTTTATCATACGCTTTTTTGGGCGTAATATCGAAAAGGTGCCCCCAAATCTGTGTCTAAAATTGCTTGTTCCCCTTTTTGATTTGCCCCTTTTGTCTTGCCACAAACAGTTTGCCACTCCCATAATGCAGCTACCATGCCCACTGGCAGTGACTGGGGTACACATAATTATTGCACCACCTTTGACAAGGAACCAATGCACGCCATATCATCATGATTGTATACCCGGTACTGCTATCTTCAGTAGATATCACTTATGATGTATAAAAAGCAAAAACACGTGATACAATAAGTTGTTATCTTCAAAAAATATTTAAAAAGTTTTAAAAGCAAAATACTTACCATTACCATGCCTTTGTGACATGATAACAGCCATGGATGGAAACATACAGGCGAAACCTGTGCTGTGCATAAATAAGTATTTGTATAATAACATGGTTTGCTTTTTAGTTTTGTGACATTAACTGTTTGACTGATTTTGCTGTTTGATGTTAATGTTCTTATAGAATTAAAATGGCACCGACATGACGTAGGCATACCATTGATTTATGAGCAAACTCTGTGTTTGTTTTACAAACATAATCTTCAGTATTTCCTTGTGTGATAGCTTCTTCTTTGTCGACTACTATACAAAACAAACTACAGACTTGACATTTAGTATGGAATATTATTATTTAGCCCGTGCGGTTTATGCAGACCCCTCCCAGACCAGTCTTGGAATTTTGCGAAAAAACTGATTCGTAAATAAAGTATTTATACATAAAGATCCTTAATAGTTCCACTAAACAATTATTGAATTATTGAAAATGCGCAAAGGATAGCCTACAGACTGTGCTCGGGGGTCAATTGCCCCTTGAGAAATCCGTGCCCCGAACCGTCGGTCGAGTTTTGATTTGACTAAGCGACAATTTTGGGACACTCCGCTCCCTGTCAAAAACGTTTAGTGCTGCACTTGCACACATATGGGAGGGGGTAGATTTTTAACGCACAAGATTGTGGTTAGTTGCCTTGGTATTAACATGACGAATGATTGTCCATCAGGCTCGACTGTCTTGGTATTTTAGCCGGCTAGTCTAAAATAATAATTTACATGGCATCATTCTAAACATCATGAACTACTTTCACATTATTGTTCGACACGATAAAATCTTTTAACTAACAAATTCGAGATTGATTGAAGACATTTTCTACACCGTTATTATTCCACTGGCCACAAAATTCAAGCGCTCGTCACTGCTCGTTGACTTTGTAAGGCAAATCGTCAACAGGATCATTCGGTGTGTCATCTTCATTTGGTTGTTGAGTGCCCTTTATTTCGGGAGTGTGTAAGCCAATCATGGCTTTCACATGTTGAATCATGAAATCTAAAATTTCATAATCGTTTTGCTGCTGCAGCAGGTCATGTTTTACCACCTGAAAGAAACATGAACGGGTAATGAATCGACCCTGAGCTTTCTATTGATTAGTCTTTGATTACCATCCGGGATTATAATATAAAAACGGGGAAAATCTGTTAGAGGATGGACGGATCCAATGGATACAACTGTGTCACACTTGCAATGGATACAAGTAAAAACAGAGAAAACGTGACACATGATCCAATGGCTTAATAACACCAAAGGTATAAATAGAGTTTTAAAAAACGACGTTTCGTAAAGACAAGACTTTTTTCAAGGGATAAAAATATCTGCTCTCAGTATATAGTTTTACCAGCTTAGTCTCTACAATTACACTGAGCTGCATGGTCGCTATTTTTATCCCTTGATATCCCGTTTGTTACTTTACTTTTATTGGCTACAAGCCATATAACTATATTTTTTAGAATTTCAGAGAATAATTTAAATATTATTTTTCACACAGTGACGTTAACTAGGCAATGAGCTATACTTCTAACATACACTATTTGTAGAGGTCACGCGTCAATGGTGAGAGCACTGTGTATTGTGTATAGGAAAACGGACAGTAACTGCAGTATGGCTTATGCTTTCAATATTGTTTACCTCTGCTTTTACCATGGTTGCACTCCTTGGTCCTAGACCTCTTGCTTGTAACTTACTTAATGCTCTTTGTCAGCGTGCCGACTCATAACTTATTTCTAGATCAAGTCTGCGAGTTCATTAAGGGGTTCAGTCCAACCCTTAAGCTCATTTACATGCAGAAACAGTGATAGCAAAACGATTCTGCAGGCTGTTCAGAATGATTGCGTGGTCCACAGTATCAAACGTGGAACTTAGATTCAAGAGTACCACAAAGGTAACTTTCTTTGAGTCCATTTGATTGATGATGTCGTCACTCACTTTGATCAGAACATATTCTGTGCTGTTCTTTGGGCGATATGCAGACTGCATCGGGTCAGAAAGATTGTTGCAATTACTCGGATTATGGTATATTGCCTTGTGATACGAGGCTCAATGTGACATTGGCTTCAAATAATTACCCACACTAAGATAATTTATTATGGGAGAAGACATAAGAATTATTGTTAAATTTTAACATCCAGATTATATTTATCTATAACATTTGAAGATTTATTTATAGTCTACATACCGTACTCTTTCTACTACATAAATACATGACATTGCTTCACGAGTTATTTCGTAAATACAAGCGTTTTAGCTAATTCTATATAAATCTTACTTTCTAACGTATGATATGTGTTCGGCCTTTTGAAGACATCTATAGTGTTATACAGATTAGACGTGTGAACAGGGAATTCAGAACGGCGCGCCTAAAATTGCTTGCTCATCCTCTTAGCTTGCCAAAAAGTGTCTGACCCTCATCGGCCTGCCAAGAGATGCTTACCCCCATCTCGGCCAAAAAAATCTTTGCATCTCCCATTTGCACATGTCGAATGTTTTGGCACCAATTTGTAAACTCTAAATGGTCTATAATAAATGCGCAGGGCCGTTCCTAGGGGTTTTGCCGCCCTAGGCAAGCCTCTCCTTGCCGCCCCACCAAAGCATACCAAAAAAGTGTTAAAGGTGGTTACCCCCTTGAAAACTTGTCAGTTTTGACCTAATTTGTATACTGCCCACCAGTGGTGTAGTTAAGGCTTGTGACGCCCAGGGCTATAATAGGGATACATAATGATGCCCCCCCCCCCCCCATCACCCCGATTCTTAAAACTATTGCGCGCGAGCGCGCGAAAATTTCCACAATAGGGCCTACCACTAATAAATTTTGGCTATAATGAATGATAAATTGATCTTTTAAATGATTTTGTATTGAAATGCGACAATTTTGACTTCCATCGCTTGGAGGGGCGCAGAATCGATGCTGAATTGGTCAAATCGGCGCCCCTAATGATGGCGCCCAGGGCACGTGCCCCTCCCCCCGTCGAAACGCCACTGCTGCCCACGACCGTTTTCCTTCTTTTCTGTATTTTTATCAATCCCATTTTTCTTTTTATCCGCCCTCATTTTTTCTTTCTCCATTCCCGTTTTTTTTTTTTTTTTTTCGCCCCTTTTTTTTGCGCCCCTCTGCGTTTGCCGCCCTAGGCGACCGCCTTACCTGGCCTAATGGTCGGAACGGCCCTGTAAATGCGAGAGTAACGTAGCAGAGTCGGAGCAGAGTAGTAATTTAGAATATTTGAATGTTTGTTTTACTAACCATTTTAGATCGTTTTATTTAAAAGGCGCCAAAATCCCTTGCCCCCTTTCGACCTGCAAAAGATTGCTTTTCCGTTGCTAAAGGGTCTTGCCGCCGCCAGCCCCCCTAATTTTACCCTCCCCAGGTTAGTTATTGCACAGCCATTTACTATTAAGAACGTCGTATGCAATGATCATGCCTGTCATAAAAGCACCAGGTAAAGGCACACGGTGTTATATGCAAGTGCGTATACACATATTCGATATTCTGCTTTATTCACATATGTGCAAGAGTTAGAGAATAAAGGTATTGGTTTTAGCCACTGGAGTGCATCTATCGTCTCATATAACACAGGCGACATCATTATTTTAAGTAAAACAACGAGGCGAAGCCGAGTTGTTTTACGCCAAAAATAATGATGTCGCCCGTGTTATATGAGACGATAGATGTACGACAGCGGCTAAAAACAACACCTTTATTCTCATTCTTAAACACTTCAATTCAAATAGAAATATCATAAGTATTCCAAATTTTAATCAAATTAAATCCTACATTTTACAAGGAACTACCCAGGGCTTAAAATCGATCAGTCCCGTTGCTGCTATGCGCATCCGATTGGTTCATATAGCGAGCACGCGTATCGCGTTGATGCACACGCGCTGACCCGTGTGATATCGTGTCATATCACACGGGTAAGAACCAATGAGATTGCAGGAACGTTCTCAAGTGTTTAAGAATAAAATATATAAATGTAAATTAATAAAACAACAATAACTTTAACAATGCTGACTACATAATCATCCTCAATTGATCCATTCCTCTTCTGTATCTGCTAGTCTGTTCTATTGTTTGAATTGTCGTTTCCAGCAGCTGCTTCAGGGTCATGGTTGTTTTTTGCCTAAACTGTAGTAATTTTAAGTTATGTTGAACAATGATGGCGCTATTTATCTTAAATCCTGTTGGCATACTAATATTTACAAGGGGAAGACGCTTGTATAATGGTTTTAGAACATCAGAAGATAGACTAACAAATGGTAAGGAAAGTTTCAAAAAACATTTTATCATAAAATGCAAGGAATTACTAATATTATTTGGTAGATTAAAATATATGTAAATAGCGCCCTCGATGTACACACAAATGTACAGTTTATAGATTAAAAATTGATATAGAAACGAAAATCTATGTTAAAAAATAGCTAACAAATAATATATGTGTATATAATTAATGTGATAGCTGTTGGTATTGTCCCTAGCTGTTGGTATTGTCCAGGTCTAGAATTGAACATTATTTAGAGGTTAATAACTGTGCATCGGCTATTTGGAGGGCATTGTGAAAAATCTAAACATTTTGCCTTTGGAACCGAGGAATATCCCGAGGGGCGTATGCCCGACATATTACCGATGCAAAGTTATTAACCTCATTCATAACCGTCACTTTAATCTCTTCACCTTACAAAATAACACAAAATTTTGCTCAAAAGTTTAGAAAAATAGATGATTTTTACATCTTCCCTTTCCAAAAATCGATCAGGCTAAAACATGACGACCAATAACAAAAGTGCGTATCACAATGCTGTGCAAATGGTAGCGAGCAATCCAAATACGGCAGCCAGCGCGCTCGCAGTTTGTTCGACGAACTTCGACGCATAACAACACGCAAACGCCGGTCAATTGTGTGCGATATTGGAACAATTACGCATTTTGCGGTCAATTGTGAGATATTAATGACCTCGATTTGCGTTCGCGTTTTCACAAATAACTAAATGTAATTGGATCGCACACATCGCGTTTATTAATGAGGTTATGAATACATTATAAAATGTTTTGTTAGACAAATTAATAAATGATCACATCAAACAACTGTGGGGTGGCCATTATCTTGTCCACCAACGATACCATCTTGGCGATGACCATCATCACCACCAGTCCCTTCGTTATACCCACCTCTGATAGAGGCACGAGACAAGACCAGCGTTTCAAGCTTACATCTCTTCGCTTTCTCTTTACACTTAATCGTTGCTTGTGACGCTGTTACAAGCTTTGCGATAGGCAAAATCCCTCCGATAACAGCAGCACCAAACAATTCTGACTGACCACGCAAATCATTCAAGCCATCAACATAGTCTAAGAGTAGATATCCCAGTAGGAAAAATACTCCAGCAGACACTAGTTGTACGTAGGTGAAGAACAACGCTGGCTTCAAGGTTTTACTCTGTAAGCAATATCAAAAAGAAATTCAAACCAATCTGAGGTACGCCATCCGTATCACGTGACACAATTGGATGGTCTAATTTAGAAGCCACAGATTCAGACACGTCAAATATTTCGTAAAAGAGAGTGACGTAAGAGTTGGTGTATCCGGTCACTGTTTGAGCCATGAATGACACGATACCTAAAGCAAACACGATCCAAGCCACCACGTACTTCGCATTGACTATAAACCCAACAAGGGTGTATCCTACAACTTCTATCAAATGAGAACAGCCGATAAACATTTGAAAAAACACCGGTACTGTGACGAGGAAAAACACCGAACCAAAGGAAGGGATAAATATGAGGTAAAGCAGGAGGACATCTTGAATCTTTTGCTCTTTATCCCGGGCCATCTCCTCGATCCTACCCTCTCCATCCTGTAGAATAATACCCCCATCGTCGAGTTCATTCTTCCTTTTCTTGTTGCAGCTATTGTGCACCAATGCAATGATAACCGCTAGCACAATATTGGTGTAGTAAATCAGTGGAATGACTTGACCGATCCAAAAGGCTAAAATTATCGGAACCAAAAAAATCTTTGTACATGTACTTCTGCTTCCTTTACTAGTCTTCTTTAACACCTTCAAGAGGTTCCAAACTTTCGGACTGTCTATGAAAATATCTCCACCTTTCTCTGGACATATTTCTGCAACAATGTCCTTATCGTCAGTTTGAGGAAAGATCCATTTAGTTGTTAGATAAGACTTCCCTATGTCATTGATTGGCGTGGCTTCGTCATTATTCATCATCTGTCGCCGAGTGATCGAAAATTTGAGACAATTGTACAGGATTATGTTAACCATAATAACAGTGACACAGAAATATGTGAGATATCGATTACCCCAATCAAATTTCCAAACATCCATTCGTTCTGCTGCTAGTTTACGTAAACTATAATTGTTGGGATCAACGTACAAATACGGTAAGAATTGGATGCAGCAAAGGAATGCCATCAGCAAGAAAAAGAAAATGTATCTCAACCAACAGGACAAGGAACACAGATCATCACACTTAAGAAAAGTCGAATAGAAAACAAAATGGAAGAATCCAAAAGGGTATGGACGCGTGTCAATTCTGATCTTGTTGTCCTTTGGAGGGTTCTGCCAATCAAAGTACTTGAAAAAGAGATACGGTGAGAAGAGGACTATAAAAGTGGCAACGATATTAAGTAACCATCGAAACCACCAATTTGTACGATCTCGTGGTATGATGATAGGGGTTGGTGTAATCATTTCAGTAGTATCGTTGGCAACCCAACAGCTGTATTCTGGAGTACTTTGTAAAATACCGTGCGCACTTTCTGACATCCTCTCCAACAAATTGACTGTTCGGTCATTTTTATTTCTAAATATATACCTTCTTTTTGCTGATTGTTTTTCTAAGCAAACTTTAAAACTGCTGACTTGGAGGATCAGGTCATTTGTTTTACTCTGAAAATTGTTAATGGCGTCAATGGTTAAACTGTATAAAAGATCGACAATGGAGCATAGTTTTTCTTCGTCCGAAATATCACCTGTAAAACATTCTGGTGTGATGATGTCGATGTCGACACTGCCAACTCCGGAAGCGCTTAGAGTTCCAAGTGAAACGTATTTGAAGTCAAACGGACTTTGCAGCAGCAACTTGCCGTTTCCACCTACAGATAAAACCCAGGTCAGAGGATCGATAACATCTAGAGTGTTTTGTAAATATGCAAATTCGGTGCTGTTGAAATCGACGTCTAAAAAATTCAACTTCAAGTAGAGAAATCTCGTCTTTGCCGTAAGAGTTTCGTTGAATTGACTGCTTGATCCACTTGTAGCCACTAAGGTACAATCACAGTTTATGTTTTCAAAGCAAAGCGAATGAGTGAAGCAGAATAGAAAAAGGATGGAAATTGGTCGCAGAGAAGCCATATTAATCGGCGAACGTTAATGTTATGCTCTTCTTACAGAAGTTGGTTACTTAAATGGCGATATGTCAAGTTCTGAAAGGTAAAACAGTACAACAAATTATTATATTGTTATTTACTTGGCATAGGGCCTATGTGACATTACGCAGTTTCTTCCACTGAGGTGCGAACGAGAATTTTAAATATTTGCTTTAACTGCGGCGATTTGCACAAACGCAATTATTGTTTTCTTATAAATACTGAAAATAAACAATGCATTTTATTTCCTTATTTATTTACATTTCGAATACAAATGTTTCTCATATTGAACGTAAAAAAATTCCACTGTTTCTTTTTTACACTTTTAAGTAATTCTATGCGTATGAATTTTTCATTTACACAGTAAATGTATATGACAGGTTTACTGGCCCAAACATCAAAGTAAACACATAAACACAAAGATTAAACATAAGATTAAGCAAGAAATTAATCACATGCGCATTTTGATAGTAACTGTTAAAAGAATCTACAGGACTGTTCATACCCTTGTGTTTATGTGTTTAACTGTTGGTCACTATGGTTTAACTGTCTAGCTAGGCCTATACTGTTTGAAATTTACATAAAAAACTGTTTTAGGTGCTGCAGCAAACCTAAACACTTGAATTTATAGAGAGCTGCTTACAGTTTATAACATGAGTTAAACACAGATATATACCTAGTATTTTAATGTACTGATTGAAATGAGCTAACAACTACATGTACAAACAAGGCGAAGTAACGGCCTTGGTAGTCAAACCATAGGCATACTGTTTGCTTTATTGCTTCCTTTACGGTGTATCTTGATAAATTTATATCCCGGATTCATATCAGTTCAACCACTTCCATGGTTCAACTAAACGTGAAAAAATAGTGGTCAATAGTAAAGTGTGCAAATAATCCACTAGTTCTAAAGTTTGCTAGTCCGAAATGTTTGCAATACCCTAACCATTTACTCATTCACCTTACCCTATAACCCGTTTATAATTTATCATCTACGGACTAGCGAAGAGGGCTGCCAATTCTCACGCATTCGGTGAGCAATCTATCACGCTCTCACGCGAAGGTAAAATCCCACGCATCGTGAAGATATAGTTCAAGAATGTTTATACTTTTTTTCACCGACGAGATTGTCTCACCATAAAACTCAGCCTATGCTGTTTGAAGATTCAAATTCAGTCCTTGAGTCTTCCAGACCATCATGCATGTTCGACCTCACATTGTGAAATGCCTCTCTCGAACACAATTAGGTTAATACCTTTTATTTCTTTGTTTTGAACTTTTGACTCTACAAAATTACAATTTCGGGCCCTCAAATGAATTATCAAGACCAGAGTGAGACTGAATTGATTTACTTAGAATAAGTATAGCACTTACCATACGATGTGATACGCGTTTGTCGTTGTTATGTCTTGTTATTTATCATTGCGAGCACACTGCGGTGCGGGCATGGAACATGAGTGAACCCAAAAACCAAGAAAGGATAAGATAGACAATAATTAACAATTATTAATAATTAACAATAATTAATGAAGCCCGTGCGGGAATTACCAACGCACATCATTCACACGCAACATACTCTATAAGTTGACCCGGAAATTGTGACAGTTCAGGTTTATTTGCACTGGTTTCGCAACGATGATCATTGTATCCCAGGTCATTTCGGGTTTCCCTTTTGAACATGGGAACAGGCAGAACTTTTGTCACCAGCTTCTTTTGTTATGCACATTCGCGCTAAAGGTCGATCGATTGAAATCAGCACAATTCAAAGATTACACCTTTTTGCTATGGAATTTATTTTCTCGGTCAAATATAAAGTAATATTTGAAACATAGTGCTTGCAGGATATACATTTTAAAAAATCCTGGTGCTAAAATTAGGCATGAAATTGTGTCTTTTAGTGTAAGATTTTTGATTTTTATCGGCCGTGAGCTTTTTTCGGAATTCATTTTTTAGCGTTTCAAACTAATATAGTTTGCAAAAAAAAAAAAAAAAAAAAATCCCACCTCTGTAAGGCACAAGGTCTATAGTTTTGTCAGAATATCCGTTTTAATTTCACCTTTTTGACTTGCGACTGCCAAAATATCCAACTCAGTACTTCATTTCTAATTATAACCAGCAGAAATAATCGATATTGCTATTGTGGCTTGAAAAATCATCCATCCATGGGTACATTCGCGAGATTTTGACAAAATTGGTAGTCGGAATTGAAAAATGGTGCAATCAAAACCGAAATTCTGACAAAACTATATTATAATAGCTGCGTTAGAAAGTTAGCGAACTATATTACTTTGAAAAGCTAAAAGGTTGGTAAAAAAAAAAGCACGCAGGCCAAGTTGAAGCCTATCAAAATCAAAAATCTTACACTAAATGACCGAATTTCATGTATAAGTTTAACACTAGGATTTGAAAAAATATAGTATCAAGCATTATAGTTTTTCAAGACATTTACTGAAAAAATGAAAATTATTACTTTTTATTTGGCTGAGAAAATAAATTTTACATTGAAAAGGTGCAACTCAACAGTTGGCTCATTTCAACACCAAATTCGATCATTGCCTCATTAAATGACTGAGTGAGCCTTGTACAACAATAGAAATCGGTTGCGACTAGAGTTCTGCCTAGACTTATTTTTACATGTTTACATGTATATCCAGTCCAGATCTACTTATGCTAGTGCAGTGGCTCCGGAACCGGGGTGGATATTAGATATATTGGGTAGATTAAAAAAATAATGGGAACGGGTTTAACTAACTAACTAACTAACTAACTAACTAACTAACTAACTAACTAACTAACTAACTAACTAACTAACTAACTAACTAACTAACTAACTAACTAACTAACTAACTAACTAACTAACTAACTAACTAACTAACTAACTAACTAACTAACTAACTAACCAACCAACCAACCAACTAACTAACTAACTAACTAACTAACTAACTAACTAACTAACTAACTAACTAACTAACTAACTAACTAACTAAACTAAATAAATAAATAAATAAATAAATAAATAAATAAATAAATAAATACATACATACATACATACATACGAGGGGGTATCAACAAGTTTTAGAAATCGCCCAGAAGTGAAAGAGCTATATCAATGAAATTTTGTCAGTGCAATCACTGGTCCTTATGTACATTATGATGCAAAAATTGTCTCATAAGTATGTTTACTTTTTTTACAGGCGCTAGATGTCAGTACCTGCCTATGTAACCGCATAATCAGCAAAATGGAGAAAATTGAGGCATATAGCATGATTAAGTTCCATTTTAAGGGTTACAGTGCCCAAAAAAATCTGTGATGAAATAACAATTCATTTTCCAAAAAGCAACAGTGACAATATCACAATCACCACCGAAGATAACTTTCATTTCATCATCGATTTTCTAGGCACTGCAACCCTTCAAATGCAGGATCTTAATAACGCTGCTTGCCTCAATTTTCTCAATCTTGCAGTTTATGCGCAGTAACTGGGACAGCAGGTTATTAGCATCTAGCGTCGCCTGTAAAAAAAGTAAACATACTTATGAGACCATTTTTGTACCATAGTGTACATAAGGACTAGTGATTGCACTGACAAAATTTCATTGATATAGCTCTTTCACTTCTTGGCGATTTCTAAAACTTTTTGATACCCCCTCGTACATACATACATAAATAAATAAATAATGAAGTAAAATTAAACTTTTACTCAAAGCGGAAAATTAACTCACCTGACAGTTTGTGTTGGAGCGGGTGGTGCGACTCAAAGGACAGGTACTGGTTGGTATGAGTTGGTTTCTGGTAAACTGTTACTTTGATGGATCCATCTGACTTGCGGTGTAGCAGAGTGTCTAACATCGGAAGTTTACCATCCATGGTGAATTTCATCGCCGGGTTGACACTATTCAGATGACGTGTAAAGGTATCGATGTCGTCTGTCTTTAATACCACAATGGTATCATCCACATATCTTCCCCAGTAAGAGGGCTTGACGGGTGAAGTATTGATCACCTCTTCTTCGAATGCTTCCATGAAGATGTTGGCAACCAGCGGGCTACATGGAGAGCCCATCGCAGCTCCCAAGTGTTGGTAAACCTGGTGAAGTAGGTGGTAGTCAACACAAAACGAAGTAATTCAACAATCTGGGAAGGATTAAGATTTATAGTTCTCAAATAAATAAATAAATAAATAAATAAATAAATAAATAAATAAATAAATAAATAAATAAATAAATAAATAAGTAAATAAATAAATAAATAAATAAATAAATAAATAAATAAATAAAAAAAAATAAAAAAATAAAAAATAAATAAAAAAAAATAAATAAATAAATAAATAAATAAATAAATAAATAAATAAATAAATAAATAAATACACGGGAGAAATGTGATATGACGGACGTAGCAGTAACTTTATTGATATTGATAATTGCTAGCTTTCGACTTTGTCTTCATCAGGCAACTCAACTACAAAGAAAATTGATACGGGAACTAAATAATAATAAATAAACCAAAGTTAAAAGGTACGACATGAACATGAAAATGCGTGGCACACAATGAGTGACGGTCGATAAACAAGCAGCAAAAAAATGTACATGTCGGACCAGTGAAACACAGAAATTAAATAAATAATTAAAGTAGTTCTTTGTAGTTGAGTTGCCTGATGAAGACATAGTCGAAAGCTAGCAATTATCAATAGAGACCTTACGAAATGAAGTTAGAAACCACAAACTTTAACGTCTAGAGGATAATAGAGGATTATGTATTCAAAACCACTGCAAAGCCGCTTGAAGTTAAAGTTAACGCGAGAATCTATAGTGTGCCGTAAATTATGATGAAAATACGTCATAATTAAGAACAATAGTTTGGATATTTCCTCATAGACTACATAATTACCACTTATGTATTATCTAGTTAATAGACCAATTATTGGAAATCTAGTTTAGTTTGGGTAAAAAACATGCCACATGTTGCTGAAAATTACTGATTGAATTAGATCAAAATATTCTTTGTTCCAAACGTCACACTTGGTATATTGCTTTTGTGTGTGCTCATGACGTACACCAAATCAGCTTGCGGAACCAAGCAGGCCTGGAACCAAGTTTTGGCTTCGACTTCAACGCCAAGGGGATTAAGTTCCCGTAAAATGGCCTGATTTTACGGGACCAGTAGTGTACTGAACTTCTGGGAATTGCAGCTACTGTGAACATTTTTTTACAACGTTGCGTGTCTTATAATTACACCTCTATATAACCAAATATGCTTGTACTGTTCAGGTATTTTATTTAATTATTTATTTTATTCATTTAGGCCTACATACCCCAAATCAGCAGAAAGCTGATCTAACATGTGCCACGCTATACGCATATAGGCCTATGGGTATTGTATGTCAACCAAATTATTCATTATTAAAAGAGGAGGCCTATTTGTTACAAAAAATAAGAATTTCAGAAAAGGAGCATCCAGAAATATGTTGGTTGAAATTCAAAATTGTGGGAGTTTTTAAATAACAAAATGAGGATCATTCGGGGAGATATATTTAATTCGATCAGAATGCAAAGAGGAGTCCTTGCCCTCCTAAAAGAAAACTCCTGGCAACGCCACTGGGGAGTGGGAAACTGAGGATAGATGAATAGATGGAGGGAGGAGACTATGGAGAGGTGGTGATGGTGGTGGTGGTGGGGGGGGGGGGGCTAGGGAGAGCAAACAGATAAAATGGGCTTGTGTCCTGATGGAAATATAAAATTGACAAAGCTAACGTTTACTGGAATAATAATTGAGCTTTTATTATAATAATCCAGGACAATAATATAGGCATATCACAAGAATATTTAATTGAAACATGTTTAGAAGTATAATATTAGCGTATAGCTCATAACATAGGCCTAATTCCCATTGCATTGGTCATCGCCTAGAGATGTAATCCATGTCACTAAGCGCCTATTGTAATAAGTGTTACCAACAAACCACTTCAGCAAACAAAAGGGAGAAATTTGATGCAGTCGCTTTTACATACCCTTCTTTTGATCACCCATTGATACACTTCCCTAGTTTAAACAACAAGACGCTGTTGGTACAGAAACCAATCTGACGTTCGCGTTGAAGTGAATTTGAGCAAGAAATCGAATCGATATTTTTGAAGTTGCCGTTAAAGTTCCAGTAACTTCATTCCGCAAAGTCTCTACTATCAATAAAGTTACTGCTACGTCCGTCATATCACATTTCTCCCGTGCATATATATTATTTCCGGTATGACAACCTCAACGTGTACATATATACATCATCAAATAAATAAATAAATAAATAAATAAATAAATAAATAAATAAATAAATAAATAAATAAATAAATAAATAAATAAATAAATAAATAAATAAATAAATAAATAAATAAATAAATAAATACGAGTAGAACTTGTGGAACGAAAGTTGTAACTCTGAGTTTCACGCCTAATGCGATCATCAGACAACTGAGTTGTCAATAAATAAATAAATAAATAAAAATAAATAAATAAATAAATAAATAAATAAATAAATAAATAAATAAATAAATAAATAAAAAAATAAATAAATAAATAAATACTAGTAAATAAATAACATGGAAACCGAAAACCGGGACCGAAAATTACAAGCTAAGCAGCAAATATTCTGGAATAAACTAAGTAAGCGGTGGACAATCCATCTCCTTCTCCTGATTTTAAATGCCTCAAGCATGATGCATCATCATTATCTTCATTCTCAGTAGACTATGCCATAGTCGATTTGTGATAAATAAAAGCATGTTATTAATGTAATCATGATGAAAGCATTCAGTTGAACTCGAAATTATGCTGATATTTATTACATCAAAATACTAGTATAAAATTGTTATGAAAAAGTTTATATAATTATATTAGTGACAGTAAAAGTAAAGTGTACGTATACTTATATTATTGAATGCAACATATCATAATGTCATAATGCAGTTTAATTTGTACATCAAATGAAACCTAAAATTATCCCTGCAGCTGAAATGGGATCGCCCTCGTGAGGTCACGCGATGTTTTCATGGGGAGCCAATTGTGTGCCTTGTTTGGTATCAGGAGGGCCAATCACGGGCATCCTTGTTCGGAGCCGTCGGTGGCCATTTTGTTGGCTAAGGCCATTCTCTGTCAGTTTTTCAGCAAGATCGGATGCAGAAATTTTTTATCCCACCCACCACTCCCCATATGTCATATTTGATATCTGTTTAAAATTGATTTCAAGAGTTTAATAGTGTGTCATAAAATTTGAGTCTCGCAGTAGTGAGACAAGTACATATAAAGTGTCGGTCTTCAAATTAAAAGGTAATTAGGAATGAGAGAAATGAAAATATATTCGATTGAGAGTTCTCCGAAGTTGAATAATATTCTAATTACATTGAGGTTTTTGAGTTACATAGTAGTATGACTATTGTATACGGGTGTGAGAGTGTGCGTGGGTAGATCACTTTAGGTTCAATTTCTATCTCAGCAACACATTCAATTCTGTTGCGCAGTTGTATTTTCTTAAATTCTATTTTGTATAGGTGTGTTCACTCTAGTGTGTCTTCAGAAGCATTAACAAAATCGATACAATTGGTACCACTTTCAGTCTTAGGTGGTAATGCCCTTCAGTCTTAGGTCGAGTAATTTTATTTATAGCAGGAAGGAAGGAATTAACACCAGGTAGGCATGGGATAGCTAGATAGGGGCCGAGTACTATGCCCTCAGATTTTCTTGTTCATCAAAGTATAAATAAAAATGAAATATTTGGTTCAAGTTTTTATGAGGTTGCGCAGCCGGCTGGTTATCGCGTTAATTTCTGTTAAAGGCTGCCTTTTGTATTAGACATGGTATCCTAGTTATGTATTCGAATTCATAAATGTGCACAGCATGGCACTGTGTTTGCATGGCGTTGGCAGCGAAAAATAACGGGTTTTGCAATTAACTCCTTCAACATGTTCAAACAAAAACAAACAAAAAATCGGGTTAATGGTCCACTGTGGTGAAGAGGCCTCAACCGTAAAATTCAGAGGCTCTTCAAATAATCACAAGTGTGGATCTTGTGGTATTTACTAGCAAAGGAAATGAGGGATCAGAAATAGCTTATTCCATGGTACAGGGTACGGATGTTAACAAGTAGTCCTTGTGGCAGTTTTTGGAGCATTTTTCTAAAATGATCGATTTAATGTACAGAATTATACATGTACTACATTAATAAATTCTATTTAGTAGTTCCAATATCCGTAGGCATCTACCTACTGGGTATTTGGCATGGGTATATTTACCGATGTCCACTATGTAATCTGAATATGAATATAATAGGAAAATGAGAAAGGTATCAGCCATTTAATTTCTTTTGACGCGCTAGATGACTGCCTAGCGAATTCATGTAAGTCCGCGGCATTTTATATTCTCTCCATTGGTATTATGTAGCTTTTTATTTCCTCCTCCGAGGAGATGATCGTGTAGAGGATTGCCTAGCGAAATATTTGTCCATTGGTATATGGAGCTTTTCCTCCTCGGTAAGGAGTTGATCGCTAGATGAGTGCCTAGCGAAATAGTTCCCAGTGTGTTAAGGGGAACTCTTGGGTTATAGGCGCAACTAGCTTCCCAGTAATTGTTGGGATGCTCGGTCGGGTATTTACTTCGGGCGAAAAAGTTGTCCAGAAATCATTATCATTTGGCTGATTCCAGGGAATTTTCTAAAAACATTGCTTGAATAAATTATGCGTTCTTTCTGAATGGCTGACCAGAGGCCCAAATTTTGGTGTATGTGCTTTCGTCATTTCAGTGTCTGGGGATAATTGTATTGGCACTTCAATACTGAACAATTCTGATTTTAGAATCTGCCAGTTTATTAATCGCGAAATTCCAGGTTAAAAATCACTTGGGAAGCTAACAAACAGAGGGAGTAGGGTGACTGAAAAGATCAGATGTGAAAATCTATCAATTGTGCACACATTAATTAAATCACAGTTTTAAGCTTAAATACAATATCCAGAGTATGCCCACTGGACAAGTGGACTACGGGGTAGTCTACATTCTCAGGGGCTGTGCAATAATTATGTGTATCCCCGGGTGGTGAATTCTCAAAATGGCCTGCCAAAACGCTTGCTTACCTTCTGGCGTGCCAAAAATCTTTGTCTCCCCTTTTGACTTGCCAAACAACCTTGCCCCCCCCCCCACCTTACACATGTAAGATTTAAAACCTTAAATTGTCTTATAGGGTTCAAAAGATATAACTCCCCCTAAAATTACAAAACATTTCTTTGCATAATTTGACATACATTAGGTTGATTTGGAAAAATTTAAAAACCTATGAACAGAGGAATCTGTTTGCTACCCTCCCAATCTTATTTTTGAAAATCATTTTTATTGGTCAAAAATAATCACATTTTCCAAAACTGATGCTTTCAGACAAAGTTGCATATTTCAACATCCTATACATGTAATGTACAATAACGTTCTCGATATCAACGTGATCAATGTTATAATTGATTTAATTGTTAGTTTATTTTCTTAAATTTTATTCATACGATTACTCAGTCACCCAGTCAGTCACCCATAATCATCTTTCAGTATAAAACAATGATTCTTTGACATGAATATTGACATGAATGGGGGTTTCAGTCGGTGTTTCAAAAGGTAAAATCAGTATAGGAGTAGAAATAAGGTTTGTAATGTGAAGCTTATTTCTTTCGTTGGCTAGAAGAGATGACAAATTGCAAATGGTAGACTGAATCAGTTGCAAAGATCTATAGCAACGGCTCTAAAGGCGTACAAGACAAAGAAGAAATGGCCAACAGAGATTGGAGGTTGGAAGTCAGCTTCCAGCCAATTAACTGTATGCAGCCACTATATTGTGGCTACATCATGAGTGTTACACCTTTATCCAAGAAAGCCATCATTTTATATCAAAATGCAAGATGCTTCAATCGGCCAAATACAGGTAAATGTTCACCCCGTGGAGAACTCATTTCTCCGTCCTAGTGATTTTATCATTTTGAAACAACATTTATACTGCTGATTCAAAACTTCAAAGAAAATCTCATTTTAGGTAAAAATTAAGTTCAACAAATCATTGTTTTGCACTGAATGATGGTTGCATGGGTGCCTGAAGGATCAGAGACAGAAGTGAAGAAAAAAAAACCAAGAATTAAATCAATCTTAACTTTAATATCGAGAAAGTTTTGTACAACTTTTTCTGAAAGCATCATGTTTGGAATATGTGATTATTTTTGCAAATAAAACAAATTTGAGAGGGTTGAAAAACGATTCTATTCACAGCTTTTTCAATTTTTCAAATCAACAAAAGGTGTGTCAAGTTATGCAAAATATGTTTTGTAATTTTAGGGGGAAGTTATTCCTTTTGTATAATGCAAACGCAGAAGTGAAGAAATGGCCAACAGAGATTGGAGGTTGGAAGTCAGCTTCCAGCCAATTAACTGCATGCGGGCAATCTCTTGTGGCCACATCATGAGTATCACACCTTTATCCAAGAAAGCCCTCATTTTAAATCAAATTTTGAAAGCAAACTCCCTGTGTAATTATGTGTACCGACGGGTGGTGAATTATAGGGGGAGGCAAAGATTTTTTGGCAGACTAAAAGGGGGGTAAGCATTTTTGGCAGGGGTCAAGTGATATTTGGCAGGTCGAAAGGGGGGGGGGCAAGCGATTTTTGGCACAGATATTTGGGTAGGAAAACGTTAGGAACACATTCAAATATGCACAATTTCCTGCTCGTTGCGCTTGCATTATACAAAAGGAATAACTTCCTCCTAAAATTAGAAAACATTTCTTTGCATAACTTGACACACCTTTTGTTGATTTGAAAAAATCAAAAAGCTGTGAATAGAATCGTTTTTCAACCCTCTCAAATTTGTTTTATTTGCAAAAACAATTTTTTGGTCAAAATAATCTCATATTCCAAAAATGATGCTTTCAGAAAAAGTTGCACTTTACCACATTATGTACAAAACTTTCTCGATATTAAAATTAAGATTGATTTAATTTTTTTTTTTTTTTTTCACTATTCTGTCTCTGATCCTTCAGGCACGCATGCAACCATCATTCAGTGCAAAACAATGATTTGTTGAACTTAATTTTTACCTAAAATGAGATTTTCTTTGAAGTTTTTAATCAGCAGTATAAATGTTGTTTCAAAATGATGAAATGACTAGGACGGAGAAATGAGCTCTCCACGGGGTGAACATTTACCTGTATTGGGCCGATTGAAGCATCTTGCATTTTGATTTAAAATGATGGCTTTCTTAGGTGTAACACTCATGATGTAGCCACAATATACAGGGTGTCCCAGAAAAAAATTACTGAGCGAATAAAATCACGTAAGTCGATATATAGACATCAGAATCAAAAAATTTAAAATGTATCGCATAGCCTAATTTATTGTGCATCACATGCAAAAAAATTATTTAGTTCCTTTGTCTGGTTGCGAAGAAATTAACGATTACACAATGTGCGCATTAATGCAGTTCATTCCGAGTTTGATCAACAGGCGCTTTATTCATACTCACTCACCGCTTCCTAAAGTTTTGTGTATCTCATTAAATTTAGTCAGCATTATCTATTTTATAATCCTATGGTGTTATGTTATTCATGCTATCACTGAAGATGAATAAAAATTTGTCCGAGAAAACTTTTTCTGCAGTTGGAATCCCAACTTAAATTCTTTAAGTTGTGCAAATATGTTATATTTTAACTCAGGTGCTTACAGCTTTACGATTTTTGATACCAACAATAATGTTGAAGTTTCAAAAGATTTAAACTTGGCATTACAATTTATGGGAAATATTCCCAAAACATTAATGTGTGTGAGAATGTTTTAAGCCAGCAGGAATTCTTTATACAATAATTCTTTATGCAAAATTTATATCAACATTAACGAGTACCGAGCATCATCTTACATGCAAGCTTTCTTTTTCAATATTGTGCAGGTTTTCAAATTTGAGCAAAACCTAATTTGTTTTGCAAGAAATTGTTTATAATGAACGAAACGCCGATCGGAACAAAATATGAATCCAATTGACAGTTATTAATTAACCACTATTGCGCATTGTGTTGAATGGGCTTTCTTTCAAACTTGGAATGAAGTGAATTGACGCACGCGTTATATAATCGCTCATTTCTTCGCAATCAGTCAACCGATTCCAGTAAAATTAGTGTATAAGATGCAGAATAAGATGACCTATACGCTGATTTTTTGGATTCTGATGTCTATTTCTCGACTTACGTTGGAATTCATTCGCCCGGTATTTTTTTATGGTACACCCTGTATTGGCTGCGTGCAGTTAATTAGCTGGAAGCTGACTTCCAACCTCCAATCTCTGTTGGCCATTTCTTCTTTGTCATGTACGCCTTTAGAGCCGTTGCTACAGATCTTTGCAACTATTTCAGTCTACCATCATGCAATTTGTCATCTCTTCTAGCCAACGAAAGAAATAAGCATCACTTTACAAATCTTATTTCTACTCCTATAGTGATTTTATCATTTTTGAAACACCGTGACTGACAACCCAATTCATGTCAAAATTCATGTCAATAAAATTGTTTTAATATAATGTAAGATGATTGCATGGGTGACTGAGTGATTGAATACATAAAATTTAAGAAAATAAACTAACAATTAAATCAATTAAAACATTGATCACGTTGATATCGAGAACGTTTTTGTACATTACATGTATAGGATGTTGAAATATGCAACTTTTTTGAAAGCATCAATTTTGGAAAATGTGATTATTTTTGACCATGAACAAAAATGATTTTCAAAAAGAAGATTGGGAGGGTAGCAAAAAGAATCCTCTGTTCATAGGTTTTAATTTTTTCAAATCAACCAAATGTATGTCATGTTTTTATTTTGTTTTACCATTCATATTAAAAGATTTATCATTTAAACACAACCACAATTCACACAATCAGCTATGGGCAGTAGGCAGAGATATAATACTAGCTACATGGGCTAAGATGGCAGAATAATTTATATTGTTTGCCTAGACGTTGGAAAAAGGTCAAAAGTCGTTTCGTGTAAGGTTGTCTGAAACTTTTCGGTCAATGTTTAATACCAAGATTACACACACCGTGCAAACTGCATATGCTTTCCTAATACAATTTGCAGAAGTGATTGAGCTCGTTCGCAGCTGCTCGCTGTCAGTTGGAATCGGAGCCGCATACAAACTTGTGATACAGCATCAACTCTATACAATTCGAATGCAAATGAAAATGCGGACGCAGTTGGTAAGTTAGCCTTAGTTTTTCTCTCTAGCAACACTATACCATTTTCATAATGGAGATTTGACATTTGAATGTCCTGGTCCGTCTATAATGCTCTATTTAAAGGCCCATTCAGTGCTGGTGATTTGCGCATCCCGGCGATTGTAAAAATGATTTTGGTACATTTGTCATTGTCATAGATGTATAACATAGATATAGCCTGCTAGGCTGCTATACAGAACACGATCATGTCAGAAATTAATCATTTGTTCTGGGACTGATTCGGACTAAGCCTGCTAGTGGTACGGCCGGAAGACGTGTAGGCCTATGAGAAAATAAAGCATTTACATGAATCTGTAATATATACTGAGTGACAGTATAATCAGCTCAATATTTGAATGGAGCTCATCTTTGTCAATACTGCTGCCTTCCATATGTTTTGTTAAATTTTTAATTTAAAAAATACCTAATGACAATTTGAATGACTTATCCTTCACTTTTAGGCTAAATGAATTGATGTCATTGTCATATACAGAGTTTATAACAGCAAGCTTTAGCTTCAAAATAAGAGCATGTTCATACTTGCAGGTTATTTTTTCCAAAGTTCTGCGCATTGAAGTAACATTCAACGTAAATGAGTGAGGCATCACCACTTTTGTAGGTGGCGAGTTCAATATACATGGCCATTATGATGTAAAATTAACCTTAACCAAAATAATGCATTTTCGTATTTTTGGTAAAAAAATAATTCAATTCATATTTCTCCTCATAATGGCATTGTGGATTTTTTGTTCAGAGTAAAAATTAAGGTTGCAGTCAAGTTTCTTTTGAACTTATGGCTATTTTAATATTTAACATGTTTAATATTTGACATTTTGGGGTAAATATTGGAAAAAAAAAGGTTACACACAAAAAGGTTTCAACCAAAATGTCTCAGTTCTCGTCATGCGTCACTTTTCGCAATTGACAGCAGGGTTAAACAGATAGATGACATTCTAACTATTAATTCAGGGTCGGATTTACCATTGGGTCAGATGAACCTGGTCCCAAAAATTTGTTTTGGACCAAAATATGGTAAAATTGCAAAATTGTGCACGATTCGAGCGCACTGGCCCTTTTCATCAAAATATACCTTCATTTTGGGCTAAAATAGCCTAATACATTGAATATTTTTTGCGCGCTTCACATACTTGTAATACGAGGGTCATTCAAAAAGTTCCACCTCCATCATCACATTTCTGTTATCTTACATGCTAGGATATTTTTAACCATGGGTAATTTAAAAATTGCCCATGGTTATACTCTTCAATCTTGGCTATAGAATAAAAGTTATTTGATTAAAATATGATTTTTGGTTGTTAAGATATGTTGGTGATGTAAGATTAAAGAGTGATTTTTGAACGCTTGTAGCCACTGTTTCTGGGCCGAATTGAACAGGTTTGTTTTCAAAACGTATTCGCATGCTTCTCACCCGTTGTGCATGTGTATACGTGGCCGAGTCCGATTGAATTTTGTCTCAGGCCGAGCTTTTCCACAGCGATAGTAAAAAATGGGTCTGTTTCGTTCGCAACAACCTATCGTCATCAATTTTCTGTGAATTTCTAGAAATTATGTCTCAACCTAAATCTGAAATCTGGAGGTATGGAATTAAATACGTGATTTTGACTTTTTTTTTGAGCGTTGTTTTAGCCACTGTTTCTGTGCCGAATTGAACAAGTTTGTACGAAACGTATTCGTATGCATCTTGGTCGTTGTCTGGCCGCGCCAGGTTCAAATTTACGCTGTTGAAGATCAAAATTTCAAGGAATTTGTATCATAATGTCAAGTGCTTGCTTTTCAACTTAATTTAGTCCCCCAAAATGGGTTGTTTACTGCAGTGAGTCAGCGTCAGTGCAGTGACAGGATCAGGTCAGTTACGTAATCCAACTAAAATATGCTTACAACAGGGGTTTAAAACCCTCGCATAATAAGAGCGAAAGCATTTCTATCCATGGCTACTAAATCTATACTAAGGAATAGGATTTTCCTCCAACTTTCAAATCTTGGGTTGCTATCAATTGGGACCATTCCAACAAATGAGGTGTCATAATACGCAAAAATAAATTCTGCTTCGAATGCATATCCCAAATTTGGCATACGATCAACCGTTTTGGAAATATAATAATAATAAAATAAATTAATTTGATCATGTTTGTGTTAATTTTTGTAGCCCGGGACGATGTCATAATAATTGAAAGATATATATCAGAATAAAATAGCAGCGTTTTTGCGATGCCAAAACACACAAGGTGAGTACACAATCGCTTTTTTTAAAATGTTTAATGAGAGAGAAAGTGGACCCTGACTGACCCCTAATTTAAGATAAAACCATTGTGAGATAAAACCAAACCTTTAGGTTTAAATGAGAGTGTGACTCAGTGTTTAGAATTATTTTTGTGTCCGGTACATGGGGTCCTGGGTTCGATTCCCAGCTGTGGAAACTTGCAGGGATATGTACCTGGAAAATTAAGTTTAATTTTTTTAATTTTTTAATTTTTTAATTATCTGTAGATAAAATTTCGTACTTCCTCTTTCCCCATGGTGTCGATGGGTTCCCATTATCCCCCATCACATAGGGCCTATTCTTCTGAGAGAATGAGGTGACTAATTCGTTATTAGTTATTATTATTATTATTATTATTATTAATTTTCCGGTTATCCCGTAAAAACAACAAATTACGGGATAACCGGAAAAGTTGCTGCCAGTGGTTTCCCCTTACTTACCGACCAGTAAAATTACGGAATTTAAATTTCACTTTCAGTGTGTTTATTAAGCAGGATTAAAGTGGGAGTTAGTGATACACATGGGTTTGTAGTATTACATGTAGATGTGTGGGTGGGTGTGGAGGTAGGTAGGTGGTTCTAATCACAAAAAGCAGTTGGTTTGTTCTAATCACAAAAAGCAGTCGGCTGGTTCCCGTATAATTACGGGAAATTTCGAAATACGGGCGTCCGTTAATTTACGATCATTTTTACAGTGTAGCTTTCGACATTAGAAGACGTTCTGCTTCTGATTTTGTGGTCCGAGTTCAAAACTGGAGACCACCTTTCAATTGAGTTAAACTTGTTCAGCAATATGCCCTTTAATGGTCAGACCCCTTAAGTTATATATAATTATATTGAAGACGGAAATAAACTTTGTGCATGGATAGTGAATAAAATGAACCCAAACATAACTTTAGATAGTTTCCTATTAGCTATATAGTCAAGGCTTAAAAACAAATTCAAGGCTACAAAAGGCTGAACGTGATATACAGGGTAAGTAAAAAAAAGTGCAATAGAGCAAATAATCGATACTTATGTAAGAACCAAGTTGAACTCTCCCATTATTGAAAGTTTCTATGAATGCCACACTCAATAGTCATCTTCTGTGAAAAAATGAAGTGACTCACTTCTACCGTTTAATTTTTATGAGTCCTTTTGCTGCAATACCCAATTTCATTATTTGTCCACGAGGTACCATGTATTTTGAATGGGAGCACACAATGCACGATAAATGCACCAGCTCTGAAACTGACTTAAACTTAAATAAGGCTGATTTTTGCGTTATTTTAATTTCTTTTTTTTTTCTGTTCAAACAAACTTTCTAACATTACTTTAAATACTTCATACCTCACTCGACTTCAACTCCAGTTTTTTTTTAATCCCAATATGTCCAACTTACTGGATGTTTTGTATATAATTCACTCCACTCCAATTTGCGCGCATTTCATTTCGACACTTGAAAAACCCGCCTACAAATTTATATGGTTTTGATAGAGAATATTCAATAAACATCTTTAAAATAAAGGGAAATGAAAATAACAACAAATAATGTTTCTTCTCCTTAAACAAGACCAAGGGCAATAACACTTTGGGTGCTCCATTTTATTTCAATGCCAATGAGGTTAAGAAACTGGCAGTTGTTCCAAATCTACCTTACACAGAGTGGGCTGATATTTCACTTATGTCCATTGCCGCAAAAGTGTACAACAAGATCCTTCTGAACAGAATCCGACCTCACATTGATCCTTTACTGAGAAGCAACCAGGCTGGCTTTAGATCAGGTCGAAGCTGTGCTCAGCAAATACACATTTTGAGGAGGATCATGGAAGGCTTCAAGGAGTACTAACTTCCCTTGACAGTCACTTTTGTGGACTTCAAAAAAGCCTTTGACTCCATCAACAGGTCCGTCATGTTCTCAGTGCTGCGGCATTATGGAATACCAAAGGTTGTGGTCAATGCCATCCAGGTGCTCTACAAGGACTCCAATAGTGCCGTTATGGTAGATGGAAGTATCTCAGAGCCTTTCCAAGTAACAACTGGTGTTCACTCCAGAAAATTGAATTCAATTCTATTCAAATTCAATTCTTTCTACAACTGGAGTCTTGCTATTCAATTCCAATTCAATCCACCTTGCTTTAGAATTAATTCAATTCGATTCCAATTCAATTTTTCAATTTCAAAATCATTTCATTTCAATTCCAATCCAATGCAGTGAAATTAACAGCTAATCAATTTCAATTCAATTCTGAGCATTCATTTCAATTCCAATTCAATTCCAATTCCAATACAGTTGCAGTTTGTGTTAATTGACCAAAGGCACACTGCAAAAACTGTGTCTAGAGATTGAACACTTTTTTGTCCTTGATTTGTAAACACAAGTAAAATCTAAACACAAATGTCAAACTTCAAAACATCAAGTGTTTAATATCTAAACACAAGGCATCAAATTACTAAACATGTTTATAGCATTTAGATATGTTTACAAATCGAGGACAAGATGGTGTCAAGAATGATGTTTAATATCTAGACACTATTTTTGCAGTGCATGTTTTAAATTTCACTACCAATTTTGTAACACTTGTGTCGGCAACACAAAGTCAAAATCAAGTACACTACTTGTCACAAAAGCATTTCAACAAAAGATACTTTATAAATTGTTATGTTAACTCACTTTTCACATTCAAACAATGCGGGTGATCCTTGACCTCTGGGTCATATTTTTTGAAACTTTGCAACTTCTTAGTGACCGACTTCCTAATATTTGTCTTAACGTCTTGTCCACCATGCACATTATTTTCTAAACTTAAGGTGTGTAGTACGATGGATAATGGGACACTGACCTGAAAGATGTCAAAGATCAAGGTTAGATAGCCCCTGTTTGTCTCCTGCTCCTAAGATTTTACACCCCAAATCCTTGTACTTGAAAAAGTGTGAAAAAAGCTGTCAAAGATATAAGCATTTTCTTTAATGGTTTTCTCACAATTTGATCAAATGTACATGTACAATGACTTTTGAGCATAAAAATTAGGAGCTTGAGAAAAATAGGGGCTTTATGATTAGTGCCAAAAGTTTGAGATTTTGGCAAGTTGGGGGGGGGGGGGATCTCATTATATGGTGCCATCTATTGATGCTAAATTTTTAATGTGTGTCTCTTGTGTGATTAGATGTGGAAGTGTATCACAATTCAGAACTGGGGAAGGGCACTTTTTACAGGTGGAATGATCCCGGGAATGATCTGGAATCACAGACATCTGCTTGTGAATTGAAATGCTGAATTGAAATCAAAGCTGAATTTCATTTCAATTCCACTTCATTCTTCATCACTCAACATGATTTCAATTCCAATCCAATTCAATTCATGCCCAAGCCCACTCATTTCGATTCCAATTCAATTCCAATGCATTGAAATGAAAATCGCCCATAATTCATTTCAATTCAATTCGATTTCAATGCATTGAATTAACATTACTTCAGGGTGATGTGTTGGCACCATTCCTGTTCATTATCCTGGTAGACTACCTCCTGAAGAAATCAACTTCTGGAATTGACGCTGGAATTGTTACCTACCCATGTCGGTCAAGCAGGTATCCTGCTAAGATGCTGAATGACCTGGATTTTGCTGATGATATTGCCCTGTTGGAATATTCTATAGCCCGGGCCCAGTCACAGCTTACTAGGACTGCAACAGCAGCAGCAGATCTAGGCCTTGTCATCAGCGCACCTAAGACATAATATATGACTGCAAACTGTAACGCCCAGCCAGCACTTGAAGTCTATGGTAGTACCATCAACCATGTCACAGACTTCAAGTACTTGGGTTCCAAGATGGGCTCTAGTGTTGGAGACCTAAAAAGAAGAAAAGCACTAGCCTGTGCCGCTTTCTGGAAACTGGAACGCCTTTGGAGAAGCCCATCCCTGCCAATCGGAACAAAAATCAAGCTGTTTGAGACAACTTGTGTCAGTATCTTTCTCTACGGGTGCGAGTCATGGGTAATCACCAAGGACATGGAAAACAAGATCAATGCCTTTGCAACATCTTGCTACAGAGCCATGTTAAACATCAAGCCTGTGGATCGGATCCCAAATGAAACCATCTACAATCTGACCAACACCACTCCACTGGTTGCCAGAGTCAAGATTCATCAACTCAAATTTCTCGGCCATATACTGCGTCTTGAAGATGACTAGCCTGTGAAAGAATATGCCCTTTATATTCCATCACATGGGAAGAGGAAACCGGGACGGCCGCGGACACTGTACTTACAGTATGTACAGCACCTCCTGGGAGATACTGAAGGGATGCTGCAGCCAAACAAAATTGTTTCGCTTGCCCAAGATCGCAACAGTTGGAGAAAGCTTGTAGTCGCCTGATCCGCAGCCGACTGATGATGGTGATAAAATGTGTCATAAAAACAAAACGGTAAATGCTATTTCCTTGATTGTTTCACGCAAGATCACTAATGGATAAGTTATTTATAAAATGTTTTAAAACTTAAAAGGTTCAACTCGGTTCTTATATAAAAATGGATTCTTTTTGCTATTGCACTTTTTTTTACTCACCCTGTACATGAGCTTACATGTAAACGAGCAAATTAATAATATTGCTTCCGAGGAACGAAGATCGACTTCGAATCACACGCTCGGTTACAAAGACTTGTATTGTGAAAGGGCCGTGCTTAAAATAAATAAAGAAAAAAAAGGTCCCTCTCAATCAAATTATATCAATACAAAAAAATGCATCTCAGTAATTGTGTGTTTTCTATAATGTTATTGAAGTTACACCGTGTCGGGAGTGATACTACTCATCTATGCTCCTCAAAAGATTACTCATTAACTCCTCTCTATTTTGTTATTTCAGAGATGTCAGAAACCAGAGGCATAGGGTTATTTTTATATTTCTTATATCATGGAGTGCTTCAAGCTTAGTACTTTTTGTGTACCATCTAAGTAAATATATAAACATGGAAGAAAGAGCTCAGATTTTCCATGGTGTAAACAACGATGAGCGAAGGGGCCTATTGTCATCATTTGTGAAACACGAAAGGTATTAGAAATATTATTGAATTGAATTGATTAATGTCTTTTGTTTCAGTCTTTTGTTGAACTTCGAAACCACAATTGAACAATTTTTTCAGCTGCTTGTTTGTGTTTTATTCATTCTTTTATATTATGTATACATGATTTGTACTTATTCAGTCTTAAGCTGAAATTCAAGAGATGAGCGACCTAATTTAATATATCTAAATTTTGTCAGGTTTTGTTTTTTCAATGTTGACTATTTCTATTGCTAATTTATTTTGATGATATTCTGTAATATTTGTTTTCGCAGAGCCGGAGGTGGTTTAACGACTACAATAAACATGATAAAAGGTACGGTACAAATAACTGGGATGATGAGCACTAGTCAATCATTAACGAAATATTTCTGTAACCGTGGTAACAATAAAGATGTTCTTCCGTCGTGCACTAACATTAGTAATTTCGACATTAACTAATACTACACGTAGGCCTACAGTATATCCTTTTTATATAACCTCATGATCTGCCTAATAATATGATGTGATTGTGCTTTTATATTGAACGAATCTTGTTTCACAAAATATTAATTTTTATTCGGGATTCCGAGTGTGCTTCTCGCCCATACGCCCTCTGTCCTCTCTCTTTCTCTCTAACTCTCTCTCTCTCTCTCCTCACACCACACACACCCCCACCCCTATCCATAGGCGGCGGAAGTGTGGGGGGGACACGTCCCACGTAAATTTTTCCATGGGGGACGGCCACCCTAAAAATCCTAATTGAAGAAAAAATAAAGCAATGATTACCCTGTGCATCTTTTTTTAACTCTAAAACATCGTGTTTTGGATCCACATAGGACAAAATTGCAAAGATTTCGCGCTTCGCGCGCACAAGTCTCTCAAATAACAAATCATCTTCATTTGGGGGCTAATATTCTGAAGTTGAGAAATTTTCGCGCAAACGGGGGATTTTCTTTATCGCAGTTTTAGAAATGTGAGCTAATTGATACTGTCCTTCATCTCTGTTCCTATATGTATCAATTATCTTAAATTTACGATGAGTTTCTAACAGGGTTAAAGCTTTAAACACAATTCTTTCTTCTTCTCCATGTTTGTTGTTTAGATCAAGTTGTGAAACCAGCTCCGGACATCAAACAAAAGATTCAGAACACATCTAAAGTTAATGAAGATCCAAAGAAGACGATTAAACATACCCGCAAAGAAACCAATACTAATACGAAACAAAAAGCAAGCAAAACGTTAATGAATAATATTCGCCAGAATGTTATCAAAGTGAAGAACATGTTCTACAAATACGAGAAGCCAAAGATTGGATCGATTTACAAACATGATTCTCAGTACTTGAATTACACGGTAAGCGTGAAAGAGTATATTGCGCATAAAAAGTATCTTTATAGGGAAGTACGGTGGCCTAATGGTTAGGGCGCGAGCTTCATAATCGAAAGGTTGCAGGTTCGAGCCCCAACACGGCCAGTGTCATATTGCATCCTTTGGTAAGACGGCTTAATTCTCAATAAAAGTCTTCTAGCTTCAAAAAAGGCTTTTTTGGGACAATAATTGTATTTTACACAATTTTGGCCCATGATCGGGGTGGAAAGTGAAAAGTGCTTTAGCCTATTGGGACAATGTGCGAGCGCAACGCGCAAAAAAATTACTTGACATAATTTAAACATAATAATGAAGAAGCAAGCTCGTATATATAATTGCAAATAATTAAGGCGCCGACAATTTTATAAGATTATTTGGGGATAAAATCGTACTCACGACTTGATGAGCTTTCGCCATGCATTTCCCGCGATGTTTGGATGCAATCTCACTCCTCGGGATCGAAGTTTGTTCTACATGTATCATTATGTACGTGACTGAGAGAAAATAGTGTCGTCATAGCGGTTGGTTGCTTTGGCATTAAAAATGGCATTTGAGTATTTTGTCCAATATGCGTGTCTTAATACAGTGGCTTACTGGAAGATGTTGAACAGGGGGTGGGGCTGACAAAATGAACATTTGTTGATAACCGGGAGTGCCCCCCCCCCCCCTCTGAGTCAGAAAATTCAGTCTGTAAAAAATACGTCAAAACACCCATTTTCCCTGGTTTATTATTACATTTTTTCACTTCAACTGGAAAAATTGGAGAGGGGGGCTGAAGGATATTCGAGTCCCCGCACCCACATTATTGAGTGGGCTAAGAATCCCCATCCGGTTCCCAAGCTTATGAATAACGTGATTTTCTTGTTCGATGTGATCTGTGATAGCCGACCTGTGCTGCATGCTCGGGTGTTGAAACTTTATCTCTCGTCACTAATTTCTTCTCTCTTTCAGAAATGTCCTACAACAGTTAGACATAAAATGTCAAGGAGCAGGGCACTTAAAGGAAAATATATCCAGGATGTTCCCATATTATTAACACCTGAACATATTACAGAATCAGAGTATAAGCGACTCAAGATTTATCGCGACCTGACGGGATGGAAGATGAATAAATTTGAAGGTACATAGCGTGGTTTATATATTTTCTTCATAGACAGAGACTTACGGGACCGTTCACAAACACTTGTAACGGTGGGGATGGGCTGATGCAAAAAAAAAAAAAAAGGGGGGCTGAATTTTTTATCCCTCTGAAGGGAGGCCTTTAAAAATAGCATGTTAATTTTTCTCGTTGAACATGGGTTTACACTATTTTCTATGGGGTTGACGTTCATTTTTCCATGTCCAAAGAGGGGGCCCTGAAAATAATTTTAGGTCGGGGTGGGCTGAAAAAAATATGTGAATTTTTCTTTTGCGTCCCCCCTGTTACAAGTGTTTGTGAACTGTCCCTGAAGGCTATAAGAGCAGAATAATCCGAGCCACAGATAAATTACTAGTTTTGTGTCTGACGTATATGGAAAGGTTTGGCTACAAAAACGAGTGTATCCTTCGTGTAAGAGAATACCAAACAAATCCCAACTCTTATCCTAACCCTAACCCTAATCCTGCCCTAACCCTAACCCTAATTCCTAACCCTAACCCTATTTATAACCCTAACCCTAACTCTAATCCTATTAGTATTTCGTGCTCTCGTACACTAAGGATAAACCCAAAAACGATTCTCTTATAAATACAGTTTCCACCTCGATACACCCAGATACACCTGAGCACACAATTTCGTCCAAGCTAGCAGTGAATTGTCTCTACACAATCTTTCATTACCGGTACACTACACGGTTGAGTGCATAGCAACATATGAGCTGTGTAGCTTCTAGCTGGAAAATATGCCTCTGTGATTGGTTTTTCTCAAAACCTCAAGTGTTCCCTTCATCCTATCAGAATTTTATCTATATCGAACGAAAGCCAACAATGTGGTAAATCTGTTGGAAACGACCTATCCAAGCACGATTTTTGACCAAAATGTAGGTTATAAATGCCAAAACCTCAAGTGTTCCTTACAATATTGGTCAAATTTTATGTCATTAAATGAAAGAGCGCGCTTACTATTGTCAAAAAGTTACTATAAGTAGAGGTGGCTACGTCGGCATGAAAAGTTATGATTAGTAGGTTCCAAGTAGAGTTTCTTCCACTGATTCGGAGACGCTTATATTGTCCATATACTAGCGTCATTAGAATGAGCAATGGCCAAAATGGAAAAAGTTACTATTTTCGCCCGTTTTGTCATAATACGGTTGTAAATTCAATGAACTACGACTTTGCTAAAGAGCGATTACAAATTGATATGCGATTTGTTCTTACTATCTTTCATATTCCAATTTTATATTAAATTATACCTTTTTTATATTTGCTTTCAGTTATAGCAGAAACTATGGCTCTTTTAAATTCTACAATCAATCAATTCTTATTTGATGATAGACTCGGTGACACAGGTCTTCGTGAAAATTGTATACGATGTGCAGTAGTGGGCAATGGTGGCATTTTGAATGGATCGAAAATGGGGCACGAGATTGATTCTCATGACTATGTGTTCAGGTTGGTAACAGTTTTTCATTCTGTTGTCTAAGTTACAAGAAAAAGTTTCCGTATAATATGGCTCAATCACCATGCGCGTGATGCATGTCGGTACCAATATTATTATTGAACACACGCGTCGAACCGGGTAGCGGAAAGAGCACCTTTCAACATCGATAAGTAAAGCAACATTTTAGAGTTTTTTGCTCAATAAGGACTAAACGTTAAAAAATAAAACTAAGTAAAATCGGGCATAGCGTTTGAACATGAACTATAATATAGGAAAGACACCAAGTAACGTTTTTCTGTTAGTCAAGATGTTACTGATTCTACTGCATATTATCATCACATTTACGACATGATAGTCGATTTTACTCAATGCAAGCTTCATATTCCCGAAAATATCAAAAGTGACCCAACTCGTTTTCAGGACGATTTAGTTAATTGAGCATAGCGTTTGAGCCCGAACTAGTAAAAAAAAAACAAGTAAAGTTTTTCTGTTATCCAAGATGTTACTGATTCCACTGCAACATTGTTGCCATAATCTCTTTTATATTTTTCTGAGAAGCGAAATTGCATAATTTTTATTGTTACAGTCTGTATAATGGGCAAATTGTTTTCTCCTTGCAACTAATTTGTAAGATATATGTCGAATAGTGAATACAGCATAAACGCTCTCATACCACTCTATTCCATTTCAGAACTAATGTAGCAATAATAGACGGACACGAAGAAGATGTAGGAACTAAAACATCTTTTTATTGCTTTGGAATGAAAACTCTCTCCAACTCTATTTACTACTTTAAATCTAAAGGATTTCCCGCTCCTCCGTGGAACACTGGAATACGTTATATATTTTTACCAGAAGATGATTGGGCGTATCGATACATTTATGCTGCATTAACTAACGGTACTTTACCGAAAGGAAGTCAGGAAAGATACGCTAAAAGGTCAGTATTAAAAGGGCATTTCGTGATCCACATCATCATCCCCCCACTTTTCTCAAAAAAAGTTGAGATTTTTATTCCACTGGAAGCCTTTGGCTACATAATGTTTATGTACAAAATTTTCTTGCAGATTAATTCGTTTAGCAAAGATATCGTGAAATTTGAATTTCGTTCTGGTATACCAGAACGAAATTACAACATATTGTCTATGGAGCAGTGTAATACACATAATCATGCATAACTTGCAAACGCTAAATCGGAATCAACTGAAATTCTGGGAATAAGCTTTTTTCGTGGATGATCTACTGAAAAATGTCATAAAAAGAGGATGCTCGGATCACGAAATACTCCTTTAACACGTCACAAACTTAACTACCCAATTATACGGATTACCCTCTCACGCCCTGGTCGTTCCTATACCCAGAGAAGATGAGAATAATGTGCATTTGGTATTTTCTTGTTCTCAGGTTTTCTCCACCGGGGTTCTCCAGTTTCCTCCTGCCTTTTAAAAAGGCTGACCGGGGGTTGGGGGTGGGGGCTATACCGTATATACTCAAGTTTTGTTTGGGTAGCGCATGCCGCTTGCAAGTAAACCCATATACAAATTTTCAAGAAATTTTGACCCACGTATGTACGAAAAATCCAAATTTTTACTATTTGGGGACATTTCTAAAATGTTGCCTATACAGTGACGCAGAATTGGGCCATTTCCCGAAAAAATTACCCATTCATAGCCACGCATCACCACGTGCATTTACCGAATCTGATGACATTATTGTAGCCTATTATGCTGACGTAGCTTTTGCGGGCGGCAACTTCAGACTAGATCTACGTTTCTTTTCATTCATTGCGTTACTATGGTAATACTTTGGAGAGCTACCATATATTGACACAAAAGTGACAGATGAAGTATCAAAATATGTCAATATAATTTACTTCTTGTCATTTGCACAAAATATAGTTACCTTTTGTGGCGTGTATATTAATTTGTAGGTGGAACTTGAGATGACAATTCCGTTATTTATACTTGCGAATCATTTACTTCATTTGAATAATAATTTATTATTCATATCTATGTCCATTTCTGATTTGTCTCATCCATATGCACAGAGACCCGTTCCTATTTTCCAAACCGCTAAAGGCCGAAGAAATCAAAATAATTCATCCAGATTTTTGTAGATATGTCGACAATAGGCAAGTAATATAATACAATTATGATATTACATAAAGGTGTTAAATAATAGTTATTTATAGAATTCGTAGGCTAACAGAGGCGAACATAGGACTTCCGGATGAAAACAAGGCTCTCGTTTTATCCATCCCACCACCACTGACAAGTGAAATGTATTCCTCTTTCTTATCAATATATTTCCATCCCTTTTGAGAGGCCTTTACCTCACTTGGCGCTGGTTTGAGTTGTCTTTTATCAGATTTTGAGTGACATAAACCATTAAAGTGTAGTATAGCACCAGACAAAATATTTCCAATATAAAGTATGTGCAGGAAAGATGAGTGGGGGTGTGTGTGGGGGGGGGGGTGAAAAACGTGTTTACGTTCTAAGATTATTTACAACAAAAATGAACTTGTATTCAACTTATTTCTTTTAAGCATGCCAAGTTTTTAGGGGTGCCATTTTCAGAACTGAAGTTATCAGATTTAATGCACAACATTTTGAATGACCCTCGCGTATTGTATATTTTTCAGCATTACATATACCATTGTCAAATCTTCGTGGATCTCAATTAATTAGTTTGTGCTATGTCTATTTTTATATTTTTCCTCATACATTGGTCACTTTATTAAATTTTACTTGCTTTGGGTCTTGCTGTAGTGTATTGTGTTCAATTGAACGCTTTGAAGACTGATCAGTGATATCTTGGGTTTTCTCCACGTGTTTTTTTTCTCACGTGCCGTATATATTTATAGGCCTTGCCTACGTATATCATTTATACGTTTTTGCACTTTGCTTCCTGATGTGTTTACAAAATTTCCGTTTTTATGTGTACGCCTGCTTATATATCTCTTCCCAACTAATGCAAAATGCTTTTCAGTGTTTTTTTTATGTTTGAATCCTTAAATGTTTCAAATTCTAAAGGCATTATTGGAAGAGTGGTTTTATTTCTTAAAAATGTATAGAACAGGCCTAAGTGGCGTAGACATCTTTTTGATAGAGGGTGCAGGTAAAATCTGTGCAGCAGAGAATTTTTTAGTATTATTTTTTAGGATAATCATAATCTAGGATTATCTTACTTTTTTGTGATTAAATATAATATACATTTCTTGGTTGTTTTCCCATTCTACAAACAGCTGGCTACGGTCTCCTAAGTTACAGAAATCAGGACGAGCAACCACTGGTGCTATTATGATATTTCTTGCACTCCATACCTGTGATGAGGTTATATTACCATTTTGTTGTATTTGTTTCGTATGTTTGTTTGATTTGTTCGTTTTGATACTCTAAAGTGGTGACATTTTTTTCGCAATTTTAAGGTCAAAATTTTGAAAACATTTTATATGAAAAAAGCACTATACAGTATACAACAACGTTTTTAGAATGTCTAAATTATTTAAAAATAAGTGTGGCAAACATTTTTGCAAAATATTTTGTCAACACTTAATTACGTTATTTTATGTTGTGTTAAGTTGTCAATTCCTCAAAATGTTTTCTTAATGTTATTAATAGAACGTTTTCTACGATTTTTATAACCCGACTTTTACACGTTTTGTGTAAAACGTTTTGATTTTGCTGGGGAAGCATAAGCTCGCGACATACACAGTGTACTGTGTTATAACATTTACAAAACAATTTCAAATTATGCATCACAATGTTTACAACTATTTTTAAATGTTGACGAAACATTTTGATACAATAATATTTTGTTTAAATATTTTACAGCAATAACATGATTTTGTAAACGTAAAAATTGTTAGCTAAAATATTTATGATCATTTTATCAATCGTGAACAGGCATCAAATGTTATTAAAACGTATAGAATATTTTTGGATATTACATTTTAATCGATTTGAAAACACACCAGTGATTACTGATCAAGGATTATCAAGAGGTAATTTGCAAAGCGTATTTTCAAAGGTTGTATAAAATGTATATAATTTTAATAAGTTATAGTATTACTATGAATGATCGAGAAAGCCTATACACTTAATTATATAATTTTACTTTAGAATCATGTTGATAATCCGTTTTTAATCAATTATTATTATTATTATCATTATTTTCTCTCGACAGGTCAACGCCTTTGGATTTATGGGTGACCCTAAAAAGTACACTTCACATTACTATGATCAGAATTTTACCCGATCCGACTTAACAAGTGTGGCGTGGCACGACTGGGAAAAGGAAAATAAACTCTGGAAATTATTGATAGACGAAGGCATCTTTCATATATATACCAGGGATTGATCACTGCCATCACCATACTGGATTTAGAGTTTACGCATGATTTTTGACAGAGGGGTCGGAGGATGGGCGCAGCCCACGGGAAAAGTTCTATAAATAAAACTTATTCAATGTTGAGTGTAAAGAGAACAGAGCAAACAAAATGAGTGGATGTATAGTACTCAAATTGAATAAAAATGTCGAGTTCCATCATTTTATTGCTCTGTTTCATTTTTACTCAACGTTGTGTATTTTTTACTATATATTTTTTTATTTAGAGTGTATAGGGATGGGGCTTCAGCAGCAAACTCCCAGTGAAGTCCAAATTGTCTTGCAAGCGGTGGTATACATAACTTTATATATAGCAAATATATATAGCTTTGATTAGTAGGACAAATTTTGGGTGATGGGGAAGTATGTTGTCTAAACAATGGGACGAGTGGTGGTCTGCATCCGCAATTTTGAATAATTTGCTATAACCCTAAATAACCCAAAGTCTTACCCAACTCTGACCCTATCCCTACTTCCACTTTCGGACAAGTGAAGGTTTTGGACCATCAGCAAACATTTGTTTGAGTTTGAGTGGCCATAATTCTAAAAGAGAATATAAAAAGCAAGGTGATTTAAGTCATAAATTCATTTTTAAAAATGCGATAGTTTTTGGAGTATCCTGTTTTTCGAAAGAAGATGAAAACGATGACACTATAATTATTTTATGTATAGGCTCAGTTTAGGTTTTAAAAAATTTTTGGGACCGTCCGCGAAGAAAAAAAATGATATGAAGCATCATTTATAAGCATGATACTGATATAATGTCAAGTAGAAATTAAAATAGGCCTATAGGCCTACATTGAAGACACAAACATAACGAATCTTCGTACATCAAGCTTTGGGACATAAGCCCAAGCACACGCCTGTGGGTCTAGGCTGATCTTAACAATTTCGTATTCAGAATGCAATTCGATATGTCTGATGTGCTCTCATGTTCCACAAAAAATATTGTGCAAACGTTGCTATCCAATCCCTTAATATAACTATTATTATATTATTACCTCATAATCGAAAACATAAGAAAATATTATAAAGTAGGGGCCTATAAAGCACCTGTTGTAACAGGGTACCTCACTTAATAAAGTTAATAATGAGAAAATGGGTACCTCACTTAATAAAGTTAATAATGAGAAACAAAAGCATCAATTTTGACATGTCTAGTCATTTCACTAATGTCAACTTTCATCTTTCTCCATAAATACCGTATTAAACAGAACATTATCAAAATTTGTGTAAGACTGTATTTTACGAGAAACAAGATTTTCTCTCTGAATTGGCCGTATTTTTACGTGTATCGTGTTCACTCTAGCGTAAGTTTGGGCCCTATTTGACTCATTGGAACGTTCGAAAGGACCCCCTGCGACTGTCGACAGGTAAAATGAATCAAGCTGTTTTCAATGAGTGTTATCTTGGTTTAATAGTCCTGCAAAGGTCGTGATGAATTCTACTGTCAGACAAAACTGCATCATGGAACGAAGCCATGCCAGCCTGCCCTAGTTCACAGAGCCCCGGATACCCCACAAAATGTCAGATCATCAATTAAGCCTATAGCCCAAAAATCAGTTCTTATAGTTCCCACGGCGCTCTGCGCCCCGCCCCGGGTCAGCGCAACAAGGGCCCCGAATCATGACCCGAATGCCCGCACCTCGGTACCTGATGGGGGCACCGTTCCGATCCCCGTAAAATTCCAACACCATGTGCCGCATCCCCCCCCCCCCATATCAGGACAGGTGCCTCAAGTTCCCATCAGGACAGGTGCATCGAGTTCCCATCAGGACAGGCGCCTCAAGTTCCCATCAGGACAGGCGCCTGAAGTTCCCATCAGGACAGGCGCCTCAAGTTCCCATCAGGACATGCGCCTCAAGTTCCCATCAGGACAGGCGCCTCAAGTTCCCATCAGGACAGGTGCATCGAGTTCCCATCAGGACAGGCGCCTCAAGTTCCCATCAGGACAGGCGCCTCAAGTTCCCATCCCATCAGGACAGGCGCCTCAAGTTCCCATCAGGACAGGTGCATCGAGTTCCCATCAGGACAGGCGCCTCAAGTTCCTATCAGGACAGGTGCCTCAAGTTCCCATCAGGACAGGTGCCTCAAGTTCCTATTAGGGCCTACTCCGCTACGCCACTGTCGCCACTGGGGGGGGGGGGAGAATAGGGAAACACTTGTTGGCCTGATGCAAAGAAATCGCGAAAAATTTCGGGGCCCCTTTTTCAGCCCCCCCCTTTTGACATGAAAATTATGAAAAAGTGGGTAATGGTGAATCCAACGGACAAGGACACAAAACACATCAAGGATCAATAAAATAGTGAACCGTGCTTCATTGAGGTAAGACCCCGGGGGGGGGGCACTCCAACTTTGGAGGTGACGCGTATGTATGGCTGTTAAGACCCCCTTTTTCAGCATCTCTGTCACCCAAAGACGGCATATTTTTTTACGAACACATGCTCTGTCACCCGAAGACCCCCTATTTTTTCATTTGATCTGTCACCCAAAGACCCTTACAAGTTCAATTTGAACAGCAACTTTCATTTATCACTGATTTTGTTACTTTTGAAATTTGAAGCCATTTAGAACTAGAAATTCGATTTTCGAGGTTTCTGTGGCGCTGTTTCGGCTCTCACCCAAAGATCCCATTTAAAAAAAAGGTCATGTTCTCACCCAATGACCCCATATTTTTTACATTTTGCTCTCACTGAATGCCAAAAATCATGCTCTCATCCAATGACTACATATTTTCTACGTTTTGCTCTCACCGAATGCCCCTTAGTGCGGAAGTGCCAGCCCTACACCTATATCCATTTCATATTGAAGTGCCCCCTTCAGGGGTAAGACATGCTTATTTTGCTCTGAGCTTATCTTGTTTGCTACGGTACTGAGTTCTATTTGAACTTGCCTTCAGGTTTTGACTTGAATTTGTTTTTGGGCGAAAAACGCGAAGCGTTTTTCGTCCTTGGGTTTTGGCATACTTATTTCCTAACAGCGTTGCAGAATAAAGATAAAATAATCGTGCTGTCCATGTAATCAGGAAACTACAGAGGCGATAGTGTACATTTATATTTGTCATTACTACTTCATGTTGATATTCAAACAGTGTTATAAAGTTGTCTTACCAAGGAATGTGTTTGTATTAAAAGAAATCATTGTTTTACAACTTGGATGAACTAGAATTACTTTTATGCAAATCCGAAAATTGCAACAGATATTTTTCATTTCTTTAAGATTTAGCGGTATTGCCAGATTGTACGTACAGTTGGGTTACATTAATAGCCTCATTATAGTTTTATTGATACTGGCAAAATACTTGCCTGTATGTGCTTGTTGTTCTGCTATAGCGTATAGAATCTGTTAATGATACTTTAAGCACACAGTCAACATGACCTTTTCACGAGGCTGTGTTTATATAACTGAATCATTTATACAAACACAACCTTGAGTAAATTAAAGAGAGTACTTAAGGGATCTGGAATGGGCGTTTCGATAGTATTTTTTGTGGGACATGAGAGCACATCAGACATATGGAATTGCATTCCTAATACGAAGAATGTCTTTCTGATATCAAATAATTTTCATTTTTGAAAATCACGATGTAATAGGCCTACAAATTTTATGACAAATTATTAAAATTTGATATTTTTCATATTTTTGATATATAACAGTCCTCGAAGTAAATTTTATAAATCTAATGACATATTCTTAAAGTGTATGTAGCTGGGAGGAAAAGCCGATCAATTGAAAAATTTTGACCTTTCATATTGAAAATATGGATTTTTTTCCCAAAATGACCTAATTTTTTTGTGTTTTGGGAAAAAGATCCATATCTTCAATACGAAAGGTCAAAATTTTCAATTGATCGTCGGCTTTTTCATCCCACCTACATACACTTTAAGTAAAAATCATCATTTGCGAATTTCAAAAAATCAAAATTATTTCATATCAAAAGGACATTCTTCGTATTCAGAATGCAATTCAACATGTCTGATGTGCTCTTATGTCCCACAATAAATACTGTCCAAACGTTCATACCCCATCCCTTAAATGGGGAAACTTAGGCAGGCGATAAAGAGAAAATATATTTACTTTAGCACTTAGCCCTGCATGTGCAATACAAATCGCCCGGACTTATTTGCTCAGACCATGAGTGTTTGCTTATTGACCAATTACCAGGAGAAAAGTCAATAACTGGTTGCCCTTTATCTGTTAACTTGGTTGAACCTTGTATGGTGGTATACAGTTGTATACGTTGAAGTCAATGTTCAATAAATGCCAAATGTTGCTAGCAGTAAAATAATTAAATAGGCCTACTGCATGCAATGACAATGAAAAAAGTTTATGATGTCGTCATGCATAGATCTTAAGGCGGTATTTGCGGCATATTCTAGAAATTAATAAATGGCTGAGACAAAACCGTTTGTCTTTCAGAAGATTTTAAGGTATGTAATTTGAAAATAAATTATTTGAGTTTGATTTGTTATAGGTCTAATTCGTTTTAGGCCTAAATTTTTCATTAATAGTATACTCTTTATAATATAGATATTTTATTACTTTCAGAAGATTTTATTTTCATTTTGATTTTGAGTTAATAGTATGATCGCCACATCTCTAACTTAAAAGACGGAAAATAAAGTACTAGTTTTAATAACCAGAGTGACATAAAAGTAGAAATACAATGCATGGGGAGGTACATTATTGGCATTCAACATGTTCAAAATAAAAGAATTTTATGCAGAGGGTGAACTTGTTCAACTGATAAATAAATTTTGTAGATGTCTGCATGAAATTATTTTTAGGTATAAATACTTTCGTTAACGAATAACCGGAGCAACATGAAAAGTAGAAATATGGGGGAGACTCACTATTGGCATTCAACAGAATCAACTAATGGATGTTTTCATTCAAGTGCAAATTATGTTAGCTTAAACTTTAATAATTGACAAGAACCTATTCATTTTTTTAATCAAATTTGATTCTTTTCTTGTCATTTTGATGAGAATATCCGATAGAAATATGTTCATTTTGCAGAGAAATCTGTTATATCCCCATCCGAATAGCTCCTCATGTCAAAAGTTTCTATTCAAAAATAATTAGATCTTTTTAAGAGTGTAGCCATAATACTCATATTATTTTTAACATGCATAGAGCACTTCCAAAATGCCTCAAATACCACCTTAATGCGAGAGCTTTTAAAAAACGACTGGTTTGGAGATTATGGCAGCGAACGAGGAAGAGCGAGGTTTATAAACAATATTTTTGAAAATGTGATTTTTCACTAATCACACTGATTTAGCCATGTCAAATCGGTATAGACTACATTTACACTTTATTTAGTATTCATTGAAATATTTAAACAGATTTATTGTAACACAAAAAGTCGGGTCAAGTGGGGTATGAAAAGTCGGGTATGAGAAGCAGGGGCACCAATAATGTACCAACCCCATTAAGACATATGTAACAAATTGTTATACGTTTATGAACATTAATAAGTAGATGTATAGAGGATGTTACGCTTATGAACATGATTTTCAACATTGTTAACAATATTGCTAGAATGTCAACAAATGAAAGTTCTGTAATTTGTTGAAATTCTTCAATACTAAATTATTTTGAATGTCATCAAATTGTAAATCTCTAGTCACATTTTCGATGTATTAACAACTAGCTATGTAGCAAAGACGTTAACTTCATGTACAAAACATTAACGCTCTTATTTTGTAAACATTGTATACCCATAGCTACATTAATCAACAATAAATGTTCTGTAATTGTTCCTTATCCTTCATTTCTATTAGACTTTCAGTGTATTAGCAAGTAGATGTGTATAACAGATGTTATTCGTTTGTAAACACTTTATTTCATAAACATAGGAGAAGCTACTTATTATGCTAACAATGAACGTTCATTGACTGTTAGGCTAAGTAAACGTTACAGGATAATATGTATTCAAATTCTGCCTCAAGGTTCCTGCTTAAATTGTGTTCAAGAATCAACTAAGATTTATTTGGCCCACCTTTTGCCAGTAAATAGGCTGTCATGAATTATCCAGTGTATTTTTATACGTGCCCGGTCTTATCACTTGGTACACAATAGCTCACCAATCTGAAAGCCTGCTTTAATCACAATGGTCAGAATTAAATAGCCAAAATGATTAGACAAATAGGCTACACTGTCCATACACTGAGTACAGTCTCATTGCAAGATCATAGGCTAAGTACCGTAGTCCTTGTCATTTGAGGTACGTAAAAACATACTCATTATGATCGATGCGAATTATAGAAACAGTTCAAACAATAAAATAACTACACCTTTATCTTGACACTTCCTCATTTGTTCGCCCTGTACCTTTTTAAAGGAATTTTTATTAAACTACAGCATGTAGTTTTCGTTGTTTTGCTAGTATTTTGTTGTCTGTAGAGCAGTTTATCTGCTCGAAACGTCGGTTGTTTTTTGTCTGTTTGGTTTTATTTGTCTGCTCCAGGTTACTTTTGTACTGTTTTGCTGACACTTCTGTGGGCTCTGAAATTGGCAATTTTTGGCCATCGAACTTGGCCTGTTTTTGTACCTATTGGTTGTTTGGTTTACCGAGTCTGTTTATGTGTACAGTGATTTACATCATTGATCCTTGTTGTTTTTGCAGGTTTAGCACTTTTGTGAGCCTTGGAACTGGTACTAGAATTTTTGGCTATTGAACTTTACCTACTTCCTATGCCTACATTTGCTGGTTTTGCCCCCCCCCTGATTGTCTAGTCTGTATTTTAGGGGTGGTGCAATAATTATGTGTACCCCGGGGTGGTGAATTCTCAAAATGGTCTGCAAAAAATCTTTGCCCCCCCCTTCGACGTGCCAAAAAACCTTTGCCCCACCCCTCCTTACACATGCAAGATTTTGGGGAACCCGAATTTAAAACCTTACCGTAAATTGTCTTACCATATAATGCGAGCGCAGCGAGCAGGAAATTTTGCATATTTAAACATGTTCCTAACGTAACGTTTTCACCTTTTTAGGGCGTAATATAGAAACGGTGCCCAAAATATCTGTGCCAAAAATTGCTTGACCCCCCTTTCAACCTGCAAAAAACGCTTGCCCCCCCTTTTGGCCTGCCAAAAATCTTTGCCCCCTATAATTCACCACCCTGGGGTACACATAATTATTGCACCACCCCTTACTTGTTTCCCACATCAAGTTGGCGTACCTTGCTCGTTCCATAGTGCACTTACGTCCACGTCGAATTCACCGTGACCTTTCCATCCATAAACCCGCTTATTGAACATGTTGAAGATTAAACCGATATATGCAGTACTAAACCATTATATAGTAATCTATTGTCCAATGCAAATTTATTACCGCCTGATAATATTGATCCAATGAGCGACCGAATTGTCCGCTACGGACGACTAATCCAATCGATAATGACTCTATTGACATGTACGAACAGAGCCCCACTGACCGAGTTTTGGGATATTTTTCAATGGTTTGCAGCTGTTTGCTGTCATTTACTCATCAAGGCGGAGTAGGCCTACCGTTATTGTAAGGACTATGCCAATTAAAGATTGACATGTAGAGAATAAGCCATAATTGATTGACAGAAAGTACTAAATTTGTACCTATGACGGTTTTATGAGTCGGACGCCAATCTTCAGTTAAACTACGATCAAAAAATGGCTGCCCGGTGAAGTAAAATGTGCATTGGAATAACACGGCGAGTTTGGATAGATGGTAGGATTTCTTTTTAATAAAAATGTATGTTCCCCCGTTATTAAAGCTTGTACCGGATTGAAGATTCAGATAGCCTATTTGGAAAAGAATAAGTAATTGAAACAGAGAGAAAGTACTAAAATCATAGCTTTTATACTTTTTGATATATGATACTAACTAGTTCATCCCCAATAGCTACGATACAGCGCCCCGGGTACAGCGCTACCAGTAGGGTTCAATTGCCTATTGTGAGTGTCCCTGTGTTGTGTGCATATACATGTAGTTAACAATAACTGCATGATGCAGTTCATGAAAATTATGGGTCCGAAGTCAACGTAGGGCCTACCCCAAAAGCATAATAAACTCAATTTTCCCAAATTTGTGGTCATTTTTTTTCAGCCCCCCCCCCAAGAGGGTCAAAACTTTTAAGGGCCCCCTTTTTGCATTAGGCCCCACTAACAAGTGTTTGTGAACGGTCCCTAATTATTGCCCACCATCTAGTGTTCGCTCTTTTCCTTTTTCAAGGACAGTTTTGTGTGAAATATTTTGACAAAACAGTAGTATCTGCTGGTTCCCTATATAAATTGTGCACATGTAAATGTATACGAACTTCTGACGAAGCAGCAAGAAGCAAGGAATTTTGGAGAAGGACAGCGAAGTGTTCTCGATTTGGGGACAAAAAAAAGCGTATTTCCCCCAATTGTTGCCCCTAGAAGAACATCGAGAAGCTGTGTTATTTCAATTTATTGCCTATAAATAACGTCCCGTCAAAAATTTGTCCTAACAGGTCACATATATACTGATTACACGCTGCATGACGAAGCAGTAAGGACAACAGGATACGAATTCGGAAACCTTGTCAACACATTGACTAAAGCATCTTGTATTTCAAATTTGTCTTGGTTGGAGGAAGTGCTTTAAAGATTTTTCATCATGGTAAGAAGACTACATTGTTTAAGTACTGTAATTAAAAAATAGTTGCACAGGTGCAAGCAAAATTTAGTTTCTAGGTAGGCTAGGCACCGTTGGAAATAGCTGGTATTCTTGACTTGGTCGGGCTGACGTCACCATGTCACAAAGGGGAAATAGCCTTGTAAAACCAGTGTACGCATGTGCAGTTCCCCTTTCTCGAGCTGGTTGCTATGCGTGCGCTTGTGCAAAGGGGGCGAAGGGGACACTGTTCCCGGATGTCCGACCGAGTGAATCGCGACGCCGTAGCAAAATGCTACACAATTTTATCAATATTGAATTTGCTACACAATTTTGGAGTTGAAATAGCATTTTTATGCCATAGACTTACACACTGAAGTATGTGAATGTACCAAGAAGATAAAAATAATGAGAGCAATTTTTGCTACGCATTTAAAAAAAATCATGCTTTTTAATTCCAACACTGTTTAGGAATTGATCATGGCCCCATGCCGGCCCAAGCTAGTCCTGCCAGCAAGACGTCAGTCTTTATCATAAATTCATAAACATAATGACATCTACTGACCTGAAGTCTTGCAGCGGTACATAGGGATGCACTGTACGTTTAAGAAATCCAAACTTCAAGCATCAAGAAATATACCTTGTATTTGTCAGTTTTACCTCAGAGATGCTGCAGACCCTCTCTACACAGTGTAGAAACATCACAAGTAGAATGCTGCTCAATATGATAAATCCAAATCATGAAAATCAAGACATTTTGCAGAGCAATATTTTGACCACTTTTGCACTAAGTAAATTACTCCCATGAAGATTGCAGGTTTTGCCAACCCTGGGAATTTTGAACCCACCCAAAAGATGAGATCAATGTTGATCAATTACCTCAACTTTGGGAGTATAGACTAGTACAGTGGGATTAAAATCATCCAAGCACGCCCAAACCCTGGTACAATGGGATTAAAATCGTCAGTGCATGCTCAAACTGTCCTTGAGAGAGTTCCTCAGCTGCATCCTTAGAGCCCAAAATGAGCCCACATATTGTGATGTTTCTTATTTGTGGAAAAGATAATAATAGAGTGAACTTACCTAGAGTTACAGTTACTGGAACTAGGCCCAAGCTGTCTCGGTGAATGGTCAACACTCTTCCTGGGTTTTAATATAGCCCGACACATGGCCCTATTGGTTCCTTCCTCGCCATGTAGGGCCATGACTTCCATAGTAGGCCTACGGTAGTAGGCCTACTGTAAAAAGCGGGGCACACGGAGGCAGATGAACCGTGAAGTGAACTCGTGTCACAGTTTCAACGGTTCACCCTACATTCACTTTTATGATAAAAGTACCAGGTACTCACAGTCACATGTTCAGTTTTGTGATAATCCTTAAAAATAACATGAAGACTTCCTGCATCTCTTTTCTTCATCAGCATTTCACAGCAAAAAAAGAGCAATTTCCTCGCCACCATCATGACCGTGTTTATCAAGCTATGAGATTAAATTTTTGTTATGGTGACGATCGATACGATTACGGTCACAAAATTTGTCATTTTTACACCTTCAAATGTACCCAAATTTTTTTACACATGCACCAAATATGTTTTGTAAAAGTCTTATCTTCACGTGAGGAACTGTAAGAAGTGATATTTTGTTTTTATTCAAAAATTGGATAGTAGGCCTACTGTGTACCCTGGACCAGATATGCCTAGGAGCCTTTGTTACGGAGAAGGCCAGTGGAAATCGTAGTGACGGAGGTGTGAGTACCTCGGGCTAGGTTTTAATGTCACATCAGGAGTTCCCCAGGGATCTGTGCTTGGTCCAGCTTTATTTTTGTTATACAATAACGACATCCAAGATAACATCCAATCAAGCATTCGCCTCTTCGCCAATGACAGCATGGTTTATAGACTTGTCTTTTAAAAGGTGGTACTACACCCCTGGCAAATTTTGTGCCTATTTTTGCATTTTTCGTAAAAATTATAGCATATTGGTGCATTGAATTTGTATCCATTTTGAAATCATTAATAGAGTATGACATAAGTACAAATTTATTCAAAACACATAGGCCTACAATTTTTTTTTTTTGAAGTCAACCATGATTGATCCTACATGTAGCATTTAGCTCTAGGTCCAGTCCAGAACCGGGAAAAATTTTTAAATATTTTTTTGAAATTCGAGTATAATCCCACTACCCAATTTTGAAATGTTCACCCAAAAACGGGGTGGGAATAAACTCGAGTAATACCAAGAAATGTGCTGTCCTGAGCATCACCTGCAAGAGGAAGTCAAGCGACTACATGTACCAGTATAGGCCACGTGTTTTGAACTCGCCACCCTTAGCGTTACATCACAAATATTATGAATTTTTACACCAATCAAGTTTCAAATTAGAATATCTCCACAACTATCAACCCTAAACTAGCAAAAGTATACATTTTTGGAAAGCTGAAGGCAAAAGCAATTTAAATATACACATTTCAACTCACTGTACAGGGTGACCTTGAAGTTATACAGGGTGGAATAAAAAAATCCGAATAAAAAATGGGTCATTTAATGCATTGCTTATTACTAACTTGCAGTTATAAACTGAAAGTAAACAACATTGATTTGGTTAGAGGTTAGGGGAGCCTACTGACTCTGGAAGAAAAAAATCACAGCTGTTTGGTAATCTCGAATACAGGGTGTCCCAAAATATGTTCAAATTTTTTACAATTCAACATATTTTGAACTGAAACATTTTACCCCTAACCCATACAAAAAAGTAAGTCCATATTTAGATTCCTCATCAAATTTCCTCTCAGAAAATGTAAACTTTGACTATGATAGGATAAGTAATTAAAAATTTACAGCAACTTTTAGATTTTGAAGACATCCGCATTGCTTACTACAGTGTTTAATATGAAAACGGGTAGTTTTGTACATAAAAGTTTGCATTTTATAGACTAAACCAATCATAAAGAGTTAAAAATGATTAAAAACAATTAGCAGAATTAATAATCTTTCAAAAGAGCTCTTAACCATGTCTGTAGCCCATATGGATGCAAAGATATGATCAGTTGATTCAACGCACACACACAAAATCTTTATTTCCCATAGACTTTGCACATACCGCCACCGCCTCATCCGCCACCGCCTCATCCACCACCTCGGTCATTCTGAACTCAAACAACTCTAACTCCACTATCTTAGCTGATAAACAATTCTCCTTTGGAGGTCTGTTAGGGCACTTATATAGCTACAAAATGACACCAAACACACTTCAATACCTTTTGTTGTCTCGCCTGAATGTTCAGGGAGAGACTTAGTAATCACTATGGTGTGTGTGTGTCCGTGTGTGTGTGTGTGCGTGTGTGCGTGCGTGCGTGTGTGCGTGTGTGCGTGTGTGTGTTCGGAAAAAGCTTGTGAACGCGTTATCTTGAGAACCGTAAGTGCTATGATGATGAAACTTTATAGGGGGTAGCATGACCAGAGGGTGTCGACCTGATTAGATTTTGAGCGCAAAATATGGTAATTAAGTACCTAATTTGCATAATTTATGCGTAATAAGCAAAATACCTTGTGAACAGATTATCTGGAGATCCGTATGGGGTACAGTGACGTAACTTGGTGGGGAGTAAGCGTGGCCAGATGTTCTCGACCTGATTAGATTTTCAGCGCAAAATATGCTAATTAAGTACCTAATTTGCATAATTTATGCGTATTTGATGCGTATCAAGCAAAAAAAACCTTGTGAACAGCTTATCTGGAGATCCGTATGGGGTACAGTGGCGTAACTTGGTGGGGAGTAAGCGTGGCCAGATGTTCTCGACCTGATTAGATTTTCAGCGCAAAATATGCTAATTAAGTACCTAATTTGCATAATTTATGCGTATTTGATGCGTATCAAGCAAAAACCCTTGTGAACAGCTTATCTGGAGATCCGTATGGGGTACAGTGGCGTAACTTGGTGAGGAGTAAGCGGGGCCAGAGGTTCTCGACCTGATTAGATTTTGAGCGTAAAATATGGTAATTAAGTACCTAATTTGCATAATATATGCGTAATAAGCAAAATACCTTGTGAACAGATTATCTGGAGATCCGTATGGGGTACAGTGACGTAACTTGGTGGGGAGTTGCGTGGCCAGAGGTACTCAACCTGATTAGATTTTCATGAGGTCAAAGGTCACATACAAGGTCAAAGGTCAACTGAGGTCACCAAATCTTTTAATAATTAATTTTCAACTGTGCATCACATATCCCAATAACAGCTTGATCGGTCATGTAATTAAGGAAATATGACGACTTTAAGATAGTCGCTTTCTTTGTAAAGTATAGCAAAGTAGCACTTTCAATGAGTGATAACTCGTAAAGGAAGCACCTTTCTGTTTTGATTTATTTGATGAAATAGTTCTTTGGTATTGCCAAATTTGATTTTTCAGCGCAACGTACTTTTTCCAATTTCGTGAGGTCAACGGTCACATACAAGGTCAAAGGTCAACTGAGGTCACCAAATCTTTTAACAATTAATTTTCAACTGTGCATCACATATCCCAATAACAGCTTGATCGGTCATGTAATTAAGGAAATATGACGACTTTAAGATAGTCGCTTTCCTGTAAAGTATAGCAAAGTAGCACTTTCAATGAGTGATAACTCGTAAAGGAAGCATCTTTCTGTTTTGATTTATTACTTTGATGAAATAGTTCTTTGGTTTTGCCAAATTTTGGAAGGTCATTACGGGTCATCCGAGGTCACTCAGGGGTCATCTGAGGTCAAGTTATTAAAAACTCGTATGGGCATGAAACTTGGTGGGTACAGTCATCATTTAAAGCCAAATTTTTGGAAGGTCATTTTGGGGTCACCAGGGGTCATATGAGGTCAAATTAGTAAAAACTGTCGTATGGACATGAAACTTGGTGGGTACAGTCAACATTTAAAGCCAAATTTTTGGAAGGTCATTTTGGGGTCACCAGGGGTCATCTGAGGTCAAATTAGTAAAACTGTCGTATGGACATGAAACTTGGTGGGTACAGTCAACATTTCAAGCCAAATTTTTGGAAGGTAATTTCGGGGTCATCTGAGGTCAAATTAGTAAAAACTGTTGGATGGACATGGAACTTGGTGGGTACAGTCAACATTTAAAGCCAAATATTTGGAAGGTAATTTCGAGTCACCAGGGTCATCTGAGGACAAATTAGTAAAAACTCGTATGGGCATGAAACTTGATGGGTACAGTCAACATTTAAAGCCAAATTTTTGGAAGGTCATTTCGAGGCCATCTGAGGTCAAATTAGTAAAAACTGTCGTATGGGCATGAAACTTAGCACGAGGGGTACAGTCAACATTTAGAGCCAAAATTTTAGAAGGTCATTTCAGGGCCACCAGGGGTCATCTGAGGTCATATTAGTAAAACTGTTGCATGGGCATGAAACTTGGTGGGTACAGTTACCATCGGCCAGATAATCGTGCCCAGCCGATAACCGCCAAATTCATTTACCTCTCTACCAACAGTTATCGCAAAAGCAGGCGGTCACAAAAGCAGGCGAGACTCGTGGTTCGAGAACCGCCTTGTTTAAGCAGAGATATAACAATTTGAACGAGTCTCGATTTGGAAAAGCGTAACAACACCACCATTTTTGGGTGGCGAGTTCAAAACGCGTGGCCTATACCATCTTCGGAGACGTCCTTGGCAAAGTCAACCAACATGATTATCTAGGTGTTACCATATATCCCATGACCTCAACTGGAACAGCCATTCACACCAAATCATCAACAAAGCCAACCAAACACTAGCCACTAGGTCTTCTCAGAAGAACACTTGCACCATGCCACAAGGATGTTAGTCCGAGAAGCTCTGACGATAACACTCTGATTGCCATGCAATCTACATATAAATGTAGACCATTCCGGGAGCTGTAATTGGTGTGCATGATGTAGCGTTTTGAATAGTGACTGGGAAGGGAACGTTTTCACGCACACCACATGTTTTGGGCCTTACCTAGCCTGTCCATAGGGGCTGGGACAGCACTTAATATTGAATGAATGATTGATTGATTTCAAAAGAGATTACTTTACTGACATATTGTTGCCTTTCTCATTACAGTCTATTATGTCATACAATGGTTCGGCCATGGTGGCCATGATTGGTAAAGACTGTGTTGCCATAGCATCGGATAGAAGGTTTGGTATCCAAGCACAGACTGTATCCATGGATTGCAAGAAGCTGTTTGAGATGGGACCAAGGCTCTATCTTGGTCTCTCTGGACTGGCTACAGATGTACAGACAGTGTAAGTATAATGGTAACTTGGCCCAGGATGTGGTGGGGGCACTATGATAGTGTACACATTGTGACCAAATTTGTTCATGATGCCCCCCCCCCCCAAAAAAAGCTAGTTTTGCCCAGCACATGAAACATCCAAGTTTTAATACTTTGAATTTACCTAACTGCTACACACTTGAAAACGTCCTTGTGTATTTTCTCACTACACTTGCTATTATAATAGTACAGTATTTAATACCAAATTAATTTTACAAAATATGTTTTTACCCCATACCAAATAAAGCACATGCTACTCGAAATTTTTAATTCATCTGTCGGAGTAAGAGTAAGCTCCTTTTATTTGTAAACCCCAATTTGGGTTTCCGTTTCCTTTTTCCCTCTCTTGGGGAATTTTCCCGAGCCCGAATGCATACAATTGAATACCTGAGTGGAAGAAGGGCCCAATTCCAATTTTTTACAAAAATGAGTTAGACTCAGCATTTTATTGCCAGCAGATTGTTCTTCCTTGTGTGTGAAAGATGAGCCAAAACCCACTCTCTAAATAGTCTTCCATGTACACTTAATCATGGTTTTCATGGAAGAAAGGCCCAACTCCATGGAGTTGGGCCCTTCTTCCACAAATATTGGGTTAAAGAGGAATTTCGTTCATCCATGAAATATGCTTTTCACTGCAATAAACTTTCGTACTAACATATTACATGCACTTGTGCAATTAATGGATAATTACCAACTTTCTGTAGCTATTTATAACACACTTGCATTATGTTAGTGGAAGAAGGGCCCAACTCCAGCCCGTATTAAGACCTGTACCGTTGCCATGGAAACATCATATATAATTTCGAATGTATGTAATATTGTATGTTCATGTATTAAAGGTCCCCTGAAGATGAAAACATTCTGCCTATAAAACTTTTCCAAAGTTTTTTCTTAATATCTCAAAAACAGTTTTGATGGAGTTGGGCCCTTCCACTCAGGTATTCAATTGTAATCCAACATCAATTTTTATTAACCCATAAGTTATGGGGCCACTCCCAGGAAATTCCTGAGCCCTTCCCTAAATTAGACCCCGTAAGGTACGGGGCCCTCCCGGAATTTCCAGAGCCCTTCCTATACACAAAGTGTAAATTTATTGCATCCATTTCCATACATTTTTATGAAACAATGATTATTATTTGGAAACCCTTTTTAAAGGGATTTAAAAATGCCAATACCTACAGTACATGTATAGGGGCAATTACATAATATCAATCCATTTTGGATGGAATTCCTGTCCCTGGCCATTTTTTCTGTTTATTTTGCATTGGCCAATAAACTTTATTAATTGATGCAAAGTTTCTTACCAATTTGAAATTAACAACTTACAGAGTAACATGTTTTCAAATATTAAAATTATCAATAAAGTTTAACAAGAAGATGTGGATTTCAGATGGTAAAGAAACTTCTGAGACATTCTGTATAAATATTCTACACATGTGATATCAAGTTTAGTCCTGCCAGCAAGACTTCAGTCTTTATCATAAACATAACATATACGGACCTGAAGTCTTGCAGCGGTACATAGGGATGCACTGTACGTTTAAGAAATCCAAACTTCAAGCATCAAGAAATATACCTTGTATTTGTCAGTTTTACCTCAGAGATGCTGTAGACCCTCTCTACACAGTGCAGAAACATCACAAGTAGAATGCTGCTCAATATGATAAATCCAAATCATGAAAATCAAGACATTTTGCAGAGCAATATTTTGACCACTTTTGCACTAAGTAAATTACTCCCATGAAGATTGCAGGTTTTGCCAACCCTGGGAATTTTGAACCCACCCAAAAGATGAGATCAATGTTGATCAATTACCTCAACTTTGGGAGTATAGACTAGTACAGTGGGATTAAAATCATCCAAGCACGCCCAGACCCTGGTACAATGGGATTAAAATCGTCAGTGCATGCCCAAACTGTCCTTGAGAGAGTTCCTCAGCTGCATCCTTAGAGCCCAAAATTAGCCCACATATATTTGTGATGTTTCTTATTTGTGGAAAAGATAATAATAGAGAGAACTGTAACTCTAGGTACGACGAGTTACAGTTACTGGAACTAATATCAAGTTATAATCATTAAGTATCATTTTCCCCCTTCATCTTTGCAGAGCAAATCGTCTAAAGTTCCGTCTTAATCTGTATACACTCAGAGAAAACAGAGAAATTAAACCAAAGACATTCATGAGCATGGTAGCTAATCTACTGTATGAAAGAAGGTAAGTTTTAGTCATGTGTATTATAAAGTCGGTGTCATTCAGGAAATGATATACAGTCCAACCTCTTTTGTCTCGCCATGATCTGGATAAGTGAATTATGTGCAATTGAACTGTTTTAAATTCTTAATGCTTTAAAAAGGAAAAAAAGAGTCGAAAGTAACTGAAGTACAGCAAGCCGTCCACCCGCCTTTTGGATGGCCAACTTCAAAAGTAGACGGGTGGTAAATCCATCAACCCGTCTTTCACCTTGGGAGAACAATGCCAGTGCATTGAAATGTTAACCCAGGTTAAATAAGAATGAAATAAATAAATAAATAAATAAATGGACGGGTCAGCAAAATCCCCAATGAGATAGTATGGAGAAAAAATTTAGTTTGAATTATTTTCACCTTTTTTCCTCTATTCACATCATATGAATATAATATTATAGGTCTATGAAAATAATATAATATTTAAAATACCTTGGGAGTGTTTTTAGTGTCTGAGTTCTGAGTGCAAAAACTTATTCAATTTCAATCAAGTCAAGTTCAATTCAGTCAAGGTGGCATGTAGGAGAAGGTTAATTAGTTTCTCATTCTCAAATGGACTAATACTTTATGTGCTGAAACTTGGCAAGAGATTTTAGTTGCTTAAGGGGTGGGGTATGAGCGTTTGGACAGTATTTATTGTGGGACATTAGAGCACATCAGACATATCAATTGCATTCTGAATCTGAAGAATGTCCTTCTGGTATCAAATAATTTTGATTTTTGAAATTGCAATGTAATACACATTTTATGGCAAATGATTAAAATTGATATTTTTGATATTTAACAGTACTAAAGTAAACTTCATAAATCTGATGATTTATACTTACAGTGTATGTAGGTGGGATGAAAAGCCGATGATCAATTGAAAATTTTGACCTTTCGTATTGAAGATTTTTTTTTCCCAAAACACCAAAAAATTAGGTCTTTTGGGGAAAAAATCCATATCTTCAATATGAAAGGTCAAAATTTTCAATTGATCGTCAGCTTTTCCTCCCAGCTACATACACTTTAAGAATATATCATTAGATTTATGAATTTTACTTCGAGGACTGTTATATATCAAAAATGTGAAAATATCAAATTTTAATAATTTGTCATAAAATTTGTATTATATCGTGAATTTCAAAAATTAAAATTATTTGATATCAGAAAGACATTCTTCGTATTAAGAATGCAATTTGATATGTCTGATGTGCTCTCATGTCCCACAAAAAATACTGTTGAAACGCTCATTCCAGATCCCTTAAGTTAAGATGAATTAAAATGCTTATTTTTTCTTTTAAGCATAAAGCAATAGTGGTTTGTCAAGTATTAGTTATGTATCAACTTAATGGAGATAAAAATATTGGAGATATGCAGACCTGCCAAATTCAGTATACATGTACTTCAAAACAAATGTGATCGATCATGGCGTAAAATCGATATTGGACCCAAACATTTTTGGATCCTAGCTAACAAATTAATTTTGGACGGGCAGTTTCTGGATCCTGGCTAACACCCTGAGTACATGTATAGCTTTTGAGATTACTGACGTTTCATCTCCATTTTGCAGGTTTGGTCCATATTTCACAGAGCCAGTTATAGCAGGGTTAGATCCTAAGACATACGCTCCATTCATATGCAACCTGGATCTCATCGGGTGTCCTATGTTTACTGAAGACTTTGTGGTAGCTGGTACATGTACAGAACAACTTTATGGCATGTGTGAATCATTATGGGTACCAAATCTGGTGAGTAAAATAGATTGCTATTAAATCAGGTAAAAGGATTGAAACATCTGTTTCCTCCTGTTCTGCGCACATGGACATAGGGACAGTAGGACAAAGTGAGATTTTCATAGGTGTGCAAGAAGCCTGTTTGCTTCCTGAAATGGGTGTCACTTGCTTCCTGGAATGCCAGGCAATGACATACTGCCACAGATGAGAAAGTATACAAACTATCCGCCAACAGGTAAAGTCCCCATAATGCTTTTTATGCTGTGAATTCTTGCATATTCATGAGGGCCTGTGTGTGTAACAAATCATGCTGATTCATGCATGTGTTGCTTGCCTTCGGATTTACACTACAGTGCGTTATGTGTCTTACCTTAAAAATGTGTGGTGTGTGCATACAGAAGTTTCGTCTGTCGCACGTCATAGAATGATCAGCCCTCATTAACGGGTGATGCTGGGACTTTGCCTGTTGGTGGTTGGTCTGTATATTTTGTCGTCTGTGCATACTGCGTATTTAGCCTGCAGTGACTGCATACATGAATATATAGTGTATGGTTAAGGGGGATACACATCCTGCACAAGAACAAATAAACACAATGGGTAATGATTGTTCGCTACAAGAGGAAGCTGCAAACCCACAACCTTCCGATCTCTAGACGGACGTCTTATCCATTGTTTAAAATAAATTTGGTTTCATGCTAGTGATACCTTATCCATATTTCTTTATTCCATCTGACTATGTGTCATTGTTGCCTAGTTATTTGATGGCAACCACTTAACCAAGATATATGTGTCTTATTTGATATTACTAGGAACCAGATGATTTATTTGAGACCATATCCCAAGCCTTGCTGAATGCTGTAGACAGGGATGCAGTGTCAGGTTGGGGAGCTGTTGTACATATCATGTAAGTGTAAAAAATGATGTATATCAATGTGATGTCCACAAAATGGTCACTAACCCTGTTCATCATAGGATGTGCAGCACTCATCGTATCAACCTAGTACTACTAGTTATTAGGCGAAGTTTGGGTATATAGATACAGATTAAATCTAGCAGAGGAGTCTTTATCAGGTGAGAACGATTGCCCGGACCTGACAGATTCTGAGACTAGATGTAATCCGTATCATCCTCTAAACCCAAACTAATAAGAATTTTATCATACCTGATGTCTAAAGTGCTCTAGGCTAGAACATTTGTGATTCCATACAACAGCTTCTGCTTGGCAGCAAAGTACTAATTCTCAAGTTGTTTAGCAAGCCCATCTGAGACTGCCATGACTGCTTATCGCTGCCAATTTCTTTGAGATAGTTTTCTGGCTGCATTGTTATTAGCTCTTTGCGTATTCTTCTTCTTATATTTTCCATTTCATCATACTTTCACTTTGAGCAAATTGAGCATAGTGGTCATCATAATCCTAACCCTAAACCAAGCTATTAAACCCTAATCTTAACCCTTTTCATAATCATTATCTTTATAACTAATGACACCCAATTGAAATGATGCTAGCTTACAAAGCCATGTTGATGGTTGTAAATAACTGATTAACATGATAACATCTCAATGAATAGCAGAATAAAAGTAATTATAGTGTAATGAAAGACAGATAAAAAGACTAGTTCGCGTCTGAAGTCACGGCAAAGGCGCGCTGTGATTGGTTGCCGACCTGTGCAGTACGGCATTTTCTGTTTAGTTGTCACTGTCAGAATTTCAGACACGAACTAGTCTTTTTATCTCTGTCTTTCATTATAATGGTACATAGTAATGTCAATAAGATTAAAGTAGAATAAATCAGATAATGTAATTGGCTATGCTCTTATTTTATTTATTATCCATTGACCAGAACTTGTAAAATGTTTATCAATCTCTTGACCTAATCACACATTTTTGTTTCTTATTTCATTTTTGCAGAGAGAAAGACAAGATCACAACAAGGACCGTCAAAGCAAGAATGGATTAGTGCAACTATTTGTTTCCAGTCTAAGCCAGTTATGAGTGTGTAAATAACAATGGGGTTGGTCTACCACATCGTGGCATACAATGCACATGGGACAATTCAAGTACATACTTTCTACTACTACTGCTACAGGATGTCATCCTATAATGATTAGTACCGGTACCCATTTAAGTTTTCATGACTTATGATTTAGATAACAATATCTTTAGGTTAATTTGTACAAGAGAGATCTCTCTTTTAGAATTACGCATTGAAATTGGGGAATAATTACGTTATACCATACACAGCGTACCCCATGTGTGCAATTTATATCTTAGTTGCAACAAGGCATCACATCCTTATGATACTCAGTGCAGAGGGTGTTCTGTAATTGTACCAAAAGTGGATACTGGATCTGTGGTTTGTACCTCTACTTATCATCCCGCTTGTCATTCTGGGACACCCTGTAGGGAACAAGGTTGCCATCACATTTTCAACTTTTCTTTTTGTTATATAATGCTAGTGCATAAAAATGCAGAAGTAAGATATGGAATGGAAACAAGAATGATGCATTGATGAAATGGTTAGGGATTATTTGAAAGATGAATAAACCCAAGCGGGGGCGTAAGTGAAGCGAATTCAGAATGCATTCCAAACCTATGAGAAAAAAATGGAACAAATTCTGGGTTTTTTTTTTACCACAAAAAGCCACTGAATTTCTTTAAAATCACAAGGATGGATTCAAATATGGGCATGAATTTCAAATGAAGAATCAAATGTGTAGGGTCTAAGAGAGTGTGAACTTGTGTGATGGCAATTTTAGTACTTCAAATCCTGCAACATTTCCCTGGTCTCATACCCATGTATGAAGGATGAACTGTATAGCACAGAATTGATTCAGATCATCTGTTTTTATCCACTCCTTTGTCAGTCGGATAACAGAATGTCAGACAAGGGGGATTGGAATGTACTTAACGTTTTGTTTGACTGGAGTTACTGTCATGGTAATTTTCTAATTTACATAAAGTATCTTTGTTATTTTCTTCTTGTCAATTACTTGGAAACAAATTTAAGTATGTCCAAAGTGATGTGCATTTGTGTGACCATTGCCCAATTTCTGTGAGTCCCAGAATATGCCATAAGAACCAAACATTAATTGGGCATTCCATTTCAAACCATATATACCTTATGGGAGACATGAATATAATCTCCTGCACAGCACCGCAGGTGTAGATTTCAAATGGAGTCATCCATACAGATAACCCTATTTGAAATTTACACTCCCTGTGTGGCCGATTAAGGTCATGTCTCTTATAGGGTGTATGGATTGCAACTGAATTAAATAAGCCATTGTATGTTTCTAGCTCCAACAGGGATTGTATCTTACCAGTTTTGTGGGTATTTGCAAAGGGTCAATTTATCATTCCAAATAGCACATGAACTGCAAGGCTTGGATTGAGTCCTTGGATTCTAGAATATCACAATAATTATGGGCACACAAATAGAAATTGCTATCCTTGCATTGAAATGTCATCAGTCTATCCTAGTAAATTCAAATTAAACAGACTTTTCACAGACAATATTTTGTATTGTTTTTGCTATCTTACTAGAGGTAGATCCAAACATTTTGAATGTGTATTTTGTCTACCATGTTGTGTCAGCTGTAAGCAAATAAATTCATTCATGTGATATAATACGAATGCTCCTGTGTGATTCTAATTTTGCAGTGGCGTAACCAGTGGGTGTGTGTGCCCACCGCTCATCATGGCCGTCGGTTCACAAAGGATCTTGGCCACAGTATTTTTTGTGGGACCTGTGACCACATCAGACACACCAAATTGCATTCTGAATACAAAGAATGTCTTTCTGATATCAAATAATTCTTTCCCAGCTACGTACACTTTAAGTACATATCAATAGATTTATACAATTAATTATGAGGACTGTTTAAATTTCAAATTTTTTTAATAATTTGCCATAAAGTTTTGTATTTTATCGCGAATTTAAAAAATATCAAAATTATTTGATATCAGGACATTCCTTGTATTCAAAATGCAATTTGGTGTCTGATTTGCTCTCAGGTCCCATATAAAATATGGTGCTATCTGACCCCTTAACGCGGCTGTGTACTCTAGACATTGTTTCTTTCGCGAAATTGAGTTTTTTTGATATGTTTGTACCAGCGTTCGAAATAGGGCCGGTCAGCCGGCCATTGGCCTGTAACTTTTGGCCTGGCGGTAACTTTTCTGACTGGCATCTAGTTGCCGACCGGCTGGCGGTAACTTTTAAGGTCAAGCCGGGTGGCGGTAACTTTTTGAGGCATATTTGAACACTGGTTTGTACTTTGTTATGTTTTTTATAAACACAAGGAATGAAAATCCAGATTTGTAAACTCCAACTGCAATATTTTAAGGATTTTATTTCACTATTCCACTCGTGTTTGAAATTTAAAAGGAAAGAAAATATTTATTGTACCAGCAAGGTACACACGCGCAACAACGCATCGCGTTGCGTATCACTGATTTCACAAAAACCTAGCGGTCAAATGGCTCCATTTTAGCTGATAAAATGTGAATTTTTTCAAGTTCTTTCCCTCGATTTAAACATCAAGATATGAATAGATTTCGCCCAAATTTCTCAAGGGGCTGTGGATTTACCCGATGTTCACGTAATGTAAGGTAGAAAAACGAGAACTGTCGCATTCTTCTGTAAGCTTCGATCAAAGTGCAAAATGTGACCACTTTAAACTTCAACAGCCTTTATTTCAATGTTCATTTTCTCCGTAAAATGACAATTTAGGTACACGATAACTCAATAAATACAGCATCTATAGGTAAGCAATTATGCTCATCATAAAAAGCATGATCGACTTAAGAAACGTTTTTCTCATTTTTTTACATTTTGGTTTATTTCCGATTTTAGGCATCATTTTGTGCAAATAGGCATTTGTGAATTTTAAAAAGATCATTTTGATGCCTTATATGGTCAATATTTCAAAAAATAAGGCCAATATCAAAAAACTAAAAACATTTTTGGAATGGTGCCTCAAGATTAAGAAAAAAGCAAAACAAACATTTTTGGAAAGAGTTTTTTTTGTTATGATGTACCGAACAAAAATAGCCAAAAAATTCTCTTTTTTGTGTGATTCCCTTCATAATTGTTGTTTTTACACCAAAACTGTACTTATATTGAGATTCACTGATGTCTTGCCTTTATAAAAATGTATACATTTATATGTTTTGCGTGAATAATTACAAAGTTATGGCACTTTTACTACATGGGTATCTGAGAGTACACAGCTAGCTACCTTAAGGGAACGGATAGCAATGTAGGACATAAGAGTACATCAGACATATCAAATTGCATTCTGAATACAAGGAATGTCCTTCGGATATCAAATAATTTTGATTTTTTGAAATTTGCGATATAATAAAATTTTATGGCAAATTACTAAAATTATTGTTATTTTTTAAATTTTGTTTTATTTTGGATATTTAACAGTCCTCAAAGTAAACTTTATAAATCTAATGATATACACCAGGGGGACTTAACACAAATGACCATACGGGTTCCCCGGAAAGACCCTTTGGATTTCGCAGCTCCAAAAGACCCCTATAGTTGACTAAAATAGAGCTCTGAAAGACCCTTGATTTTGATAAAATCACTCTAAAAGACTCCCAAAATTACTCAACCCTCATATTTCTGGGGTTTTCAGGCGATTTTCAACCAGAAAGGTAAGAAAGACCCTTGATTTTGTCCCCATTTTACTTGTACAGGGTGTATCAAAATGATTGGTACCGGGCTATGTGACATTTTCAAAAATATATTAAAAATATAAAATTGCTAATTAATATAGTTTTTGTACTATAAATAGAAAGGGGCATATGTTTACTTATTGATCTAATAGTCTGAAGATGATAGGTTGATGCATCTGGGAGCTATTGTCATTTAAACAAAAATCGACCTAATCATGGTTTTACTTACACCACAAGATGAATAGATTCACTGCTTGAACTATTTATTGCATACATGCTCTTCAATATCTCACCTCAGTCTACATATCCAAACATTGCTTTACACATGCTTTAGAAAGATAGTTCCTGAAGTCCCTGCCTTACGACTCTGAGACTCTGGCAGTGTGAGGTGAAGCCCTATCTTGAATGAACATAACACCTGGGATGGATCCATTCGGTAACTGCCCATATCAAATTTTTAAACATTGCAAGTTATAGCATGTTTGCATGGAATGCTCCTTGCTCTTGGAAACTGGCTTCTAAATCTTCTCTGCACTTCTCCATAGCTTCATGTCAACCAGTAATTCTGTACTATCAATGCACGCCGAAGTGTGGAATACAATAACTTTTACCAGGTCTAACCTAACATACACTGTCTACAGTCTACAGAAAATCTGCCACACCATCTACTTAGTAATCTCAACGCATCTTATACTGCAATTTAAATTACCACCCTGGAAGGTGTTGATACACAAACTTCACTCCACCTATTCAAATCAATAATAATGATTAGAACACTTATATAATACTAGATTTTGCGGTTCTCGGGTCGGGCGGTTCTCGTGATAGGCCTATTTCTAATTACCCAACACCCGTTACCCATTTACCTGCCCTGATCTTTTAAACTACTTTGAAATGCGCCTCTCAGTAGGTCTATATGCACGTGTTCCGTATTGAAATATGTGTTGAAAATAGGCCTAGTGGTCTGCGATGAGATGCATCTGTTAGCCGCGCACAATCCCGTTGATACTCGCGATAGCGTACCGTGCGATGATACTCGCGATAAGCGCATACCAGCGCGATAGTGCACTGCACCTTGTAACAGCGATAAGCGCCGCAGACGGACACGCCGTTATTAGTATCAAGATATGAATGACGAAATATGCAAGGAAAAAATTAAACATTTCCATGGTTTTCAACATAATTTTCATTCTCACAAGGTCTCTTTGAAAATGGTGCGCTACTGATCCAGCGTTACGATGAAAAGTGTAAAAACACCTACTTTCCTTTAGAATCATGTAACTTCTGAACAGAACAAGGGCGGCGGAACCGGGGGGGGGCCAGTGGCCCCTCCACGTTTTTGTCTGGGGGGCCTGGCCCCCCACTTTTAACCCATAATGTGCTGTGTGTAACATGTCTGGGTGAACATAAATAATCAAATCTCTATTCTAGACCCTCAACATGCCTAAAGAAAGTGAAAAAACGATGCACGAAATGGCTTCAATTGGACCTTCATTTTGCACAATTTTCCAACTCCCCTGTATTAGGACACCCAACACTAAAAGCAATAATTTATAGTGAAAACTTATCCACGAATGGCTTCAATTTGGGCCTTCATTTAACCCATTTTCGGATTTTTCAAACTAAAATTGTACACAATAATAGTGCCAGAATGGTCCACCAAATGGCTTCAATTGGGCCTTCAGTTTGCAAAAGTTTCTCACATCCCCCCCTCAGACACCCCCCTGCGTCACGCAAGCGCGCAGCGATGGCCGCTTCGCGCCCATTTTATTTTGATTTTTTACATCACCCTGGCCCCCCACTTTCAAAATCGTTCCGCTGCCCCTGGAACAGAATGTGCTATATATATGATCTAAAATTCTTAGAGAAGATCAAACTACTATAATTACAAATATTTAAACAAATAAACCTAAAGTGGTACAAAAAATAGTAAAAAAAAATCCGCAAAAATGAGAAGTCGTCGGTACCGATCATTTTGATACACCCTGTATGCAGCTTCAAAAGACCCCCTTTTACCGGTACGCTGTCAACTCCCAAAGACCCACCACCTAAACATCCTTTGTATTTTATTGTTCTGGGCAATACTGAAGTGGCCATATCTGTGTGTAACGTAAGTCTAATTATGATGGGGTTTTATTTTCAGCAAAATAAATCTCTGAACATGGCTCATGTAATACAATTGAGAACTGAATCACAATGGGGTATACTATCATACTCAAAGCAGGTCTCAAAACAGGAAAATGTTGGGATGTTTATTAATCACACAAACAGACTACTCCACTCAGTATGTATGTCTTAAGTTAACATATTTTATATTCACAGTAAAATGTTACACATCTGAAGGCACTTACATTTATGTGTACAAAATTACATTCTATAATACAAGTGAATACATTTCTTAGAAAGATAGGCCTGGTAAAATATAACAAATGGGAATTGTATTGATACTGTGAAACTACATGGAGAAAGTTGATTGTTTAAATTGTTTTGCATATTTATTATCATTAAAGTCTGGACGGATAAGTAATCTTAATACAAGATTATAGCGTTTCTTATCAAAGGGATCAAAATTCTATCAAAAGAAACTTTAGCAGATTTTTGTCTTACAGATAAAACTTAAAAGAGACAAAACTTGAAACCACTGAACTGTTATTATACGTTCCAGCTATTGTAATACCTTGTGACGTCATGCTAGACAAATTCAATTCACTGCCAGAGGAGGTTTGTGGGTGTAAATGAAATGGAGCAAATAAACACGTAAGCAATACAGCATTGAGTTGCTAAGAATTGAACAGGGCACCTGTCTCATCAAATCACTCTAATACCTCTTTGAAAGTGACAGGTGTCATCTAAGCTGGAACAGATAATAACTATGAACAAATATTTTTTAATACTTTTTGTGACAATACAAGTCAAAAGTTATATATTCAGCATGCTTATGTTGTTGAATATTTTAGGGCAAGTTGTAATTGATGACATCCCAAACACACTTCTGTAGTTCAATACCATTCATATATTCCATTCCTACACATACTTCAACATCAAAATATTGTACAATAAAATTTATCTGGAAAAAAGGAAATCCAAGTCAAGTGGATCCTTGTTTTGCAAGCTTTTGCATTCCACCATGCAATAAGCGAAACATATTTACTTTTTTGTTGTTCAAATGTATTTTTGTACAAATCAAGTCCAAACTTGTGTTATTTAATGCAGTAACAATACATAAACTGTACTTGACATCTGCGAGATAAGGCCTGCTTGCTATGTACAAAGTATGAAGTTTGCCAATGACAACATATTGCATGAATACTATTAAAACCTAAACAAACAATACATAACTATACTCTCATATTTACATAAAATAATGATTAATATTTGCATCAGTTTCATCGAAAATTTACACGCAACAAAGTTAGTATCAAATTCTTGTACATAATAATTTTTATTATTATTTATTATGTGTAAACATAACAAGGCTCTGAAGGGACATCACATTTCACTATTGTTTACAATTCTAAAGAAATCAAATTGGAAACCTGCACTGGGTTCCAGAGAAATACAACCCTCTCTTGCTCTGATCGACATGCCCGGCGACATGCAAACTAGGGGTGTGATTTTTGGTAATTTTGTGCCCGGTACCAGTAGCATTTTTTTTTTTTTTTTTTTTTTAAAGCTATTTATTTTTTCGGTTTTGTAGTATCCCTGGACCTAGACCTAAATGCTAGGATCATTCATGGTTGACCTTAAAAAAAATTGCATGATGTTTTGTGTTTTTAACATAAAAAATTGATAACTTATATTTGTGTCATACTCTATTAATGATATCAAATTAATTTTTATTTTTGGAATTTCGGGCAGGGTATTTCCTGCCTGGGTAATGTAATCTCGGGAGGGGACGCGCGAGCCATCCCACTTTCACGTTCATGTTGGCTTCGCTGAAAAGATAAATAAAGGCTGTACTTCTCTGGAATCTAGTCACTAGTGTAATCTCTGCAAAGAACAAATTGTAATTAGGCAGAGGAATGTTGCATATATATCAATCCTGGTAGAAAAAGTATTGTTTACTTTGCCAAATACAATAAAGCAATTACACTCCTGCTTGTGGTCAATGTAACAAAGTGTTTTGACACTGCTAAATTACTCTTTTATTTAACACATATAAAACAATGTAAGCAAAATTAATACACTTATAAAGTTACAAAATAAAGTTCTATAAACATGACCTCCCAGCTATGAAAATGTGACATTCAGTAAGGGCATGTTGCATGACACCCTCCCACTTTGACACTCAAAAGTCAGATTGCAAGTGAATAAGCAAGTTGCACATTATGATGAAATTCAACAAAGCACAATTTGCGTTCCCATATCAGCCCTGATATATGTGATTTCATGAGAATGTACAAGATTTGGTTAAGCCACTGGTTGGTACTGCTCCACTCTATCCAGTAATTTCTCTGAGTATCCTGGAGAGTAATACCTGCAATGTTGAGGAAAAAGGAAAATAAAAAGAGAAACAATATCAGTAAAGACACTAGCAGCTTTAATGAATTACAGCTAGATATAGTTTACCAACCAAAGTTCTGTTTGATTGAATAACTACAATACCATCAATTTTCTGAAGGAAATTAGTATTTTGTAAGCTAAAGGGAAACAATATCAACAACACTACATAGCTGATGGATAGTACCACAATAGTTATATTAATTTCCTCTCAGTACCTATACGCTTACTCGAGTTGAAATCCCCTGTCACACTTGGTTGCAAAGTTATGAAAATTTTCATATGTGACACGATCTGCTCCATGGGGCCAAAGGAGGCATTTTTGAAAATTGAGTTACTATAATTACTACCTTATACAAACATTAGGCTATCAAATACTGAACATACCAAAGGTCTAGTATACTTGGTTCTAAAGTTATGAAGTTTTGTGATGTCTATTTTCTTTTGTATTTTATTGTTTTTTACTCCATATTTTTGCCTTTATCTCAATTTCATATTTGCCGCCTTTGGCCACCATGGACCAGATCGTGTCACATATATGTTTTGCCCCTTCAATTCATAGATCCATCAAAACGAGGAAATGTGTCATACAGTGTTTTGGCCAAGTCAAACGCCTTATGCAAAAATGTACCGATTTGAAGTCCAATGAATCATGTTTTGCAACAGAGTGAGAGGGTTAAAATGTTAATTATGTTTCTCCTATACTGTTTTAACCCTAACCCCACTTAAACTCACTAAATCTCACTAGGAAAACCACTGCGCATGCATTCCACATGATGCCATGAAACAATCAGCCTAAGTCATACATAGCCACAGCTGGCCCGTACACCCCTGTGGCTACCAGTTGGTGATCTTCTGCTTGGCAGTCAAGGCGTCCAAGGTTTGAATCCTCGGGGTACCTTTGTTCATCTTCTCTCCTTTTTCATTTCTTCTTTCCATTCCGATAGTCGAAAAACCATGGGTTCCATTAGGGTTAACATCAATTTTAAAACCCATCAATGTTATTTTGACCCCCTTCCAGTTTTAGTACAGAAAGGGAAGGTAGCGTTCAACAAAAATAGTTACTGACCAGGCGTTATCAATTTTTCAGTTGGTTCCCTAGCCTTAGTAAGTTCAGCTTGAACAGTAGTATAAAAAGACACCTTTGCATTTTCTAGCAAACTTACCTAACAATTTCTTCAGGGAAGCAGTTGTTGATTGTATTAATGTACTCATGTAGAGCACTTCCTGGTTCTGCCTTAATCTCCTGGACCTTCTTGAGTCCACCACTGGTGACAAAGAGTCTTCTAGCTGCAGAGTCATGTGGAAGAACTTTACTAAATTGACCGACGACATGCTTGAGAATGTTTGGTGGGGCATCGTGGAGGAGGGGCTCCAGAGCTGGTAGATGCACACATTTTTGAAGGATGTTTTTCAGTGCCTTCTTTGCCTGTGAAATTAAAAAAGTTGTGTTTTATAAGAAACTTTCAGTTATCTAAATTATGGTAAATGTAAGCAGTGAAGTATGTGAGGTTGCAGGTGATTGACACTGGTGCATTGGTGGGTGGCTGTACATGTTCAAGCCCAACAGTTATGTTCAAATTGTTCTCAGAGAAAATTGCAACTATAGCTATAACAACATGAATTGACTATTGATATAGAATGGCGTGCACACAGTACTTATGCTGGATGTGTGTTACATGGTTGATGTGCACTTTATTTATGCAAGTGAAAGTTGGGACTTTATTGAGCGTGCAGTAACAAAAAATAATAATTTTTGCAAATATTATAAGTCAAACAAACTATAACTTCAACACCTATGCTGTATGTCCCAATTTACTCAAATGAAAAAGTTCAAAGTTGAGAAGTTGATTCTGGCGGCAATGGTATTTAAAATATAAGGACAACTGGGACATAGGGCACTGCACACAATGACCCTAAATGCCACTACATGGTTTGTGGAGTGCCTTGGATCACTCTGACCATGAATTTATTTAGTGTGTTGAGGCCTTGTGGGTTATATCCATATAAGCAGTTGTTAAAGTTGTAAATAGCTGTCACATGATAATGGACCATTATGACGCAGGTATGTCAGGTGTGTGTATCCAGGATATAAGCCAGGGACCAGTATTAGAGGCATGCTGTGAGTTTGGTCCAGTCAAATTAGATTGAGTGCACAAGAATTTGTTATTCTGTATTACAATTAGTCAATTTGAGACATCAAACATTCATTAGATCTTAAACATTACTGGAAATAGAATGGGACTAGATTAAATAACGTAGATATGTTACATCAAATATTACACGTCGAATACTTGGAGTCTGTAGCAGCCCAAAATGTAAGCCTATATATCTTGGATATGTTGATCATTGGATGGTCAAAGAACCATTTTTCATTCAAGAATCATCCCAGAAGATTCATCAAATATTGAAAGTCAAGTGATAATCAATTGATAAGATGCCGAGATGACATATGTAAATTCTGCTATCTACCCGAATGACTTTTACAGAAATCAAGGCCTGCAATTTGAGCAAGTCTGAGCTACCCATTGCAACTTTACCTTGGTTTGTAGATCTTCAGATGCATCTGCTCGGAGATAGCACTCCAGCAATTTTGGCAGTACATTAGCCACAGCCACTGCCTTAGCATGTTCTGGGGTATGTCTACCTATTTGACCTAGGGCCCAAGCTGCTGCTGCCTGAATGTGATCCTCTGGTTCTTCCGCCAAAGTAATTGCTAGTTGAGTTACACCCTGGAATGAGCAATGGAAGAATTGTCTTATTTATGAATACTTCAATATTTGTCATGACTCAATTGCTCTTTGTGACTTTGTTCATGACACCTAGCAATCACTTTTGATTTATTGCATTTTTCTTGTTATTACTTATGCTGAATAAAATAATACACCATAATTATGCTTTATTTTCATCATGATATTTGTTACTGTACATGCATGTTCAAATTTCAAATGCAGATAATAAGGTATAGCTTGGACACACAGCACAGAAACAGTTGTCCAGATTTAGGGTGAAAAGTCAATTTCAAAAATAATATGCTGTCAGTTAACCTAGATAGACCTATCCTAGGTAAACTCCCAACAATCTTTACCTTTGATACAATAACTGCCATAGCCAGGTTTTCTGAATGAGCTGCCACATAGCCTAACATCATCACTCCAGGTAACCTGACATTTCCCTTGGATTCTCCCACATAATCCACCACTGCTGCTACACCGCCGGCATTCACAATCAATTGTGACAACTCTGGGGTGTGTTTCGCGATTTCGCGGATCAGAGTAGCCACATTTTTGCGTACGTATTCGTCTGTGTCCTTGAGGCAGGTGAGAACTGCAGGGAAGATTTCAGCTTCAACAACCATTTCTGCCAGGTCTACTGAGTGTTTGGAGATTTGGCTGAGTGCGGAGAAGACTTGACGCTGTGGATCAAAAATATGTTGTCACATTTAATAAGTACACTATTTCTATCATACTCTGAGACAAACTAGCATTTTGATGAAACTTAATGATTGTGCCTTAATGTCAATTAAAAAGTTGATCAGATGCTTTTGAAAATGAAATTATGTTCTCATCAAGAATATTTGTTTTGTAACATTTTCTGTATTTCTGTATGGATCAGGCTGCAGTTGAAAATATATTCTTACAGCTTCTAACACAGATATAGTTTTTGTTGCAGTTTTAAACCATTCATTAACATTTTTTTTTTAAAAACACACCATACACTGGGCCATAATTCCTTTGACATCCACAGCCCTGCGGGGACACCGATATCCCAAATGTCAGTTGAACAATATAAATCAAGGTAATATTTGTTGTACCTTTCATGTCAAAATCAAGCAGAAAACAGTGGGAAAATGATGGAATCCACACCTTTATATAATATCATGTATGAGTATCATACTGTAACGAAGATTGCCATTTCTTTTTGGCAACTGATAAATTAATAGTTTTACTTATTAAATTACCTTGAGTTTAGCATCAGGGTTAAGGATCATCTGTGCCAAATGAGCAATGGCTCCAGCATCCACCACTGTCTGAGCCAACTCAGGTGAATGCTTACAGATGTCACTCAAGGCAGAGGCTGCTACACGTTTAAGACTCAGCTCTGGTTCTTGGATGCAGAGAACAAGTAAGGGAACTGCTCCGGCATCCACTACTGACTGTGCCAATTCTGAATAAGGAGGAAACAAATTTTATAACTGTCATTTTTTTCTCAAAAACAATACATATAACTACAAAAATGCGAACATGCAGTGAAAGAAAGAAAACATACCTTTAAAATACAATTATTGGGCTTACTAGTTTAATAGCTGAGATTGATTTTCGGACATGTTAATAGGAGTTGATCTGATGTTCTCTTGAGCATGTTAATAAATACACTAAATACATATTTTAATATGCTACTACAATTATTTATAGCTCGTATGTGCTGAAAACTGGCTATTAATTAATACACAGGAAATTTTGTCCTACAAAAATGACGCATAAAAATCTGTACGGATATTTAATAGTTGTGGTCATAAATTACAGATTTGATGTACTGTTGTTTCATATGCATCCAATGGCAGTGACACATATTGGGATATAACTTTATGGATGAAACTCCTCAAAGTCAATAATTTGAATGCACATATTTACCTGCATTATGTCTTGCAATGTATCCCAAGGCCCAAGCAGCTGCTTCTTTCACACCAGGATCAAATTCTTCTAGACATATGACCAGTGCATCCAATGCTCCACAGTCCACTACTGACTGAGCAAGTTGAGGAGAATGCTTAGCAACAGCTCGAAGTACAAATGCGGCTGCTTTCTTGTAGAATCTCTGTGAATGATTCAAAGCAAAGAATATTGGTCACTGAAAAAGTTTTATTAGTTATAAAGAAAAATGAACTAAACCACTAGAGACAGGGCTCAGAGAATCAGCTTGTGTGAAATTGGACCCCGTATCATGAATGCAAAAAATATAATCATCTGTAAAGAAGGTAAAAGATTGATAGATATCCATCACAGTATGCCTTTTTGCCTGCATCCACAAAGAAGCCAGCTTTCTGTACTTTTTCACTGTAAGTTGCGCAAGAAAATGACTTTAAAACTAAAATTACAAAATAAAGCAGTCGATAGATAGAGAATGTTGTTCTACCTAATTATTTTGATACTTCATTCCGTATGATACGACTTTATTTTCCTAACTTATAGCAATTTGATTAAAAAAGAGAGCTTTTTAAACGCGACAAAACACACAGAAAATAAGCAGCTATTGAACACTACTTTATCTTTAAGACATTGCTTTTGTTTTAAAGCCATAATGTGTGATTTTTGACACAGCAATCTATTCTTTATGCAAATCACACATTACATTGTATAGCTTTAAGTGTTTGGATACTCTTTGTGCGCAGTAAAATAGAAGACCAGTACAATTCCACCTCTTTGTAGCAGGTTCAAAATAACCACCTTTCAACAAAATTAAGGTGGAATTTAGAGGCTAAACAGTTGAAATCCTGCATGTTGAAGACACTTTTGCAACAGGCTTTTTTTAATCCTGTGGTTATCCATAGACATACACTGTACTTACATTTTGTTCAGCAAGTGAATACACAAGCTGTGGCAAGATGTCTCCCTTGACCACTGCTTCTGCCAGATCATCATTGTAATTGGCTAATCTACCCAGAGCTAATGCAGCAGTCTGCTGGATGGTGGGTACAATGTCCAACAAAAGTGGACGCAGCAGCGACATGACACCTGATGCAGAGGTAAAAACACAATTTCAAAAGATTATTACAAAAATATATCTCTCATACGGGCACTAAACACTGAAAAAATGTTGAGGACTGTCAGAAATATTAAATTTAGCAACTACATTTAATCTTGTCAAAACCAAAAGTTGTTCGCTAAATAAACAACTTTTGGTTATTGACAAGATGAAATGTATATTATGAATTTCTACAAACCTAATAAGCCTCTTTGAGAAGCTTAAAAAGTTATATTCTTTAGCATATTTGAAAATTCAAATTTTGTACCATTGATGTTTGAAGTTTGGCAGCTCTGCAATGCTAAATGCATTTTTGAAGTATGAAGGTATGAACGTGTCTCCCAGTGTTGTAGGTCTCGAGACCAGGTCTCGAGACCGAGATCTGGTTTTGCAGTGTCTCGGTCTCGGATGTCAAGGTCTCGGTCTCGGAACTCAAAAGTCTCGGTCTCGGACCTCACAAGTCTCGGTCTCGAAGGTTTTTTTGTTCGAGACCTGTCGAGACCTGAAGATAAAGATATGATTTTCTATTGTTGTTCATTATTTATTCTTTACCCTAAATTTCAATGAATGTTGAAAAAAATTGTTAAGAATAAAGATACATAATTCATTTTATAAAGTTATAAATGAATCATAAGTGAGCATGTTCGGATACCGCGGATCTGAGACTTCCAATTTCAGTGATTAAACATAGGTGGGCAGGTGGCGGAAGCGAGGATCCCACTAAACTTTTGCAATGGGAACATTCTCCACAAAAGCATAATGCCATAATATAGTAGCCCTGTGCAGTGTGCATCTTCATTTCAGCACGAAAACACTGTGTTTTGGGCACAAATATGATAAAATTGCTGAATTTTGCGCGCTTCGCGCACTGGCACTTCACACGCTGGCCCTTCACACACTAGCCTAATTTTTCCTCCACTGTAGCCAACATTTTTGAAATTTTCCCAAAATTTGGAGGAAAAATTGTAAAAATTAAGACAAATAGTGTTTAAACTGCAGGTCCAAATTTCTTTACAATGATGGGTTCCCTTTCAAATTCTCAGCGGCACACCCCTACCCAAACCAAACCTTAGTATCCCCCGGGGTTAAACCAAGGTCTCGGTCTCGGAACTTAGAGGTCTCGGAACTTAGAGGTCTCGGTCTCGGAAGGGGTGGTCTTGGTCTCGGAAGGTTTGGTCTCGGTCTCGATCTCGGACGGGCAGGTCTTGGTCTTGGTCTCGGACATAGAGGTCTTGACTACAACACTGGACTGTCTCCTTCAAAAAATACAAAAATGTTATCTCTGACTACATGTAGCCCTCCCTTAGTCACACCTTGTAGCAAAAGAGCTTGAAAATTATGATGTGAAAAATGTTTTTACACAGCAAATATCATATTTATAGCTGTCACAAAATTGAACAAGAAATAGTTAAAACATACTCCAAAGAACAAAGTGATCAATTTGCTTTCAGCCCGGGGGGGCCACTCAAATATGAGAGTGTACGCATGCGTGACCAAATTTTTTTGGAACACCCCCTAAACAAGTTTTCCTCTGTGAGCAAAATGACCCCCTAAGCAAGTTTTTAGCTCGCTTTCCCAAAAACTTTGACCCCCTAAACAAGTTTTTGTCTAATTTTGACCCCTTAACAAATTTTTGTCTAATTTTGACCCCCTAAACAAGTTTTTGTCTAAATTTGACCCACTTTACAAGTTTTGATGGATTTTGACAAATTGAACCATTTTTTGTAGGCCTACAAACTTGTCATTGAACACTAAAAGTCTATCCCTCCCGGATACACCCCCCTCCGGTATAGGCCTACCATACCACTTTAAAATATAAATAATGACACGGTGAATTCAGTGTACGTAGGCCTACCATGAGGCCTTCAGATTCGTAGCTTGTTACATGAATCTGATTGGATTCTCGTAAAGTAGTTTTGTGAGAATATAAAATACCAATATAGGTCCTACAGCGTAATTTATCCAGAGGTAACGTAATAGCATTATTCACATCGTAAGTGGTTCCGAATTCGGCACCTTAAGTTGATTATTGTGTCCCGATAACGTGTGCCCTTTTCATGCTTTCTACTGCAAATATAATTTCCTAAAGTAATCCAGAGAAGGGGAAACTCACAAATCTACCAGCAGGAGTAGTAAATAATGTGAGGAATCTATAAAGGTCCTGAAAATCTTTTTGAAATACATATTTTCGTCCCGGATTTTTGTCTCCCCGTTTGTCCACTGAACTATATACCCATCATAATTCAAAGAATTCAAGCAACATTTATATGACGTCATTAATTAATATGCATGTTTTTTAATCTAAACGGTAGTTTACATAGAAGTACGAGGCCATGGTTAAATCACATGTAACACGTCATGAAATATATATGCATAACATAGTGACACTCTAGGTTTGGAGTATGCTGTAAACATTATACTGAACGGGGAATTCGGCACTGGAATAAACTTTTTCGAATCGGAGTTTCAGCAGATTTGCAAAGCGGATTAAAATGGTACCCTAAATGCGTTACAAACGATTTTAAAACTACCCTTTTCATGAAAATCACCGTTTTTGCCCCCTTAACGTGTCACGCAGCGTAACGTGCCCAACCAAGAAAAAGCACCCCTTTTCACGCGTTTTTTTGGTCACGCATGCTTACATCATTATATTTGAGTGGCCCCCCCGGGGCTTTCAGACATTTGAAAAATAGGAGACCTGAGCACAAGTTTATCTATTGATACCGGTCGGTAATTAAAAAAAAATTAAAGTGTAATATTAAATCAAATTTAAATTTAGGAGAAGAACAAACAAAAAACTGTTATAAAGGCCCGACCGACCCAGATCACTGCATTTTGGAAGATTTTTTTAATTCTCTTAAAATCAGCTGTTTTTGGATTTAGACTGAAAACTTGTGAATAATTGAAAAATACTTTTAGGATGATTTTAGCCTCCGGAAAAAAAAATTGTGACCAACCGATCCTACTTGAAAAGTATGTCCGCCCATAAAACTGGTTTTTAGTGTGCCACTCAAAATAACGCTAGAAGCAGAAGGAAGCCAGTCTATGGGGTTTTTTTTCGTCGCCATATCCAATTTTATTACTAGAAGTTATAAACATGATTTATCTTTCAGCAGTCTCATATTGAGAGATTATGATTTCATATAGAAATTTATTTTCCACCTTTAAAAAAAAATAACATAAAAAACAACAAATGTGACATGATCAAGGGGAATGAGTCACATGTCGGCCCTGGTCGAAAATGAGTTTTACACATGTTTCTAAAGAGGACATTTAGAGCTTTCAGAAACTGAAAACCCTATATGTTGATACGACTTTTCTTTCTGAAGTTACGCCAATTTATCAATCGCTGAAAACAATATAAAACAAAAGAATTTTAACACTTTCTTTGCCAATATCTCAAAATCAATATTAGCGACATCCGACTCATTTCCCTTGATCGTGTCACAAATTAACAACATGAAGAATTTTATACAACATAAAAACAAAAAAACAATAAATCCTATACTGTACCTGCATTTTGTAGTGTCTCAATGTTCTGTGGTCTTGAAGCAAGCTCTGCTATTGTCTGCACAAAAGTCGTCCGAGACTTTTGATATTGCTCAAACACTGCAAAGAAATGTGGAAATTTGTAAGGTAAGGTTATTGTGGATAGTGAGTAGTATTTTAAAATCTTTCCCCTTGAGAGAAATTCTTTTCAGGAGGTTGTGCTTTTGGAACTCTAGCAAGTGCCATCTTTAGAGCTATCTTACAGCATGATCAGAGTGAGTGCCATGTTGACAGGGGCGGCGAAGGGTATTTTGATAGTGGAGCAATAAAATTGTGAATAATTGTTATGCTGCGCGAGAGCGCGGGCCACCACGCTTACACGGCGCAGGGGGGTGTCTGATGTGCCCCCCTCGATCGATCAGCACATATGAAGCCATTTGCTACACCATTTTCACCCTTTTTTGGATTATTCATTTTCCAAGGTCCGCATATTTTTACAGAATTCATTCATGGGCCCGACTTTCGGCCCGCTGTTTTTTTTCAATTACTTACGTTCAATTTTACCTAAAGTTCTTACTTTTTTCCCATGCTTTCCCAGTCCAATTTCACCTTTTCTTGAAATAAAATTTCTTTCTTTTGACCATGTTTACCCGTTTGTATTGTCATCCTTACACAAATGCTCGGGCATTACAATTATTAGAGCGTATTTGCAAAGTCCCAGTTAATTAATATGCATTTGAAGATTAAGTCGCAACCAGTGGTGTAGTAGATTTCTTTTTTGACATGGGGGGATAGGATTGGAAAAAAATTCTTGAAGTATAAAATCCAGCACCTGCTGGCAACAAAATAAGTTTATGGTACAAATGTTCGCGAAGCAAACAATAAATTTTGCGATATTCAGGATATTGAAGCTAAACTGGTAAAATATGGTGTTAAAGTAAAATAAAGTCGCACGAAACATGCAAAAATTGGCAGGAGAGGCCATATGACTTTCATGGGGGAAAATTTGCCAAAGAATGGGCCCAAAATACAAAAACCAACAACTTTAAAACCGCGTCGGTCAGCATTCCACAGCCCAGGAAAGATGTCTGAAGAGAGAGAGCTACCCCTTCTCGCTAAGTTTGTTCGGCTTATAAGGCAGAAATTATTCGGCTTTTTGTTACTGGGCTTGTCAATAAAGTCCCAACTCATGCTCGCGTAAATTTACATTTAGTGTGCGCCAGTCACGCATTACACAATGCACAACTTTGGCTAAAATAATAGTTTCTCGATCATAAGAGTATGAAGGTTCTGTGTGCACTGCGTAATGCGATAGCGCGATCGATTGTGCACACACAAGAAATGCAGCGCTACCCAAAGCATGTGTGGGCTATTTCATTATAAATGACAACATTGAGTCCCAAAAGGGGTCAAAATTCAAACTCATTTATTTCATGCAAATTCATTATCATTTCAAAGTTCAGATGGTGTGTCAATAATTCTCAAAATATTAGAGCGTCAAACCCTCAGGAACCATTAAAAAAATTAAATTGAATTTTTGCTGTGTAAAACATAGCTGCCGTCTGGAGGGACATTTTTTAAACAATTTAATACACAACTTTGAAAGAGTATATGTAACCAACATTGGGTTCATACTTATTCATATTTAGTCTGTAATAATTGTTGTATGTTCCTTTACACTTCAGTGTCTTAAATATGCCAGTTTCAATATAAAACAATTAGTAAATTGATACTAATCCAGATAAATGGTGCAAAATTACTACATATTTTAAGGATAAACTTTATCTTCACATGAAAAATTCATGAAATAGTCATTTTGTCCTGCCCAATAGCTACACTGATGCATAAGTGAGTATTCTGCGTCAATCTGTTGTACTAGTCATGGAAAACCTAAAATAAAAGACCCTCCTGTGTCATTTGTTCTGGATAGGACACATTTTTTAACACATAATAAAGCATACTTTAACTTTAGAAATAGCTGCATCAATATTATTGCATCAATATTATTGCATAAAAGATCCCCAGCATTTAAAATCCACTACAAACAGGGTTAATATTCTGGTTAAATTAGGAATATTGCAATTTTTAGCTAACCGAAGTTCAATGCAGAATAATATCATATGTGTTCTCAACAACTGGACAATAATTTGAACACTAAAGTGGTTTGTAAGCATAATTTGCAATAAAATGCAAATATTTCTTGTGGGTTTGGCTCTTTGAAATTTTTATTTTTTTGTTTTTTTTCCATTTTATGGAAATGACATAATTGTGCTGGAGAGGACATTTGTTAAATTGCAAACAGAATCGTGGATACAGGCTTGCAAAATGCAACAAATACCAAATCATGTGCCACCTTGGTAGAAGGAAGACCACTCTTCCTCTACAAATTTCACATTCTATGATATAATCCTTCTTATTTCAACAATTAGTAATTAACTTCAGTTCTGGAGAGGACAAATTTTTAACGCGGAACTGTGGTATCAAGAACAAGTGGTCTACTGTATGTAAAATAAATGAATTCCTCAATCAGTGCCCTGTCCCATCAATTGGTAATATAACACAGATTATACAGGTAGGGTAAGGGTATATATTTCCTCTTTAATGTTAACAAAAATGGAGGCATGAATTGGAGAGGACACTCATTTTTTTATTTAACGCAAAATGCCAATTTTGCAAGAATCTACGGAATTTTAACATTTTTGCACCAATTTTCACCATTCAACTTGCATGATGTTCCACACATATCATATTTTCATTGCAACAAGCACATTGCCATAGAATGTACCTAATTTTTCAAAGAATTAATTCAGAATACATGGGCAAAATGAAATGGGACTCCAAAATTGGGTTAAAAATGTACCTTTTGGCAATTTTTTAGACAAAAAATAGACAGAATTCTGTAAAAATGCTCATGTAGCTTGTAGTTTGTGGCATACTTAGAATTAAGTTAATAACACTGCATTATCACCCTAATTATATCAACCAGATATGATAAAAGCCATTTTTGTGAACGTGTCATTTATAATGAAATAGCCCGTGTACTGTGTAGTTGATGTTGTATGCCGACGCAATTGTCATTGCGTGCCTATTGAGCTCTCATGATCGAGAAACTATTATTTTAGCTATAGCGTAAGCCGTAAGCACTGCGCAGCAGCAGCGTGCACGCCCTACTATAGCTAAAATATTAAATTCTCGATCATGAGAGCTAACAAATACGCCTTACAGTTATTTGCGCCGAGCGTACTCATAAATACCGGGGCTTACGGCATAAACACAGCTTTTGAGAATTGACCAATCACACGGTCGTTGCTAGGCAAGGTCAAGGTTCGGTCATGCAGGTCGCGCGATCGTGTTATTCTATGAAAAGTACGCTGATGCAGAAGGTACATCCTCTCATGATCGAGAATTTATTATTTTAGCTATACACTATAAAGACAATACACAATATTTTTCCGCCTTATAATAAACCAGACATTGTTCTGGGAACAAACTTTAACCATGGCCAGGGCCTGGGCATGAAGGGAGAGGAATAGCTCCTTTTCTTCTTCTTCCCCCTCTTCTCTTTCTCTCTTCCCTTCCTTTTTCTCTCTCCCTCTTCTCTTTCTCTTTTTCTTTCTTTTACCTCTTTTTTTTTTGCAAATGATAGTTCCATGTTTCCCTGGCCTGCCTCTATGAAGATGGCAGTTTCTGATAGCTCAGCCCTCTGGCTCTGATAAAAGCTTCCCTAGGAAAAATTAAAATCCTACTCCACAGACTCATGCTTTCCGACCTACATGTAGTAAATTTCACATGTTCATTTCATTGAATTACATGACTAGACATGATCACATTTTGAACATGTGAGGGCGGGCTTCATTAAGCTTACTTGTGCACCAAGATCCTGTCTTAACTGTGTAATCCAATAGGAAAATGAAGAAAATTTGGATTTTAACCCTCAAAACTCCAATGTAGCATGATTTTTAGAAAATCTGCATTTGAATAATATTTGATACTATCAAGTAATGAAAGCCACATTTCATGAAACATTTGCGAAAGTTTTGTAAAATGGCCCTTCATGCTCAAAAATTTAGCCATAAAATACATACACACATGTTATGACATAGGAAGCCATTGATAATGCTGGGACACACTTTTTGGCCCATTTTGGGACATTCAGGCGAGCATACTTTTTCTCATAACATTGCCAATTATAGGCCTACATATATGATTGACCCCTCATTTTTTAAGTTAAATGATTCTCTTTTTAATGAAAGCAATTTTGGATGAATTTATTAAATTTCAAAATTTTATGAACATGCCTAACATGACTGATGCATGGATGCAAAATGCAGTCAATGCAAAAAAACACCAATTAAAACACTCGGAATATCGATTTATTCATTCACTTACCTTGCAAAACTTGACGTGAACTCATTTCGCTTGGTTCAGAAGTTTGTAGTTTTATATTTACTTTTAAAATCGGAAGAATAGATACAATTTTAGGACTGAGAAAATACACTCTACTTCGTGAGTAAATTCGCGTTGCTATTGTGTTGCTATGCGAAATTTGACCTGAACCGGAAGAGGTGAGATGGATTTCTTCTTGAATTTACTGACATTCCCGGTTTTATCCACGAAAAGCCTTAATTGTGTATAAAAAAACCTTAAGTTAAAAATGAAAACCTATTTATATTAATGGTAAAACCATACATTATCCTACAATCATGACAATTTGAAAAAAATTCAGATATATCCAAGGTCAAAGGTCATAGTGTCATATGCCCATTTGTAAACAAGATCGGCAAAAAAACACGTGAAATTATGGCAGGTTTTCGGTCGGGTTTTCGTTTAGTAAATGCATTTCCAACACCTGGTGTTGGTGCTCGAACTTTGCAATATCAATCGGTATGTATTAATGACTATGCCTGTTTTTGATCATTGCAGATCAATGTAACAAAATACATGGTAAGCTTAGCCTAGTTTAGTTAAACTTAAAGGAGTATTTCGTGATCCTAGCATCCTCTTTTTATGACATTTTTCAGTACATATCCACGAAAAAAGCATATTCCCAAAATTTCAGTTGATTCCGATTTTGCGTTTGCGAGTTATTCATGATTATGTGTATTACACTGCTCCATATAGACAATACGTTGTAATTTCGTTCTGGTGCACCAAAACGAAATTCAAATTTCGCGATATCTTTGCTAAACGAATTAATCTGCAAGAAATATTTTGTACATAAACATTATGTAGCCAGAGGTTTCCAGTGATATAAAAATCTCAACTTTTTTTGAGAAAAGTGGGGGATGAGGCTGTGGATCACGAAGTGCCCCTTTAACTTTTAAGCTTACCTATAAATCATGATAATATCATTTATCATACCACTAAGGGAAACATCAAAGAACACCGCTAACCTGATATATTTTCGTATCTAGTCAGTGAGTGCGTATTTTACGCTTTATAATCTAGTCAGCGAGGCGTATTTCATAAGTTCCCGATACTGGCGTGTACGGCGAGGTACGCGTGATAAAGGCGATTCAGCAGTAAACCGGGCGTAAATGCGCGCAATCTGTAATACGTGGAACAGTCATCTATTTTTTGTAATGTTTTTCCTATTTAGCAGCAATTAAAATGTTTAAAAACGTAATTATTTCAATATTTAGAATGACTTAGTGGTATGATAAATTAGATTTATTAGGTTCAGCGTCGGTATAGTGCGGAAATTATCGTGCGCTCAGTGTCATACTGGGTTCAGCCTTCGGCTTCACCCAGTATGACACTGCGCGCACGATAATTTCCCGTTCCATACCTCCGCTTCACCTAAATAACTAATACAGTCCAACCTCTCTTATCCGGACCTCTTTTATATGGATCTCTCTGTTATCCGGCTGTGAAATATTCAGAGGAAAACATGATTTTGATGATTTAACACCTTAATTGCATGCTCTGAATGCTTAGAATGACATCTATATTGCACAAAGCACTCTAAAGCCATCTTTTAGTGCTATTATCCCATATTAGCACAATCTTTTGTTGTCACAATTTCAGTCCTTGGAACTTTCAATACAGAATTACATGTAATTCACTTATCCGGATTTTTCACTTATCCGGACAATGCTTGGTCCCATTATGGCCGGATAAAAGAGGTTGGACTGTAGTATATTTAATAAACCAACATGCATGATATAAATACCATTATTAGCATGCATCAAATAAGATGTTACAGGTACATGGTGTCCCAGTTACATCCTGATTTTTCCCACACTAACTCTATGGGAGTTGATGGGACTCTCTCCAAAATATTCATTCACTATAATTATCTGTCAGAGTAAGTTTGGATAAGGCCCTTCGCACTTGATTATTAGTTTCCTGTTTACCGCCCGCGTCCAAAATTGAAAATCTCAAAATAATTAATTATTTTATTTTTATTTCTAATTTTCTCCTTTAAAATAACTTTCAACAACTTCTACTTGCCATTTTCTGACTTTAATATTATCAACAATAATGATGAATGAACAAAGAGTACAACTCCACCTTCACTTATTTATAAAATCAAATATTGTTGTGAAATAATTAAATGCCCGCTCTAGTCAAAACAAGTCAATAGTTGCTTGTAATAGTTCAAACTAAATAAAGAAAATAAAAGATAATTAATAATTAATAATTAAAAGTCACCTCGTCCCTTTTTCAAAATCTTAAACAGGAAACTAATAATCAAGTGCGAAGGTCCTAATGATGAATAAAGTGTATGAAATCACTTGGAATGCAAGACATTTATTTTAATTCAATTTGATTTTTTTTTCATCATGTCACACTTTGTGGCTCAACTTCATGGAATGACCCATATGGCCATATGTAATGTCATGAACTGGTATGTCATAGAGTGGCTATTAGATGTTTCACTGTGTCATGAATTTTGAGCTGTTCCCCATTAGAAAATCCTCTCTCCTATGTCATTTTAATGTCGGATAAGCATTTATTTTAAAGCTTGGGATGTTTCCTTTAATTTGAAACCAAAACAAAATACAATCGGACCAAAAATATATTAATTACAGTAGCACTAATTAAACTAATGCAAAATGCATTCCAAGGGATACGGTACCTCCTTATTTAACTCATATATTTTAAATTCCTGAGAATCATTGTAAATTTTAATGTTAAGATCCCTCAACCAAGGACAGATAAGAAACATAGTTTAACATGTACAGATGTGCAATCATCTGGAACAATTCAGATGAAACTATTCAAAAATGTATGCCGGACCTTACATATTTTCAAAAATAATGCTAAAAGTGTATATTCTTAACTTGTGTTTAATTCTATCAATTTTATGATGATGTAAATCATTAAGGGATCTAAAATGAGCGTTTATTGCGTTTCGACAGTATTTTTTGTGGCACATGAGAGCACCTCAGACCTATCGAATTGCATTCTGAATACGAAGCATGTCTTTCTGATATCAAATAATTTTCATTTTTTGTTAATTACAATATAATACAAATTTTACGACAAATTATAAAAATTTGATATTTTTCGAATTTTCGATATATAACAGTCCTCGAAGTAAATTATATAAATCTAATGATATATTCTTAAAGTGTATGTAGCAGGGAGGAAAAGCAGACGGTCAATTGAAAATTTTGACCTTTCATATTGACCCAAAAAGACCTAATATTTTTTGGTGTTTTGGGAAAAAAAATCCATATCTTCAATACGAATGGTCAAAATGTTCAATTGATCGTCGGCTTTTCAACCCACCTACATACACTTTAAGTATAAATCATCAGATTTATAAAGTTTACTTCAAGTACTGTTAAATATCAAAATATCAATTTTAATGATTTGCCATAAAATGTGTATTAAATTGCAATTTCAAAATTCAAAATTATTTGATATCAGAATGACATTCTTCAATATTCAGAATGCAATTCGATATGTCTGATGTGCTCTAATGTCCCAAAATAAATACTGTCCAAACGTTCATACCCCAGCCCTTAAGTTATTTGTACTTTGTTTTCTAATATTATTTGTATGTTGTGTTAAGTCCACTGCCCCAAGGAAGAACAACTTTGTTGATTTGGGTCTCCATGGTGAAATAAAGCTTACTATCCTATCCTAGCATTGTGTCACCCAGCTTCAGGAGCACCGCTGCTCGCGCTTTTTTCTCCAGCTCAATACATAGGAATTTCAGTGAATAATTATCACATTACACTGCAAACAACACACAGCATCTTATGGTAAAATTGTCCTTTTAATCTTCCAGCTTGTAATCCTGCCAGTTGCTGCATCATTCAATAATAAGGACCCTTAAAGTCATGTAAATACCACTTTCTATATAACTTTACCTACCAATTTTATGCAAGTTGCTGACATATAAATTGCTCATTTTCTATGCATGTAGGTGCGCTATCTAGAGACAGGACCCAAAGGCACTTATATTGCAAAGAAGATACCAGCTTATGTAACGCTACAGGCAGGGAAGACGTATGCATGGTGTTTGTGTGGTCTTAGCAAAAAACAGGTAAGAGCTGATTGTTTAGCATTAAAATAACAGTACAGAATGATTCATTTATCGTTGATTCATATATAAATTGTTGTGATTTTTTTTTATAACAGATGACTTCAAATTTAAAATCAGGTGGTATTATTACATACACCAGCAAGATATAATTATACTAGAAAGATTTTAACCCTTGATCTTAATACAAAAATATTACCTCCGTTATTTTCAGCTGTTACTACTACGTCACAGCCTTCTTCCGTGGAATGACCCAATCAAGATAAAAATATTTCTATATTGAGATCAAGAGTTAAAATCTTTATGGATTACCTGCCCAAATGAACTATAATGCATGGAGTACAAAAAGAATCAATATCAATGTAACAGGTCATTGGTATTGTACTCTGAAGGATGATTTGAACAAACAATCTTTCGTGCAATCGCCTATAGTTCTTTCTTGTCATGTCTCACAGTGCCAATTCATAATAATTACTTGATCATGTTTATTTAATAGTCAATGATGTCCAGTGCAACATGCTCTCTTGAAGCTTGTTCTTATACAAGCTGTATCAAAATGATTGGTACCCATCATATTAGTATTAGTGTTTATTGACAAGCCTGCTTCTTCAGTATGCAACATTGGATCCTCTTGAAATGCCCAGGATTTATAGTTTTATGAACGTACATACCGTAACATTAATCTATAAGGTAGCTACTATGTTTCATTTTGATGTGGCGGGCTTGTAGGTCCATAATCACTGGAAGCTGATGGGTACCAATCATTATGATACCGCCTGTACATAATTTATTGTATTGTGTCTCCTGTCGTAATTTGCATTATATTCCAACTTGTTATTTTGTGAGGCCAACAGCATAATCAAACATAACAGCCATGAAAATTTAACTTTTAAGTTTTATAGACCATGACAAAATAGTATTTAATAATAATAATAAAATGTGAAAGTGCCACTAGTGTAAAAAACAAATCTTATCTTTGAAAGCTCATTTGAATATTATAAAGTTTATATGATTACAATTTTTCATATTGTTTTCTTTCTTCTTCTTTTCAGCCTTTTGTGATGGTGCCCATAAAACTACAGAATTTAAACCAGTGAGGTTCAAGCTGGATGAAACCAAGAAAGCATTTCTATGCCAATGCAAACAAACCAGCAACAGGCCTTATTGTGACATGACACATGTATCAGTCATGATGAATTCATTCAAGAATAAAATAATTGGGAACAAAAAATAATAAAAAGAAATCCATATTCATTTGTTGTTTGTAATTGTTCTATAGTTTTATCAGCTTGTAATCGGTGGGCCTTGTGACATCGTGGATTTATATATTTTATCTCACAAGAAGCATCACAAATTATTAGTTAAAGTCCTATACTTTTGTCTACTTTCTTAAACACGCAAAATGTTGACCAGACAAGTTAACTTTTCGGCGTAGTAATAAAAGCCTAACAATTCCCGCCGATTACGAGCTGACCAAACTATAGTACTTACTACACAGGGGTGTATATGATAACATTTTGGCTAGTAAGGCAGATGGGCATGCAGGTTACCATTGTAAAGGCCCAAGAAGAGCTATCCAGAATAATACTAGACTAAATTGGGCTTGTAATTTTGCAGTTTTACCTTGGTTGGCCTGATAGTAAAGTTATCAAGCCACTGTCTGTCAGAATTATGTTAAAGTACACCCCTGATAGTACATGTAATTATACAGGTATCTTATTCTTATACGCACAAAAATATAATGGATGCCAAGATTATATAAATGAAATCTATGAAAAGAAACTTATATTTCATATGATTTCTTGTTTTACTTTGGGCTATATATCCGCTTGTTGGTGTGTGAAATGAGGAAAATTTTATACGCACAAAAATATAATGGATGCCAAGATTATATAAATGAAATCTATGAAAAGAAATTTATATTTCATATGATTTCTTGTTTTACTTTGGGCTATATATCCGCTTGTTGGTGTGTGAAATGAGGACAATTTTAGTGCTAGTATTAAAATTAGTTTGACCTAATGTTTTTGTTTTATGAAAAACACTTTCTGATAAGCCTCGTTATTCTTATAAGATCAGCTCACCTAAAAGTAAGGGAACAAACCACAAAGAGTGTTAAAGTGTAATGCAGTTTTCAGTTTTAATAGTATATGAGGAACACTTGTTTTAATCAACATAGTTCAATGTATACAATTCACTCTTTGCATAGTACCTACATCTTAATACCAAAATGAGGTTCTCCCTGGAAACCCAAGAGGAGTTTTTTGTTTTGTGGTTTTCTAACAGCGCACCAGGCTTTTACAAAGCATATGTGGCAATTAAAGCATATGTGTGAAAATTTATATACACGCACAACATGCACTTTGGGGGGGAACCTTATTTTGAGTTGACCATGCAAAGGGTGAATACAATGTACAAGTATGTTTTCATAAGCGTGTAAATTTAATACCTCAAATATTTGATTCAGGTGCAACATATACTTCATACATATATCGTCATACAATGTACATTCAATTCTATGTGTAAAATGCTTGCATACAAATATTTTGAGTGCAATATCACTCTTAGATAGTGAGATTGAGAACCAATCAGAACAAGTGTTAGAAAATGCCATGAGTGTATTAATTGTGTATAATTGCACTGATGTGCAATCTGCGTACTATGTCCAGTTCTTTCGGTCATGTTCTTGCCATGAAGGATCAATTAATTTTGATACATTTATATTTGCTTATATTTTTCAACATTTGGAAACTGTTATTCAGCAGTCTAGAGTCCTGTTCATAATGGTATGTGGTACATCATCTTTGGGCATTATGGCTCCCCTCTAGCATCTTCAATAAATCCAGCCTGTTACTTACACTGACAGGGCAGCCGTGAGCTGGCCCGGGAATAGATGAAAATTGGAGTTTAAAAAGAATATACAGACATCAAAGATTTGTGAAAGTGGTGAGGCAACTTCTTTGAAATGAGCTTATCTTTGACATTTGTATACTCTCAGCCTGTGTGAGTCCTGTTACATTTCAGAGCACTTCATCAATTATCTATTCAGAAACTATTAAATGTAAGGTTTACATTAGAGTAGCTTCTATAGCTGAGACAAAATATATTAAAGCCATAATGTATGATCTTATAATATGAAATTGGATAATTGATTTTCAAACCTGATGTTCTTTGGCATATTTGTAATCTTTACACAGTCATATCCTAACTTACACCTAATGGAATCAGACAAAGTGTTGTGTTTGTGAGCATTTTGAGTAAAGAATAACAAAATAATTAAAATTTGGTGGAAATTGTAAAAGAGCTGCATGTTTAAGACACTATATTGTTCTATATTTTGTACTTTGAAATATTGTATTCAAGAAACATAACATATGTCAATGCATTTGTAACAGAAAAAGCAATAAAAACTATTTCAACAGATTTTTGGGTTTCGTTTGAGTTCTTACAAGTTAAAGTAACAAGCATGGTCAAGTTCATAGTATGCCATTTTCATCAGGAGGTTGTACAAAATGTACATGATGCTGCACCCAGTCCATTTGTAGCCTATTGTGAATATGCAAGACATGTGTTAAAGTGGCCTTGATCTTATATCTAGAAAGTGGTGCAGACCATATTTAAAGTATTATAAATACATGTAGTATGCATTTCTACTTCCATGTTTACTTGTGTCCACCCCACATTAGACTTGTACAATTACCCACCAATAATTACCATCTCATGATCGCTCCTATGATCCAGGGTGGTCTTTGCAGGGGTTAGGGGTGTTACCCCCTCCCCCTGAGTTGGTTTGCTAACTCATCCCCAAAAGAAAATTTCAACCTCCACAAAAGAAAATTTCAACCTTCTAACAGCCCAAATAGTGTACAATTGAAAATTGGCCCAGTATACACATTTTACCTTTACTTTGGGCAAATATTTGTGTAAAATTAAAAATTGACCTGTAAATAAATACAAAGTTCGCCTTAATATTAGCCTAAAGTACAATAAAAAAATATTCATGTTTCGTGCACAATTATCATAGTACCACAGGACCAAATGATGCCCACTGGGAAAATTTTTGTCTTTTTCATTGAGCAAATAAAATTCTTCGACCCCCCAAAAGACTTTGTACAAAGAACACACTGAACACTATTGTCTGTTGTTTCCTGCAGAGAAGCAGTTACTTGTGGCAGCATAACTTCAATTTTCTTATTCACCACACTTACTGCTGTTAATTACCAAAATCTGCCTCATTTAGTGGTGCTGGATCACAAATAAGTTTTCACCTTAAGGGTAGACGAGGTATTGTTGGTCGAAGCAGCCTAAAATTGATTTTTATTATCTAGATCAATATATTATTGAAAACTAACACCTTGATGTTTTTGCAAAAGTTAGTTCTACAAATCGTATACTTTGCAAAATTGCTTAATTTATTGTTGTTAATGAGTTATGTACGTTTTACAAAAGTGTTGTTGTTTCAGCCCTCAAGAACCGCAGCACCTATAAAAGTATATCTGTGATATTTTAATCTTCTACACGCTCGCTATGAATTGAGCAATGCAGTTTTTGCCAAAGCTCACTACCATTTGTAAGATGCTGTGAACTACCAAATCACAACAGTTTAAAATAATTAATAACCTTATATAGTTGGCTTGTTGGTACCAAACTTCTATTGTACCTTAGTTCTTAGACAATGTCAGGTTCTTTTTTATGCTGTTGTATTTCAAGAAACATGACTCATTTTGTTTGAGAAGTTGTGCAATATTTTCAGTAATTATAATCTTGATTTGATTTCTTATAAGCAAGAACCATTTTAAGTTAGTACAGAAAAATCTTCCATTGATGGTGAAATGCTGGCAAACCTTGAGGCCAATATACCTGTGCTGGCACCCCACACCTGTCAAAATAAATAACAATGTTTGTACTCAATGCACTCATTTTGTCTCCGATTAATTTTATTATCATATCCAAAATTTAGTTATGGTGAAACAAAATATTGGAAACAAGTATTTTCATGTTTTGTTTAAAAGTAGACAAAGTAAAATGCATCTCCACACAACTAATAGTCTCCCCTCAAGTTCAGAGTAACTCCATTTTGGATTTCGCAGAGGCAGATTCAAATTGCGTGCGCCAACCTAAATCCCGCAGGGCGTATACACCTGAGTAGAAGGGCTATTTGTCTGTACGCTGGTGACACAACTGCATTAAGGCACTGATTTGAATCTGACACTATGAAATCTAACATGCCATTACTCTCAATTTGAGGTGAGACACAGTATATAACCAGTATAGAAAGTTGTAAGAACGATGAAACGATTATGAGTATACCAAAGAGTAATCACAACAGAATGCTTCACCAACTGCAAAGTTCAGGGTCAATCATTCCATGAAGTGCGCCAAATAATGTCCACTACGCTCTTTCTCGCAGGCATGCAATGTGTATGTGATTTGTTGCAATCAATAGAAAGATCAACCCTCGTGAATATGCGAGAATTCTCAGTACATACAAAGCACAGGGACTTTGCATGTTAGTGTGCTATCTGTACCTCTTTATAATCAATGGAGTATCCATTTTGTTGTGAATGTACGTACTGCACATTGACAAAATACCAGATTACTATATAAACCATCCCTGTATAACCTGCGAGTCTTAAACGATTCATTGACATTTTACACACTAGCTTCCAGAGAAGTATGGCACTTTTTTGCTGTGACTGATGTGTGCACTCCCTGATAATGAGTGACATACACAGGGCTTTGTGTTCCCTTCATGATTGCCGCTCTGCACAAATTGCTTCTTTGACGCATAATTGGCCAATTCAGATTAACTTGTTGTTATGATTGTGAGAGGATTGAATTAGCCAATCGGAACCCCACTTCCATGTTTACACTGTGTACACTCTGAAAATGTAAACAAGTGCCATTTTTTTCTGCCAGCAAGTGAAGTGTCTGCCTCTACATTCAGCATGATACAAGGGACAGTCCTGCCAAACATTATCTTTGATAAATCAAACAAATATGATCAACCACAAACCTATCAAGGCACATAAATCTGCATTGTGTAAAAAAGCAAAATGCAGTCCTTTTATACATACCATTTTTCATCCTGATGTGGCAGTGACGTCAACGCGGTTAAAGGCAGCTGTTTTGTTAAATACACACTGATGTCGCTGCCACATCAGGGTGGAAAATTACAGGGTATTTCACAATTATTGCACCCAAATTTTATTTGTTGCAAATATCCAAATATTTTATGCTTATGGTCGTGTCATAAGGAGCAGACACTACCCTACCAGTGCAACATCTGTTTGTGTCTACATCCAGTTGCTCTATTACGGAAATTACATCATAATTAGCAATTGCTAACAAACTAGCATAATCATTACAAGCAGTTTGACTGAACTCAACACAGATTATATAGGCCAATATCTAATTCTCGATAACGAGAGTACACTGTTGAGTCAGCATACTTTTTGTGGAACAACATAATCGCATGACCGAAGACCATGATTGGTCGATTCTCAAATGATGTGCTCGAGCCGGTATTAAAGCATGTGGTCTTTCCGAAGTATGCTTGATCCAAATATGGTGCATACCCAAGTTGGTTCTCATGATTGAGAATTATATATTTTGCCTAATAGCTATAGCTATTCATATCTCAATTGTTGCAACTGCCAGCTTCGCCAGTATTTGTTTCAGAGCAGTGGAGTTTGATTCAACACAGAGTTGTCATTTTGCTGTAAAGAAGATGAGTTGTAAATTAGTTTACCCAACAAAGCCTCATAATTGGCATGTGAAAAGAGGAGGAATTTTTAAAAATGTATTTCAAAAGGTGGTGTGTTTTTTTTTTTTTTGGGGGGGCAAGCCAAAATGGGGGAAGGGTGATTTTAGTAGCCCATTGAGAGTTTACCTTCTACATAATAATTGCATGGCTACTAAGGCCTATTTAGTCAACCAGAATTTATATGTTGTATAATAAATAGTCTTTGTAAAACAGGGTTTTGATAAAACAACAGCAGTTTAAATTTTTTAAACCGAAACTGTTGCAAGAAAATATTCATTTACCTTACAAATATTTTCGGTAACAACCTGTTACCATCATCAGGCCAGTGAGGCCACACTGCAGGGTTGGCCGGTTAAAACCGCCCCGGTTTAAACCCCGTGGTTAAAACCGGTTAAAACCAGGTTTAAACCGCCTAGTTTTGACCGCTAAAAAGTGGACAAAACTGGTCAAAACTATTTTGATGCTACAAAATCAAATAAAATAAAGGAAAAAGACTGAAAATTTACCTCACTTGACATTTATTTTAATACAAATACTCAAAAATGTTGCCAGTATCATACATTGTAACATTACTTTTTGTTTACTCCATGTAGTGGCTATGCTGGATTTTAAATCCATTAGCCTAATTATTAAAATTTTAAAAGCAATGTTTCCCCCAACCCCCCCAATTGGTGTTAATTTTCTTATTTTAATCATGTCATGTTGAGACTAAGTTATTTGGTGTAAATCTTCCAAAGGACTACAATGTACAGAACAGGTTTCAATGTAGTTACAGCCCTCATTGTTTAAATTAAAGAGGTAGGCCTACAGTACTAGTAATTTTTCATATAATTCATTAACATTCACTGTTAAGTACTTGGCTTTTGATCGGACATTTTTTATCTATATTTTCTTAATTAATGATTTATTTATTAATTAATTGATAAATAAATCATATTATTCTATTATTATTCAAGTAGTGATTATAGTTATGTTATAGACCTGTATACATGATACATCAACTTCATTTAACTCTCGAATACAAATTAGGTTTTGACCAGATTTGACCAGTTTTGACCGGTTTAAACCTGGTTTTAACCGCTTTGTGGACAAAACAGGTTTTGACCGGTCAAAAGTCCAACCCTGCCACACTGACTTGCTGATTGTCTTCACCACACCTGGCTTCTGAAATAAATTTTCAGTAGATCTCAGACCCTGTTTCTTGATCAGGGTCTTGTACTCTTGATCTTAAGATTTGCCACACACAAATTTTGTTGTGGGAACAAGTTACTTTTTTTTTAATTTCAGGGATGTAAATAGGCCTGAAGAAAAAATCCTGAAAATCTGGGAAAAAAACTGGATAAAGCGTGTGAATTTGGGCTAAAAAGCCCCAAAACGGGCTGATAATAAATAAAATTGCAGAAATTTGGACACAAAAAAATCCTGAATTCAGGATTAATCCTACAAACTTACATCCCTGTAACTTGTTCAATATAAGAACAATGTTTTTCAAAACAGCTTGTGTATGTAACCACACATGGCTTACCTTTTTGCAGCCCTCTCTATGATGCTTAATTTTCTTACAAACAAATTAGAATAATGCATAATCAAATAAACAAAACATAAGGTAGTATTTTAATAGTGGTTAAAACCACTGTATATGCGACTTGCCAAACTTTCTTAAATTAGCAATGTGCTCTTATTTAGAAATTGCTACAGTAAGAATTTCAAATAATTGGAACATGTTGGGCTATTTTAGACATGTGCGTAATAATTGCATCCATTCAGTACATGTCTGGCAACCTCCCTGTGGGTGTGCTTTCATAGTCGAGTCACAGTGTGTCCATTCAATTGAAATTCTTACTGCAGAATTCATCTGTTATACTGAAAACTGCTCTCTTTATTATAAGCCTGATGTACCTTTTACACAGCCAGACTATATTATCATATCCCTATAATGGACACATTGTAGCCGAGTCAATAGTCACCTTCAGATTTAAGTCAGGTAACAAAAGTTACTTCAGAAATTGTGTCATGACTGTCATCCATCTGACAACTCATAAATGTAGTTTTATCAGGCACATGCATGATTCTTTCAAGGAACTTCCTTGACAATCTGTACGCACTAACTTTCCTGGGTAAACACATTCATTGGGCAGTGTCACAGCTAGCCAGGCCACCACCTATCCATCCATTAATTTGGACAGGTGAGTTTGTTTTTGGCATGGGTAAAATTGATGCAGTAGACAGATTTATATGCTTGCAAGGTTAAATTTGGATAGGCATTTCTTCCAAATGACAGGCAATCCCAATTTCTAGCCTAAGACACTGCCCTGGGGTGATGTTACTTGGTCAGTGACAGGTCTCCACCACTTCCAAGCGACTCTTCTTCACTTGATGAATATTTTCAACAATGGAATGGATGTTGCGAGTTCTTCTTTCAGTTTATACTACCCCGCTTGGATGCAATTCTGAAGCAACACAACTTGGTGGCTAATGTTTGTTTTTCACTTGCGGAATTTCTTGAAGAGTGGATGAGAGAATTTCTTATCCTTGGAAGATGACCCTTCTGATCTATACTGCATGTAGATCTGGTCATCGGCGCCAGACATAGAACTCATTGTTCCCGCACGACGCACAACCTGGAGGGGAAAAAGTTCAACAAAAATGTCATCAAATTAACAATTTTAAATTCTGACAAAAATATGGTTGAATGTATCCTGGGAAGTATATAGCCTAAATATAAGGAACTCTGCTTTTAAACTAATTATACACCACGGGTAGAAAAGGGGACTTCAATTCTGCCAAAGAGCTCCCTCAGGATATAAAGGAACTCTGCTTTTAAACTAACTATACACCATGGGTAGAAAAGGGGACCTCAATTCTACCAAAGAGCTCCCTCAGGATATAAAGGAACTCAGCACTTTACTAACCCTTTTTTACTTCACTTGCAGCATAGACCCAACGAAACATATATTCTTGCAGCAACCAAATTGTTCAAACTCCAAAAGGAAGATTATTTCATGATACAACTGAGTATACAATTTACAAATAATTCCAAACAAATTACCAATAAAATTGAAATCAACACAATATTATTTTGTTCACCTAACAATATAATTATATTCTCCCATTACTTCATCCCCATATTTGGGTGGGTGGGTGGGACAAAAAAACCATCCTTCCGGTGTGACTGACAAAAAACAAATGATACCAAATACAAGCAAAGAGAGCATAGCCAATGAAGACGCTGGAAAGCTGATAAAAAAGCTGTATCTACCTAAGAAGCATTATGAATGACAAGGAACTTTGCCAGGAAGATTTGGCTGCTCTTAAGGACCCTTAAAGATGCATGCATGGCTAACCAAACCCTTGACCTAACAAGTCCCATTATCTACTTAAGCAATTGAAGTTTTTAAAAAGATTCATACATTCACTTTTTCAAACCTTATTTGTAAAGTATCCTCATTGGAGGTGCTACCAGATTTTTCAAAGGAAAGAAGAAAGGAGTTCAGCTTACTGCATGTTTAAATTCTCATTACTGACAGTCAAACAAGTGCTATTAATACTTGCTGTTACAGCTGCTGTTGCTGATTAGCTATTACAGAGCAGATTACCTGTATGATGATAGCTAACTTCACCATCGACTCTCTTCTGCAGCATCACTGGCAGCTTATATTTCTTGTTTTTGTAACAGTGCTGTTGCTGATTAGCTAATCTTACTTGTGATGATGAAGATATAGCTGACTTCACCAATAACTTTATCTTCTACAGCAACATCAGCACAGGCAACTAATACTTGCTGTAAACAGTTGCTGATTAGCTAATACACATAGTATCTTACTTGTGATGATGAAGGTTTCAAGCTGACTTCACCAGCAACTCTTGTCTTCTACAGCAACATAATATATAGCATCTTACTTGTGATAATGAGGGTCTAAAGTTGATTTCACCAGCAACTTTATCTTCTATAGCATCATCAGCACCAGCAGCCAATACTTGCTGTAAACAGTTGCTGATTAGCTAATATATAGCATCTTATTTGTGATAATGAGGGACTAAAGTTGACTTCACCAACAACTTTCTCTTCTATAGTATCATCAGCACTAGCAGCTAATACTTGCTGTAAACAGTTGCTGATTAGCTGATATATAGCATCTTACCTGTGATGATGAAGGTCTAAAGCTGACTTCACCAGCGACTCTCTCTTCTTCAGCATCAGCATCACTGGCTGCTAATACTTGCTGTAACAGTTGCTGTTGTTCATGTTTGGTTGAGTACTTGAGGTTCTCCTGTAAAAGAGAAGGTTAATTGTTGTGAAGTATTAAATATTAAAGAATGCAAATAACTGAATCCAAATTTTATAGGTGTAATGACCTTTGTCATCATATTTTGTTTATTTAACCAAGAAATAGGTGCGTGTCAGTCCAATTTGTAAGCGCTCTACCTTAACCACCTGATCAGGGAATGTGGTATTTGTAAGCCGGACAAAATTGGTGAAATATACATATTTTTTAATTAAGCTTTTTTCTTAAAGTAGAAACACTGTGATTTTTTTTATTGCACTGGGAGAATGAGTTGATCATAGGAATGTGACCTGAGACGAATCGTCTCAGAATGTGACAGACTTAATATGAGTGAATTTTGCTGACCCCCTTCTTCCGTCGACCATATGGTCCTTATATACATTTACACTTAAAACCAAAAATATGCCATCAATACCATTGCACATGTTCAACACCATTGTATTTTATTTTAAACATTGTGTCACGCAACGCAGGTGCAATGTCACCAACATGATTAGACTAATTTGTTGGAACGTGCATAGGTTTATTGAGAATGTGCTCTGCGTTGATGACTTACCAATAGTTTTGTTTTTATTTGCAAGGCTCTTGGAATATACCAAAATAATCAATTTACTATGTATATCACTGAAGTGGTGGCCACTGACAAACAGATCAAGGGGGAAGGTCACTGGTTAAACTTTTAGTGCCTGAATATTTAGCATATTGTTAGGAGCAACATACAATTGGGTTCAGTACACATACCGGGCATACACTGCGCACAGTAGCATAAGTATGGAGATTGTATGACTAAAAGTGTAACAAATCAATTGACTTAGCATTATTGAAAAAAATTCAATTCATACTAGGACAATGGCCCAATGTGCCCTCTCTGTAACATTGTTTGTATTTACCTCATCCATTCCTGCCAGTTTGGTGATGACTTTGAAGCTGTAACCCTGATTCACCAGGAATCTTTGTCTCTTGAGTGAATAGAACATCTCCTGAGTGTCTTGTGATACTAGAGTGTAGAAGAAAGCATTGAACTCCTCCGCAGCAGCAGCTGAATCAAATATAGTATAGGTTAAATACCACTAATTATTGATTACACAGGTTTCAATGGGAAAATGGCTAATTTCGGGTGGAATTTTCTCACAGTTAAATATCAGGTAAAACTATATGATTTAGATGCCAAATGATCAAAAACTCAACATAGGTTGACCTGAGACTTCTTGTTTTAATGCACTGAACCGTAAACACCTTAAAATGGCAGTGCGCCCTTGAACCTGAAAGTTACAATATTGTAGGGCGAATATTTACTAAAAACCGAAGCTGTGCGTATGAATTTTGGTACTATTATAACAAAAATGTCATATAATGAGAGAAAATATACCATTTTGAAGCATCAAACCCTAAAAAGTACTTTTTTGGTTATATAACTTGATCAATTTGAGCGATTTTAATGCAGTCTTTTCAGATGCCACGCAAACAAATAGTTACTTGTCGCATTTCCATGTATTGCCCAGGCCTATTTAGTGGTATGTAACCAATAAGGTAAGATCTAATTAAACACATGCTAACTAAAGTACAGATAAAATAGTTCATTTAATGAAGTTACCATTTCTCATGCCCTGTCTGCATAGAGACGGTCAAAACAAACACTTCAAACTACAATTGGAGGTCGTAGGCTCAACTATCACCAAATACGCCCACTGCTTGATCTTTCAATCTCTTATACTTCCATCACATCTTTACTTAAGGTTGGTCTGAACCCTGGAATTATGGAAACTTTCGGGCCTCATAACTTCTAAATTGTTGGTCTACAGTATATAAAAGTATACATATTTAGAATGGCAAAGACTTGATAAGTTCATCTGTGAGGTCAAATTTGGGCCAAAATGGCACTTTTGGCCCAAAATCCTAAAAATAACGGTTTTTGGCCCACTTCTTTTTTGTGCACCGTAACAAAAAAAAATTCTTGGAGCCAAAAGTTTTTGAAACTAATTTTTAAAAACTAGATCAAAATATCTAGGACGCGTTTTTTCATTTTTTTGAATTTTGACCAATTTCACCAAAAATATTTGAAATTTGTGCCAAAATCGGGCTTTTTATGATTTTTTGAAAAATCAGCATTTTTTGACCATTTTTGGCGCAAATTTCTCGAAGTTAGTCGAAATTCAAAAAATGAAAAAACGGGTCCCAGATATTTTGATCTAGTTTTAAAAATTAGTTTAAAAAATTTTGGCTCAAGAATTTTTTTGTTGTGCACAAAAAAAAAGTGGGCCAAAACCATTATTTTAGATTTTGGGCCAAAAGTGCCATTTTGGCCCAAATTTGACCTCTCAGATGAACTTATCAAGTCTTTGCCATTCTAAATATGTATACTTTTATATACTTTAGACCAACAATTTAGAAGTTATGAGGCCCCAAAGTTTCCATAATTCCAGGGTTCAGATCAACTTAACCCATGAATACAAATCCGTCCAAATCTATTGACTGGTTTGGCACCATGGGTTAAGTTATTTCTTTTAACTAGTCACCAGCTGCCGGCAAATTACCACTATCTTACTAACCCAGATTATGTGACCATACACCAGTATCCCCTGGGACTTTATGTTAAATGTTTTGTCCATGTGACAAGCCTTGTCAAATAAATGTCACTGAATAGTGCCGCAATCAATAAATGCATATACCATATTGTTTGTAATAAATTTTATTGTATTACCTTTTTTGGCTCTCAAGATACGTCCAAGTCGTTGAGCTTCTTGCCTTCGTGACCCTCCATGTGAGGAAATCTGTATGAGTACATTAGCTTCTGGTAAGTCAAATGAGTTGTCCCCAACCTGATTGACACAATATATAAAAAGAAAAACAATTTTTAACCTTCTGAAATACAGATACATGACTGTAGAAAAACTTCCTGACAAATAATAAAAGATAAAAAACAGGGATTTTTCCTGTTTTTATATATAATATCAGGCTACAAAAAAAACAACATATACAAATGAAAACATGTTTGTTTCTTGCAGGTGCTTCTAAAACCAAGGTTGTTTTTTTAAATTGATTTTTCTCTTATTTTTGTGCCAGAATGTATGGTAAAATATGCTTCAAACGTGACCCATCATATCAAAAACGACCAGTTGCTGGCTGGCTTCATTTTATAAATAAAAAGAAATTTGAGCTTGTTTCACCTCATCAAACATTTATTCTGTATCTGATTTCAACAAGTAAGGTGTAATTTTAAAGCTTTATCCTGATTTTTAAATCCTAATTTTCATTTCTGAAGACAACTGGTAGGTTTTGATGTGATGGGTCACAAATATTTATTGTTAAATATACATTGCTAGTAGGTTAACATAGAACTTTCATACACTCCTACATGGTGAGAACCAATCTGAGCAAATTTTAGTAAAATATAAGGTGTGCGTAAATATTGTACAATTGCACGGTTGTGCAATCTGCGTAGTATTGTGCAGTGTTTTCCAACACGTTAATTTTTCTTGCAGGTTGATGCATGTATATTTGCTTGTATTGTCCAAAATGTTTATTGAAATAGGTTATTAAATGCGTATCATGTGTTGCTCAAGAAATTGTACAAAATAATCCACTTGTACTGTGCTTGTGCATTAGATGCATCAACATCACAATACGCGTGCATTATTTTGTACAATTTCACTCCCAACAAATGATACGCATTTATTAGCCTACAATTGAGTTTGATTTTCAATACTAAATGTAACTGATTCAATCTCACTATTGAGTTTCTTGGTCATTTTATCCATAGAATTGTTGTTTTTTTCTCTTCAGACTCTTCAAATGAAAAAATAAAATTCAGGAAAACTTACCTTAGAAATAAATATTGTATTAACGGCTGGATTGTTCTGGAAATTTTGTAACACCTGGAGTCTTTCCCCTTGACTGGTAGGGCCATAAACATAAGGTCTATAAAGAAATACATATCATAAGGCTATGTAAGATTAAGAACATCAAGATAAAAAATTTAATCTGAATATATTTAAGACACCTTAAACGCAGTATTTCTCAAATTTAATCCAATTTGCTAAGCATGAAAACTGTTAAGGATTCTGGAATATTGTATAGGATAGCTACTTGATAGCTAATCGTTGATCTCAAACCATTGCTTATGCTTTTTAAAGCGCAGTAATTTATTATAGTTTGCTACATACAGGCATAAACCCACAAGCCTCAGCACACTTTACAAAGAAGTACAATAATGCCGAGCAACTGTCAATCAACAAAATTATGGGATAAGTTAATTGCATCTGTGCAAATCAGGTACACATTACGTCAACAACTCCCCAGCTGCGAGTGAATGTTAAGGGTCACAGCCTGTGTAACTATAGTACATCTCGTCTCAAGGTTGAGAGTTGAGAGTAACGTCATGTTGGATTTGGCAGTGAGAGATTTAAATTAAGTGCCCTAACCTTTATCCAGCAGGGCGTATACTCAAGAGTAGGACACCACACCACACCACATCCTTCAAGGATGATTTGTCTGTATGCCGGGTGTCAAGGATGATTTGTCTGTTTGCCGGGTGTCAAGTCTGCCTAAATGCACCAATTCGAATCTACCCCTGCGAAATCCAAGATGGTGTTACTCTCAACCTGAGACAAGACACACTATATCTACTTACTTGTTCATTGCTCTAGCATAGTGTTGTAGTGCAAACACATTGTCTGAGAACACAATGACTTTGTCATTCCTCTGCTCATGGAATCGCACCAGGAACTGACAGGCTCGGAATTTATTGGGGTTCATGGTATACAGCAGCTGAAAGAATAAGATGATTACTGATGATCAGCAGCTGTAGACGATTATATGCTTTATTAATTGGAAAGTTGCCTACAATCTCATAAAAAAAAAAGTTCAAACACCTTAAAGGCCTAACTGGACCTGGCCCCCTCTACCTCTGTACAATGTTGTAACACACACTATGCTCATCTTCACTGTCTGCATAAGATGACCATTGATACAACATTAATATAATTCTTAGTTTCCAGGACTAAAGTATGTGCACTATGGTAACAAGAACATGATAGTTCAGTGAAATTAGTAAACTATGTTTGATGAGAAGTACAATGTTTAATGAGAAGTACAAACCTTCCCCTCCCCTCTTCCCTGTCAATCAATGCTGGGGAGACCGGAGAGCCCAATGGCAAATATGCTTTCATCAACATTGAATTGGGGAAGAGGAGTGGCAATTTACAATTAGTTTGCCAAAGTGTACCAACACTATTTTCCTTGGTTGTAGATTTATTTCCATTTCAGCCAAACCATAGTTACATTTCGGGGTTTTCTTGTTTTGGGGGTAGTAGTTGAAATAAATCAAGACCCGTCCCTACTCCCCTGGGATTGTTACTTACCAGTCTCTTCCTAGTCCTTATAGCTAGATATTCTCTGAAGAACTCTGGTGTCATTGGACACCATACCTCAGCACACTGCACTCTAGCAATAAAACCACGGTTTTGTAATTCCATCCAATTTGCCTCATACAGTTTGGGTCCAATTAAGAAGTTGAGATCAGCAATCTTGTCATCTTCACGTACCAAGGTAGCGGTGAGACCCAGCTTGCAGTGAGCCTGCACTTGGGTTAACACACGACGGAATTGTTTGGCAGGGATTGTATGCACCTCTGTATTGGAAGAAATGTGTGATTGTGAATGTTTTGCAGGCCATGGAAATATTTGTTTCCTTTTTAGGACCTTTAGAGTCTTTGTCAAAAGTTTTCTGCAAGCCCTATATAGCCATGAATGGAACACTGCTATGAGGGTTTATATTCATCATTCACAAAATCATATTCCAAGGAACTCGGCTTGTGTATTTTTGCAAACACAAAATCAGAATTCATGACATTTTGTGACAAATGCTCGTAATTGCATATTTTCAAGCTCATCTTGTTCATGTTCTACCATATCACGTAGTAATAGTCTCAGTTCTAATGTTGACAATGCTTAGTTTATCTTATCACAGCTCAGTAGACATATGGTAACAATAGACGTAGTCCATTAGGCATCAGAACCAAATTAGTTCAAACTTTGGATCGACCGTCGATGCTGCTTTGATGCTTGTTATTAATGAACTAACAACTAATTAATCAGAAATAATACTAAATTTATATTGGTCAATGTCACTACATACTGAGATTCTTATGTTATCTAAATTAACAATACTAAATTAATTGATTTCATAAATAAACTAATTTGTTTCTATTGCCTAAATTCAAATGGAGCTGCTGTCAAACTAATAATATCTACTATGCTCTCCAGCAGTGTTTACTCGGAGGCCGTATGTCTCAATTTTGGCCCAGTGAAAATTATTTTCGGCGCAAACAAATTTGCAATACTGTATTACAATTAATCAATTTGGGGAATTACTGAGACAAAATTGGGCCAATTTGGGAAGAAAATGTTTCATTTGGCGCACCCAATTTCCAGAGAGAGTAAACACTGCTCTCCAGTTTGTTAACAAGTCTTGCATAATTCTGTTCAAATGACTTGAATTTTGTATCTTTTTTTGAAAATTGTATTTACTTGTTAGAATATTTTGCAAGGGTGAATCATTCAGTGTTCAGATGCTCAAGGCAGGGTGTATGACCAGTGAGGTGTGACCCAAATCAGAACAGGCTGCAAGGTCTTTGTTATGCACTGCATCTGCCCTGTAATTCAAATGCAATTTTGTTTTGAGGTGTGACCCTAATTGGAACAGGCCATGAGGTCTTTGTAATTCACTACATCTGCCCTGTAATTCAAATGCAGTTTTGTTTTGAGGTGAGCGGACATTTGTTAAATAAATTGAGGCTGAGAACTTTTGCACCAGACTCAAAGGCATTGTGACATCCTGCTCTGAATTAAGGAAGAGGCAATACATACCATCTAATATCATAAGTCCCCATTCTTGTTCCTTGAGCCATTTCATGACCTGTTCAGCTTCCCATGACCTCTTTGTGGTATGTGCTACCATGGAGTAGGTACTTACACATATACTGCAACCTGCAAATAGTTAAATAAATATTTAGAATGCAGAATAATTTAATCAGAAATCTATGCCAGAACTAAATTATAACTTGAAACAAGCTTGGTAATATGAATTTACAATGCAGTGGAAATAAAACAAAAACAAGAGATGTTACTTTTTCACAACACCCCAAACAAATTGTACATATTTCGTGGACTAAATTAACAAAATCTTGAAAACTACTCACAATCCGAAAAAAATACATTTATTCTCTAACATGCCAGAAGTCACATATCTTGTCTCAAACACACCCCTTATCACTCTTTCTTTCCCATCATTCATGTGTACACTGCACATTTCTCCAGTGCACCCCCTGGTGTCTTGCAAATTGGATTGCACCGAAAAAAAACTTCCAAATATTTCAGTGAAAGCTTATATATACTGAATTTTCAGTTGCTTGAATCATGAATCTCCCGTGACTAAGAAGTGAAGGTATAGGACTCACAAACCTTACGTCATGGGTTTGATTCATGAGCAGGATTCCTTGTTCCCCTTTTAATAAATATCATGATAGCAAAACTGTTGAAATCTTTATAAATAGTATTTGACAAGACAACTGTATCAGGATAAGCACATGTTATGATTAAGTGTACATAATATTACATGCAACACTTACCCATAGGTTTGTCTTTGGCATCTGATGTAAACCTACACACCATAGAGTCATCTACAGTAGACCACAGCTTGAACTGTGACCTCCATTGCTCTACTGCCACACCTGATGTACATAACACCATACAACGCTTTCTTACGGTACATGCTGCTGTTACGCCAACGAGTGTTTTACCAGCACCTAATGACAAAAGAAAGGAACTGATGAATACAAATATTCTTAAAGTTTTTGATTTGTCAAAACCAATTTGAAGAAACTTACTTTCTTGCTGACAGTTTCGTCAATGAACCACTGACTTTTTTGAAGCTTGATATTGTTGTGATGATCCAACAAAACTGACGAAACTGTCAGCAAGAAAGCAAGTTTCTTCAAATTGGTTTTGACAAATCAAAAACTTTTAGATTGTATAATTACCAAACCGGATGAACCTGTTCCAAGGGTACAAACATTGTTTAAGTCTAGAATTGTCTCTAATTGCACCTGCTCCATGTCGTTGTATGTGGCACTCAATCCCTAACATGACATTCAGAACAAGAACCTAACATCAACAAAATGTGAACACCTTTATTTCATACAGGCTAGGCTCTGGTTTTAGCTGCAACTCTTCCGTCCTGTTCGTTCAATTATTTCCCAGTTGTTTGCTGTTTGATGGAAAACAAATAAATTATTCATTAGAAGACTGTTGGCACCTGAGCTGGTAGAACCGCTGGCTTTAACCGTGTTCTATTGTTTTGAACAGTGCAAGGTAGGCCCAATCACTGGTTCTGCCAGGCATTGGCATGTTGAATATTGAAGCCACCCATTCTTCTTTACATGATCTTATGCAGAACACAGCCATCAAATGTGGACAGTCCATGGCTGGACATGAGTCCAAGGTGTAAGAACAAGCTTTTGTGGCCATTTAGTACACACAATCAAGAAAGAAACAAGAAAAGAACACCAATGAATTGAATAAAACTGGTTATAAGCTTACCACATGGCAACACGATGACCCCTGACCTTGCTCTTCCATTACCAAACATTTTCCTCAGACTTTTCTCTTGATATGGTCTAAGTACTGTGGTTGGTTTCAAGTCAATACTGTATGGGAAGGTATAAGGGCAAGAAAGAACAATGAAAAGGATATTGAAAATGCATAAATAATGCTTGTTTTTGCTATTTGCCAAATGAGACTTTTCTGTGCACATAATCATTCCACTTGTTGACCTTAACATGCACAACAGAATTTTGAATGAGGCCATCATGGACATGGTGTATATGGCTGTGTTAAACACACATTCACAATTACAAAGCAACCACAAATTTGAAAACAATTTTAGTAAATAAATTGATGTTTGCTGATAAAGCCCTTAAAGATATCAAAACATTCATGTATAGAATGTGTGTAATCTTAGAACTTTCTTTGACTTTAAGTCCTCCTGGTATATTTTAACTAAATGGAGGCATGCTATTATAACTAGACTGTGAAATACAGCAGTAATCATCCCCAATACATGTGTCAATCAGTTGTCAATTGCTGATCAAAATGTAAGTAATCTCAGAGTACTGTCTACTTAGACTTCACATCTTCTTGAGATATTTAAACTTGGAGAAATGCAGTTGATCATGGGTTTGCATCAAAATGTAGCCTGTTTGGAAGTAACTGATGTAAATCTTGAAATTGAATATTTTAACATCAAACTTATTTTCCTTCTCAGTGTCACATCTGAGTGTTGCTTCCAGTATATATCAATTGGATACATCAAATTTGGTTTGAACACTTACGGTAAGTCTGGATTGTGTGTGTCATTCCTGAAATCATACTCAGCCAAGAGAGGATACTCAAGTTCTATACATCTGCATGGGGAAAAGAAGAAAAGCAAATTAAAATTATGAATCAAATAACAAAATGATGGAGGTACACTATTTTGTTTAGAAAAAATCCAATGATGACATATTGATGTTATGTATATATCCATTGAAGTCAATATTCTTGATTCTTTGAACCTGATTGTAGTTTAATTTCATTATTGATTTCAAATATGCAACTACTTTGGAAAAAATATTAACCAAGATTTGTAATTTTTCTTACATTTAATTGTTTTGATATCGGCAATGTTTTGGTAGTTCTCATCATATTATTTTTTCTAATTATTTACTGGTAGCCATTGCAAATATTTCTCTTTAGCAATGAGATGTGACCCCCATACACTAGCAGTTGTTCAATATAGCTGTTGACTGACACACTGCTGCTTAACTTTTGTCAGGGAATAATCCAATTGGGAAATGACAGCAGGCTTCAACAGTAGTACAGCTATGCAAGCCACCATTAATTACCCTGTCATCGTGTATCCTCAAACAACCTACCGTATGCGACGCACAGGAATGTGTATTGTACGCACTGTTGATCGCGCATGTGGGGTACTAACATACATACTGTTAGCACCACAGCACCCCAATGGTGGCACCCATACTGCATGTGTTAAAGTTCTGATTCCTGGTGGTTTCTTTTTATTCATGCTTAGTATCATGCAAATGACAACCAGCCATGTCCTGCCAGGGCCTTGCTTTTGTATATAATTGTCTCCCAATTAACCATGCATTTGACATGCATCAGAAATTTGAAATGTATTATGGAACATTCAGCATGTAACCTTGTTACAATGGTGTGCTACAACAAGGCATGATTCAGAAGTTGTGCTAGTCTGCAACAAAAACACAGATATTCTCTTGTGTCAGTCACCACTTACAAGCATAACCTAATGGCTAGGAAAGATGAGATAAGAATAAGAATCCCATCTATTCTATTTTTCACCCCAATGTAGCAGTTACGAAAGTGAGCATTTCATAGGGCGCAGCTTCAAATCACAAGCATTCGTTCAAAGTGCTGGTGCACACGCTTAAAGACGCAGCATAAATGTGGGTGCAAAAAAGCTGCCTTAATGCGTTGATGTCACTGCCACATCAGGGCGAAAAATGATCTACTCCCCATTCCAGAAAAAGATAACACTAATTTTTTGGGATAAAAAATATTATCAAGTTCTGCCAAATGAAATATAACTCAATCCTAATCATTCATTTAGTCCTAACTGGAGATAAAAGAAAAAGTTCACTATTTTACTAATTTCTTGAAAAAAAGAGCCAAAAACATGTTTTCTGACAATCGAGTGACAAAAATCACAGACTTGGAACAAGTCTAAGCATTCAAAATCTTTAGTATATGCCGAAATCTTGCTCTAATTTTCACTTTTTTGTGTTACTTTAATTAAATGGTTGGTTATAAGAATGAAACATGTCTTTTCCAAAAATTTGAATGCATAAACTGAAATTAGCTGAAATTGTCACAGCATACGAAAAACACCCTAAAAATGCATGTTTTTGGCCTTCATTTCCAAAAATTGCCCAAATATTAAAATTTGACATTTATTGCAAGTTAGGACAAACTAAAGGATTAGGATTTAGCTATGTTTCATTTGGCAAAACAGGATAATATTTTTTTAATCCCAAAAAATATTGTGTTGTATTTTTCTGGAATAGGGAGTAGTGACCTCAATTCCCTAAATGCAACTCACTGATTGACTTACTTTTTCTGTAGGGTTTCAATCTCATCCTGCTTCACTTCAAATGAAACAGTCTCCAGATCTTCTCCTTCTTCCTCCTCTTTATCAATCTTCTCATAGAAATCAAAGATATCAGATGGAATCTCATTGGAGGTACCATTCTCACCACCATTACCATCTTGACTGGCGCCGTTTCCTTGACTACTGGTACCTGGTTTGTTCAACTGATAACAGTAATAAGCATGATACACTTAATAAAACCCTGGTAACTTCAAAAAAATATTTACCGCATTTGATCTAATTTGCACCCAGAGCTTTAAAAAAATGGACATTTTTGATACAAACAATGCTTTAACCTGCCAATAATTCAGGGAAACATAAATAATATACATAAAGTAAATGTCACAGCTATTGCTGTGATTCAAATAGCATTTTTTGTACCCTATAATTAATCTTAAAATGCATTGAAAGGGGCCGCTTAAACCAATGAAGTTCATAGCAGGCACTTAATAGGGGTGGGTGCTAAAAGTAAAATACGGTATCTATAGAAAAATCATTTAATTTGTGTACATAGTGGTGCATACTCTTTGCGTGGCTGTGCATTGTAAGCTGTTGTATGCAGATAACCTTGCATATATGGACGTGTAACACTCGTGTATTAGCATGATTAGTCACGGAGTAACAAGCGTAGTTAGTTGAATGTTCCATGATGTATACAAATTAAATAATTTTTCTATAGTTGATTGCTTTTGTAAAATGGGCCTTTACAATATGTCACTATTCTTTTATGATGAATCAATGGACAATGTTAACTGCACAGTTTTCATGCAACTACATCTCCGAATCCCATATAATAGTCTCATTCAAAAGTAATGAAATGGAAATATACTTGGTATTTCTATTGACTGTACATGCATGTCAATATGATATTTTACAAGAGTAGAGCACAAACCTTGAGTACAGACTGCTTTGTAAGATGTGACACTTGTAGACCATCACCATCTCCTGTATTCTCGTCACCTACTTCAGCCCTCAGACGACACTGCTGAACGATGGGATCTTTTAACAGACGCTGAAGGACTTCCTATCAATTGTAAGGTCAAGAGTATTAAATATTGTTAGGGATAGAAGTTGGGTCAACAAGTTTATGTATACATTGGTTTGTGATGATTAAAATTTGAGGTTAGGTATTTTCAGACAAACAACAACAGGAAACATGTATCAGTCTGATACGTGTTTCCTGTTGTTTTTTGTCTCTTATTTTAATTTATTTGTTAAAAGGACATTCAGTGATTTTTAAATTGAAAATTGTGTCCACACATTTTGTTTTACAGAGACTTTACATATATGCATTTTAAAAGTTTCGAGGAAAATTCATTTTGGCATATGGATCATATCGTCACTCGCAAGACATAGTGGCATATGTGAAGGACAAAATATGTTTCTGAGAAAAACATGTTTAAAGGATATGTTACTAATAACGGAGTCGATACTCCTCCATATCGGGAGAGGCACAAAGCAAATAACCAAAATGACACAAAAAACATTTATTGAATTTTACAAACATTATACAATAACCCAATCTTTCTTTCTTTACTGCTTAAAAAACTAGTCAAGTAAAGAAACAGAAAAAAAACACTTGAGAAACTTCTTGAAATTTCACTGTTCACTGGGCATATTATGTAAGATGATATGAGAGGGAGAGAAAAGAGAGATTGGGAGAAAGAGAGGGAGAAAGAAAGAAAGAGCATTCAAAGGAGAGGGAGAAAAAGAAAGAGAACAATAGAGAATGATAGAGGAAGAACAAGTTGTGTTATATAAGATGATATTAGAGAAAGAGACATAAAGAGAGAGGTAGAGAGATAAAAAGAGGGATAATGCAACCTGATGATATGTGAGGAAGAGGGACAGATAGAGAGAGGGTGGGGGAAAGGAAAGTTGAAGCAAAGGAAAGTGACACAGAGAAAGGAATTTAATTTAAGGGAGAGAAAAGAGAAAATAGAGAGTTATGGAAAGAAAAAAAGTTTCAATTTGTGGCTGAAAGACAGGCCATTCACCCCATGCACTCCACAGAGCATCCATGAATCCCCTGAGGCTGATTTTGAACTTGGAAGGAAAAACAAAATCAGTAAATTAGACAAGTGAATTCTGAACAGCACTGCATGATGAAACACAGCTGCATACTTAAAACAGAAACTGTTTTAAATTACACAGCTGTGTATATTACTGTTTTGACATCATCTTTGTCATTTTCAAGATATAATAGGTGCATGTCATGCAAGATGAAACCCTTTAATTAAAAATTAATTTTGAGGCAAGCCCTATAGTTAGGAATTCAATATAGTACCTCTCACTCTAGGTGTATATTGGGAAAAGTGCAATAATTATGCCGGAGGGTGAATTTCGGAAAATGGTCTGCCAAAAGGAAATTGGAAAGAGTTCTGATGTAAACCCCAAGTTACTTCCTTAAAGGAATAATCAGCCTGAATAATAATTTACTTTGAAAGCAGAACACCCTAAAATTCAATGAAATTAAGATTTAAACATTTTTGGAACAAGCATATTGTATTAATACACCCTACAAATCAGGGGTGCGATGGCCTCATGTAATGGCACTCCACTTCAAAAAGGTTGCCGACCTATCTTATATCATTCCAGTTGAAATCATACACCCCCTATGGAAGACATTATCTTAATTTCCAACACAGGGAGTATAGATATCAAATGAAGTCAACCTTTCAGGTAACCTTGTTTAAAATTCACACTCCATGTGTAGAAGATTAAGATCATGTCTTCCATGGGGGTGTATGGTCTTCAACTGGAATTGCCCATTATGTTTACTCCACAAAAAATAGGTAAGGTGCAGTTCACAATCTCAGTGTTATTTCTTAGCCTCAAAAAGTTTATCTTAGAAAGAAGAGAGAGATAGAGAGAAAGACAGGGGGTTGCCCTTGGGGAAAACCTGAATAAAGATGAACCAAAATCCAAACCAAAACAATGAGCTACAGATATACAGGTAGGAAATGATTTCCCCACTGACCTCATAAGGGATTACATATCAATAGTTCACATATAAATCATGATATATCTTAAGGCTGCCTCATGTATGGCTACTGAATGCTGAATGCAGTATTTAAACCTGATATCAATTTTAAAAAGCAACATGTCCACTAAAAATGTTTAAAAAAATATCCACATAAGACCAAAATAATTGTATGTCTTAGAACTTGCCAAGATTTTTAAAGTCCATGGATGAATGTATTTTTCCCTTGTTTTTTTTTGCTTTCAATCTCATTCAAAATAAGCTTAAGATGTTCAAAACTTTCATTCTTGTACACAAAATGAAATATTCTCACAAATTTAAAGACTAAAGTGTTAATCACACAGTTCTTCCACCAAATATTAATGCTTTTAAACATATTTGAAGGAAAAATATTAATGTGGTGTTGCAAAATGAACGCATGTGGCAGCTTTGGGACATATATTTTTTCCCAGCAGCATAGTTCATATCATCTTTTGCCCCTCAACACTTCATAACAACTCTTACATAATATGCTTTAGGGATTCTTTTCAATACTATCTCCATATTAAATCTGGGGATAATGTCAGTAGCAACTTGCTATGTTGAGGCATGAGACAAAAAAAAATTTATTACGTGCAAAAAAAAGATGTTTATCACTTAGCCCAAACTGTTACATAATAATGCTATATTGATTTCAAAACAGGGAAAAAAGCTAGTCAACCAACCAAACCCCATATTTTTGGTTAATTACGGCAAAACTAACAATATTTTTATGCAAAATTGAAAACATCCATATCAACATTGCCTTCAGCATGCTTTATGATTGATGAATAAAATTGAATTGAATTGAAGTTATTGGGTCACATATAGCTTCGGTTAGTTGTAACCAAAAGCAAAGATTTTGAATGCTATTGACTACAAATTCTATGAGATTGCATGATGATGAACAAAATGTATCTAATAATATCACACATAACTCTTAAAGGATATAAATGTTACAAAACTCCTTTTTCCTAAATGAAGAGATGAGTAAATCCTTTGGCTTACAATTCCCTTGTTTTCTTACAAAACAAGGGCAGATTACATCAAGGAGGACTCACCACTGACACACTTGTTGTCAATTAATTCCCTCAGGTAGGGTAAATATAGGTCAGTGCTGTTATGTGTATCTCTGTCCTATATGGTTTCCCAAATAAGGCAGTCCTACTTTCCAAATAGCAGACACATTATAGGCTTGCAAGGCATATATCACGACATCATGTCCTGTCATTTCCTTTATAAGAACTTTTGTGATCTTATATTGTATATTGAAAAGTTAGAGGATAATACATGCAGGGGCAATGACGATTGAGCAAACCACAGTAGTTTAAATTTACACTCATAAGTTGATTATTTGTCTCATGTCCCATGAAGACTTAAAAATCTTATGCGCTATGTGCTTTTTATTTCATTTTTTGTGTGTAATTAAACAACATAAATTTTGGGTATTTTGTACCTCCCATATATAAATGCAATTACAAAGTGTTGTCGACATGAAGTTGATATTCGATCAGAAACACATTTGAAACTGAAGATCATTTTATAACCAATTATCGGCCTAATTTTTATTATAATGTAAACACAAATGATTAAAAGAAATCAATTTCAACTTTTGCAATTTTGCTAAAACAAATGCACAGCATAAATCTGATTGCAGGGGATAAGAGATAAACTGTTAATATTTTTGGGCCTTAATCATAAATTCATATGTTTATCATACGACTCAATTTTAGTACACAAACCAAAGTAGACTGTACATTGTAGTGTGTTATTGCTGTCTTGTCAATTAGAAAATTCCTATGGGATTTATAAACTTTTAAAAATAATGCATGACACCGTCAGGTCCACTGATTGCTATTAAGTCCAGTTACTGCTCCATGCCATTGAAAATGCAACCAAGATGAGAGCCAAGATTTCACTGACTGGCCTCAAAGAGGTTAGATCATAGTTTCATGACAACATCTTAATTGAGGACTCCTCTGGCTCAGAACCTAAGTGTATCCTTTGTGTAAAAGAGAACAAAATTACCCTAGCATAGAATTCTTCTGTTGAAGGATTACACAGCTTTATTCTGTAAGCTGCTTTATTCTGTAAGCTGCTTAATTCCTCAATGGAGTCTTTACACTAGTCTTATGCATGAATATCTTACAATAAGGATACACCAGGAGCTAAGCAAAGTTCAGACATGGTTTTCTTCTACATGACTACACTTGATCACGGCCACAAGCATCTAAATTAATGGGAGAAAAGTTGCATTAAGTAATATATCTTGATGGGTGAGCTTTTTCTGCATTTCCCAACATATTTTGGCTTCTCATTTTGAGAACTATAATTACCAATTGAGTATAAAGTTGACATACTTACAGGGTGCGTACTCTCCACAAAGTATCTGTTGTGCTTCAGGACCAGTTTCACTTTTCCATAACTCAAAGTACAAAGCTATCAAATTAAACAAAATACAACAAAATGTGTTGTCAAAGAAAAACAACTTAACTGGTATTACGTATACTCTTTCATCTGGGGAAATGTTCAAATTGTATTTAAAATAACTAGCGGGATACCCGCGCTTTGCGCGGGTCCCCGCTAGATGAGTAAATGGGAGCGTTCAGTATAACATTAACAGGAAGAATTACTGAACAGATAGAATCATTGAAAAGGTACATTTTTATTTATCTAAATCTGTCTCTTCTATACATTTTCTTTTATAGTTTCTTCTGCTTAGCTTGTGATTTTCCGTTTCCATGTTATTTATTTATTTAACCCGTTCCCATTATTTTCTAAATCTGTTCTTTCTTACATTTCCCTTTTAGCATCTTTTCTTATTTTCTGCTTGTGATTTCCCGTTTCCATGTTTTTTACTTAATTCTGTTCTCATTATTTTAGCTTATTTTTTTCTTACATTTCCTGATTAGTTTCTTTCCTTCTTTGTTTCGTTCCAGTTTCATTTAGTTAATTTAACCCGTTGGCCTAATTACTCGTACCCTTTTGTCCTCATTTTAATTTTATTTTTCTTTATAGTACCGCTTCATGTTGTTTATACAACACACATCTTTTCCCGTATTTATTATCCTCTCATAGCGTGTCTGCGGACGTGTTCACCGGTATCCGTGACCCGTCCATGTACCTTTTGTCCTTTATTTTTCCTTCTTTCCGTATTATCATGTCCACTGGTCTCTGGGTGCATAAGTGTGGCTCTGCGCCGTTCTTGTGCGCATTGGCGTAATCGCGCATTACACGCTGGCGCCCGACGCTGCGCTGCCGCCAGCTGCAGTGATAGCGTAGGCTGGTAACCGATTTTCATGACAAAAAACCCGTTTTTACCCATATTTTTACTGTTTTTGCAGCCAATTCTTGACCGTTTCCAACCAAATTTTCGCATAACCGTCTCGGTATATGGTTCAATGTCCCGTATGAATTTGGCGACATTTGGATTGAAACTGACGGAGCCTTTATACACGATACATACATAGATACATACAACATTCCCCTATTTATAGTAAGATTCTATTCAAGCATTCAAGAAGAAACCAGCTTGCATTCCTGCTAGATGCAATCACAGATGTTGCAACCACAATCTTCAGATGACCTAGGATCATGTAAGGCCAGTTTCTCACATGAATCACACATACACCGTGACACATGAAGCTCTACGTTAAACCATTTATCTTGAGTCATTTCTAGTTTCTTGGTTTTTATATCTTGACCTGCTAAACAAATCCCATGATAAGTTGATATCCCATCAAGTAATTTTCATTACATAATTATTAGATCAATTTGACAAAATAGAAGTTGGAGAACTTCTAATTTGAGAGATCAGTTGGTTATGGGAGTGTTACAGACTCATATGAATAGAGGCCGTCAGCGTTTTTCATGCGTGACTCATGACAAAACTGTTTGTATGACATGATTCGTACCCATGAGCTCCTCATTTACTTGCTTGATATGATTGACCTCTATAGATTGACTGACTGCTAGTATTGCTCTATACCTAATTCACCTGTTGTTCATGCCCTGAAACTTTGAACAGAGTTTACTAGTATCCACAAGGCTGCCACTGTGACGTCACACTGATGGCCTCTATTATCACTTTGTGAGCTATGCTATGAGTATGTTGTAATTATTAAATAAGACATCCTTAACTACATAAGCAAAGACTTTTAATAGCACATATTAATGGAACTAGAACAATTCTCCTACAGCAAGATTATACGTATTTTGACTCAGGTTTCTATTTTTAGGGTCAGTCAGGGCACCAGAATTGATCAAATATTTTTGTTCCAGCACTTACTTTAGTTCAGGTGGTTTGAGAAGGATACGGTTGGTTGAACGGAAACGCATATTTGTTTAGCTAATATTTATGTTAGTACCAGTATTCTACATATGTTCCATTTTTTGCCGTATGTTGTCATTTGTTTTAAAGATCTAGCCTTGTTCAAGCTTATAATATAAAGTATTACCTTAATAAATTCTATAATGCCATCTGGAATGGATGTTTTACTAAGACGTCGTAAGTATTCAATGATGTCACTGGTTTGAAGGCCTACTGACACAGCTGCATAGAGGGAGTATGCTGTCAATCTGTTAATGCAACAACATCAAGAAACAATGTTGAAAGACTATAGGTAAAGGCTGTCTTGTGTATCATTTGTATTCATACTGTTATTTCATGTAAAGAGATACATCTGTCAATAACCTAAAAAAATGTTAACACCTTTGTTTTCATAACATGGTTCAATTAAGGGTCAGTACAACATGTGTTTATATTTTTTTAATTTAAATCATTTTTATATTTTTAATTCCAAGAACTGAAAAGAGACCAGTGGAATGCTAGACATAAACACATAACAGGTATTTGCAAAAAATCAAAACATGTTTTTACATGTGAAAATTTCAAAGAAAACATTTGGTAAAATCATGGAAAAAACCCTGTTGAATTCTGCACCTTGAAGATGAATTTTTAGCAATAGATAAAATGCCATCATAGAGAAATTGTAATTGTATCCAAAAGTTGTAGCATAAGGAATGAAGTAAAACAGCCCAATTAAAGAAAGCAATTAACTTACATTTATCAAAAATGGTAAAAATGAAAAAGTTGATTTAAGTCAATGATTTTTTTATTTGATTTAAATTGCGATTTAAATCAAGCAACCTGGATGATGATGATAAGGCCAAAAAAAATTATTATGTTTGGTTGCCTTCAGAGACCGACCCAAAAAATAGAAATCTTGGGTCTTTTTTTTTTTTTCAATCACTTTTTTAGAAGAAACATTAAATTTGGACAATATCAATGACATTTATTTTTGTTATTCACTTATTTTATTTATTAAATGCATATTTGAATTAAAAACAAGAAGAATACACAATTTATAAATTGTGTCAAGCCCTATACTGGGGAATACTACCCCATTAGAATGACACAGTAGGTCTCGGATTCAGTATTTAGAAAGAGACCACTATTAGTATTACTAACCTGTATTCATGGATATGTTCAGGTCGACACACAGGTTCCGAGATAGCGATGAGGAAATCATGTGCATGTTTGTAGACAGGGGAAAAAGACTCCAAGAATACATGGCCATCAGGTGCCTAACACAGTAAATATAATATTCACAATTAATAATTTTCATGTTCAACATTGCGAAGAGGTAATGAGATTTTAAAACTTAGGTTCATAGGTTTACAATGACAGCTTGGATAACACAATCACCACAAAGGTTTAGCTGCATTAGCTGCTTGGAGAGCAAAAGGGTTAACAGCCTTTGTTTAAACTTAGCAGTTAACAGTCATGTGCACCAGGCAGCTATTGCGATTAGCGTTGTGTGCTCCAGCAGTAGATATTATGTTGTGACTTGAAATAAACAAGAGATGGATTAGATATTTGATCTTTTGAGAAAATGATAGGTAGGTCAAGAAAGAGGGGGCACATACATGTAATTACTTACACATGAGATGCAATCGATATTTTAATTATTTGAGAAAAGAATAGGTAGGACAAGAAGGAGAGCATGTAATTTGCTTAATTGGCAGTGGTATTAGATTATCCAGGAACAGTAAGGCATGGACTTGTGGGTACACTGGTCAGAACATAGGGCAGTAGCAACCAAGCTCAATTTCAGCAATCACCAATCAACTTGCTTGACTACATACAAATTGCAACAATTTGTCCCTCAAAAAATGTGTAAATGCAAAAAAATGGCCTACATGTAGCTACTAGATTAACCCTAACCCAACCCATGTTTTTTTTGGTATTGGAAGGAAAAGAAAAAACAAAAAAGGAGAGAAGATGAAGAAAGAAGTCGCTAGGACTAGGTATCCCCGGGATTCAAACCTCGGACCCCTCGCATGCCACACAGAAGATCACCAACCTTTAGCCACAGAGGTTACGCTGCCCTGGGAAGCGATTCCCTGGGGATATGTGACTTAGGCTGATTGCGTCATCAAGTCACGTGGGATGCATGCACGCATAGTGGTTTTAATAGTGAGCTTTAGTGAGACTTAGTTCTGTTAGGGGTAAGAGGACGGAATAGTAGATTAATGTCTTTAAGTGTCACCTGCTGTCTTCTCTAATTCAAGAGAATGCAACTTGTGATACACATATTGCTCCTCTTCATCATGTGATGTGCCCTGAGTAATTTGATTTAATTTAATTATTTAACTTTGTTTACAAGCTGCAAGTATTTCATGAGATGGGAAAGCCCCTTGTAATTGCAAGATAATGGTGTGGAAAGTCATTTTGGAATTCCCCAAATTATTGTAAACAAAGTCAGAGCTATGTTTGGAACTTGGAAATCCCCAGTTCATTATTGCACCATCAGAAAAAAAACCCAGGAAGTGATGTAATGTGAAAGGTGAATGTGTATAATTAATCTTGGGAAATCCCAAGATTGCAGCAATGTTGTGAAAATGTGATTGAAGTAATGGGTTATTAATAGATGATGGGTTTTTTGCATGAGTACTGATATAAAAGCCTGAGGCTTTTGTTTGGACTTTACAGAATGCCATGGGAGATTGAGAAACTCCACATGTGTGTGATGGTCTTCGTGCTTCAAAAAAGATGTACATTTTAACCAGTTTATGTAGCCAATAATTGAGCTATTTTAATACAGCAACGAAGGAGATAGCGAGCAAACAAATGTGCTCTTCCTCATCAAAGGATTAAAGTTCTTCTGTCGAATTGCTGGAGTTTGCTGGGTTTGTGAAGGCCACGCATCTGTCAAAAAATAGCGGAGCTGTGTTAAGGAAACCTGTTCCCTGGAAAAAGAGTGATTGGTGAAAGAAACACCATAATATTGGAGAAAGCAGCGCAAGGAGATATATTGTGGAGAAGACAAGTAATAGGAGCAAGCAGCATCATTTTCATGTGAGGATTTCATACGCAAGGATATTTATAAACGCAAGTGTACACTGGACTTCGCTGATTTTCTTGCAGGACAAGTGAATAAGGATATATTACATCAGTCGTCCAGAACATTAACATTGCAAGAACTCTAGGATCACCAACAAGAAGACCGCTGGTTAAGTACTGATAGAATAAAACTGTGATTGTGTGATTTTAGTGTATATTGTTGTTATATGTACCAAGCATACTTTATTTTCAATTAAAGACTTAGATTTTGTTAGCTTAATCAAACAGTGTATTTGTGTTGTGCATTCGTGTGAGTTCGGGTAAAAGGTGATTTTGGCCTTGAGTCAGTACGACTCGTAACCATCACTATACAGAACCAACACTGATGACCAATGGATATCTTATATGTGGCACATATTTACAACTTCCAAGTTATTTATGACACTAACGATGGCATTAAAAATACACTTCTGTGAGTGGGTCTATGGTCTAATATACTTACCACCCACAATGGTCTGGCTTCATGGTCAAGTTTGAGTGTCATCAGCTGCCTGTAATCTTTGGCACCAAACTCATCCTCTTTTGTTTCTTCTGCAACTTGTCTTGAAGCTGACTCGGGTAGCTCCTCTGTACCTAGAAATTAGTCCAAATGTTTAATAGAACACAATACATTATACTTTCTTCTTTTATACACATAAATCTATCTTGCCATGACAGTGCACACATATAATTATTACCGTATTGCCTGTAATAAACGCCCCGGAGGCATTGCATTTTCCAAACTCGGGGCATTTATTGAAGGTGAATTGTGAGTGAAAAAAACTTAGAAATCAGTTAAATTTCCCAATGGTGCTCCTGTAGAAAGGAGGGATTTATGACTACCTAATATGGTGTCGCCCACAGAATTACGTGGAAAATGATATTTTTGTGGCACATACAACAAAATTACACTGGTAAGTGCATCATCAAGCAAGAATCTGTTGAAATTCTACCATAATTAGGCAATGGAATGGATGGAAGTGTGAGTCATATAATAGGTTTTGTCCATGCGATTTAGCGATCGTCACACATAAGACTGACATGACTACAAGTTTTAAGCTTAGTCACACAATATAGCATTTTTTCACAGAAAAATTGGATGGGGGCGTTTATTAGAGGGGATCGTTTATTACAGACAAACAATACGGTATTCAACCTAATTAGCACCCTGGGCGCTTCAGTCAGCTTTTTCTGGGGGAGCACTTATTAAAATTATGAAATGAAAGTTACAAATGGGATTTTCCAGGCAAAAACATTCAAAATACAGAGCATCTGGAGAAAAAAAAATCATCATAATCCTAAACTGGAATGTTTAGAAGGTAATTTCATTCAGATGGAATTTAGTTGTAAATGCACATTGAAAAGGGGGCACATAGACTTTGTCTGTGGAAGGCACTTTTAGGGGAGGGTGCTAATTCAGTAAAATAAAGAGTATAGACTCTGTCATATAGTGTGTTACACATGACGGGCAAAATAGATCATTATAGATGCATACATGTGTCACATGTACCGATCTGAAGGTAGTCATAACTCTTGAGCACCAACTCATTTATTTGTCATAAAACTCACAATGACATATATTTTGAAGATCTTGAACATTTTTATACTTGTTCACATACTTAAACAACAGCAAAACAGCCAAAATTTGCTGTCGGGCAGGTAAAATAGCAACATTACATTTCCAACTATTTCTGCTCAACCTCCACACTCATTTTCTGGTAGAAATATCAAATTTTCAGCATTCTGGATAGGGAAAAGAGCCTGAGACTGGTAATTTTTTATCAGGATTACTTGCCTGACTGGCTAGCATTATTAAAACATTGGCTACCAGACATATAGAGCATGAGCTCAAGATGATGAGGTCATCAGTAACAAAAGATGACAACCTACCTTCTGGACCAAGTGAATCCTCATCTTCATTGTAATCAAAGTCATCTACTTTAGCTCTCTTGGACTTGCGACTACCTGAAAAACAACATACACAAATAAAAAATGAACAGTTGCATGTATTTGGCTGACATTGGGAACAAAATTGGGCTCAAAATCTGTTAAAATGTGAGTTTTTTACCAGATCATATGGGTCAATCGCTATCATGCTGCTGAATATAGACTACCCGGTCAGAGCGCAAATAAGAGCAGCACAATAATTTATTCTTAATGATTACAAGTCTAAATCCCCTGCTGTGCGAGCCAGATGGTCAAAGACCTTGGACTTCAACCACTCTGTACAAGGAGGAAAGCAAGAAGACTCTGCGCATTTAAACAAGCAAGACTTGCCGGTGACCTGTCCCGGCCCATTGTAAACATTCTGCAGTATGTCCAGCACTGTTTGCGGCATCATCATCCTAATTCATATTCTACAATATCAGCTAACAGTGATTGTTAAAAAAACTCATTTGTACTAAAAACAATCTGTGACTGGGACTCTCTGAACTGCCACATGATCTAATCAGCATAACAAAACCAAAAAGCTTCAAAGCAGCAATAACTAAGCACCTACATGTAAGTGAACAAGACTAGCAAGAAACCACAGCGCAGATCACAAACCCTGGCCATTTGATTCCATATTGGAGAGTTGGATTTTATTCTACTCAACAGGGTTCGCAGGTTTTTGCCGCAGGTGGAAAAAAACATGGTTTAAACCGTGATTTTAACCGCTTGGCAAAAACAATTTTTGCCAGTTTTTGCCGGCAAAAATGGCAAAAAAAAGAAAAAAAGAAGTGATTTTATAGTTCAGTTTTTCATCTCAAAATAAATTATTAAGTTACAAAAATCATTTCCTGAGTGTAACAAGGCCAGATTTTGTAATTATAAGTAACATATTAAGAAATTAAAGGCATGTGTTTTCATTGCTCATTTAACCGAAATGTGGCATATATCAGATTCAAAACTTTTTCATTTTAAGGACTTGATGAGACAAACATTATGTTGAATGATTCATTAGAAGTTGTGTGCTGCTGTTTATGAGCTTTCTGTTTTTTTTATAAATATTTGAGGCTGACTATTATGTGAGTTTTTGCCGGTTTAATCCAGGCAAAAACTGGCAAAAACAGGTTTTTGCCACCGGCAAAAACCGAACCCTGACACTCAAGAGGGCATTTTTAGAAGTGAATATTCAGTGAAAAACACTTTAAAAATATTAATAAATAAATGAATGAATGAATGAATGAATGAATGATTGGTTTAAAAACTACTTAAGGGGGACTACACCCCTGCCCAATTTTGTGCCTATTTTTGCATTTTTTTCTCAAAAATTATAGCGTATTGGTGACAAGTAAGTCATGTATATTACAGGGGTAAGGACTACAACTACTGCACTATACTCGGACGAATACGGTAATATCTGTAGCATATCCAGTTTGGTACAAAATAGTGTTTTGAGGTTTCTGATCGTCACAATTTTCACCCAAGACACAATTTTCTCCAAATTCCCAAACATCTTGTTTACTCCTTGTTATCGTTGTGACCAACATCATTTTTTACTTTTAGTCTCAATCAAACCCAGAATGCAATATTGACAACAGAAACCGGCTGTAAAATGAGATGGTTCATCTCATGACATTCATTTCGACAATTTGTTGTGTTTCATCAAGTCGGCGACCACATCATGACCATGTTTGATCAGACGTCTGGGGTCACTGGCTTGGAAATAATATTAATTATATCAAATATTCCAAGTTACATCCATACATACATACTTCTTAGATTTTAACTAGAATCTGTCAATCTGATATGGTAATTTTCTGCGATTCTGTTTCACCGATCGGCACCAGCCAAACCGACCTTCCTTTTTAGTATAATACGCGCTATTAACCAATCAAGGATCATCTAGGGAGTTTACTAACAATGACATCAGACATACATGTAAACTACAGCAGGAATTCCAATTGAATGAACGTAGCCTGACATAGCGTTACGTTTTTTGTGTTAATAATGCGGAAGTGAATCCAACCGTCCATGCCAACGCATAAGTTGTGATTGGCATGATTGGTTAGCAATGTTGTATCCAAGGTCTTGCGTTCGCATATAGTTTGAAATATGCGATATACGATCGCACTTGGATCGAGTAGGCCTACAGCTGTTGAAAGCTGCGTTCAATCAATTGGAATTCCTACTGTAGTCTTTTATTTTGTCTTTAATTATATGTTGATTATAGACCTTTTTCTGAGGACATCACCTTAGAATCGATATTGGGGTCTCAGATGTAAACAAACAACATGTGCGTTTCTCACTTGCCCACGGTGTGAAAAAAACATATATATTTTCTCCTCTGTTTTGTTATCTTTCACTTTAGCTATGCCCAGCGAGGTCACGTCACACTCAGTGTGACGTGCCCTGAACTCCAAATAACTTTCGTAAGCGACAAATTGCAGAAAAGCGTGCCAATTTAAGCTTCCTGTAATATCTATTGCACATGTATAACATACGAAGTCACAAACTTACAAACTTCAATATGCACTTCAAATAAATCAGACCAGCTGTTAATTATTACCGATCCTGCAGAATAACTTACATAATCGTCCATTTCATGGAATCCCGTTGCTCAGAATTGTAAATTCCATTTTTATCTGTCAAATGCACTGTGGATGTGCTCAGAGATTATGATGTGCTTCACTAAATCACAGGTGTGAAACTGACTTAAATACCATTCGCTCGCTTTACGCGAGCAAGCGAAGCCTCCACCTCGTGGCGCTGGGGCATGACGTCATCCTGGACTGTGCAAAATTTCTGACGGCCGGGCGCCATATAACCCGTTTTGTGATTGGTTGCAAAAACCATTTATTGCAACCGTAAGCCAATCAATGAACGCGGCGGCCTTAATTAATGTGACCCCATGTGACCCGCCAGTAAAGTACGTCTAACCTGATTGGTTTACAAAACTACTTTGATAATTACTAAGCCAGTCAGCGTGCTCGATGTTTAACAACCTCGTTGAGGTTTTCGCGAGGCGAATTCATGTGGTGATCAGCGATCGAGTATAAATTCAGCGTGACAACTGCACTTGCAGGTGCAATAACAATACATGCACACAATCAGTGACATTTACACAATGAAATAATGAATTATTTATGACATGCATGGGCTGGATTTTACGATTGAGGTAAGGTTTTCGGCCTGTCCCTGCGTGAATATCCTTAGTTTTCAGCATCAAAGATACTTGCGATGACCAGTTTTTGCAGACACTTTGATAACAGGTAACTTTTATAGGTCATAGGGTAGAAACGATAGTTGTACAATTGCACAAAATAATCATTTTGTTATAGGCTTAAAATATTTACAAAAAATATATTGGTCCACACGTTGTGCATGTATTCAGTTGTTCGACGTATACACTTTTATAGCTTCCATAAATACATGTAGATAATTGTTTTTAACGGGAACTGTATACTGGTTACCTTTCAGCTTGATTTGATGCTACAAAATACAAAAGATATGGGAAAAATGTGATGCTATTTGAAAATCAATCTTTGTTTTGTTTCACAATTTCTATTTACTTTTTACACCGTGTCCGTGACGAACTAACTAAACACGTACTGATACTGCATGTACTGCGAGCTGGCAATCTCGCGCAGGACGCCTATCGTGGCGCAAAGTTGATCACGCGCGCCGGCGTGGTATTTGCTTTTGGGTGCTGGATCCAATATCGATTGATTGATGACGTCTGAGAAAAATGTCTACATGTCAGTGTCACTGTCAGGGTTGCCGAATTCGACATATTTCAGATCCAAATCGTTCTGACGGCATTTTCCTTGGACGATTTAACGAGATATGAAATCTCAATAATGGAAATTTAATGGTTTAATATTACGTTACCTCCTTCTTTTCTGTCTCGCTTGCCCATAACAGCATATTACTATCACAAACACCGGTAAAAGAAGAATATTTTGCGAGATATTTCAGTTCCTATTTCATCACACTGCGAAATTGAAAGCACTACGTGCTGTATGTAACACGCGGTGATTATAAAGAAACCGTATGACAATCAAAATATTTTTTTCACAAATCAATATCAATTAGAGAAGATCACAGGAATCAATCAATCAATCAATCAATCAATCAATCAATAAATAAATTAAAAAAAAAAATAAATAAATAAATAAATAAATAAATAAATAAATAAATAAATAAATAAATAAATAAATAAATAAATAAATAAATAAATAAATAAATAAATAAATAAATAAATAAATAAATAAATAAATAAATAAATGAATGAATGAATGAATGAATGAATGAATGAATGAATGAATGAATGAATCGCTTAGAAAAAAAATAGCCAATAGGCCGAATGCAAAGAAATAAAGAAATGTTATCAAAGGAAAAAGCTGACCAAACGGCACAGCAGTGATTATCAGGAACATGAAGCAAAAAAACAAAAACAAATCAAAAACAAAACAAAACAAAACATTAAAAAAAAAACAATAAAAAAAAAAAGATTCAGTACGCAAGAAATTACCTTTTGTCTCATATAAACCCACCGTATAAATTGCTATCTTCAGTAGATAGTGAAAATAATAATCATTAAAAAATCATCAAACATAAAGAAAAAAAGAGGTATTAATTGTTTTCTTGTAGGTCCTAAAGGCTATCTTATCTACAGAAGATAGCAAGCAAAGCAAAAAAATTAAAAAAAACATGCAAAATAATAATGTTCCAAAGACGTATAGATGACGATTCAGTACGCAAAATCTGAGGATTCAGTACGCAAATCCCGGAGCAAAACAGCAATAATTGGCCGCGCGCTTAGAAAAAAAAGCCAATAGGCCGAATACAAAGCTATAAAGAAATGTTAAAATGAAGAAGCTGACCAAAATATAAAAACGCCACTTATATAGCAGAGATTATCAGGAACATGAAGGAAAAAAAGAAAAAAAAAACCAAAAAAAAAAAACAAAAAAACAAAAACAAAAAACAAACAAAAACCAAACAAAAAAAAAAAAAAAAACAATGATGATTCAGTACGCAAGAAATTACCTTTTGCCTCATATAAACCCACCGTAATTGCTATCTTCAGTAGATAGTGAAAATAATAATCATTAAAAAAATCATCAAACATAAAGAAAAAAAAGAGGTAGGCCTATTAATTGTTTTCTTGTAGGTCCTAAAGGCTATCTACAGAAGATAGCAAGCAAATAAAAAAAAACATGCAAAATAATAATGTTCCAAAGACATTGCCTAAAACGTATAGATGACGATTCAGTGCGCAAAATCTGAGGATTCAGTACGCAAAATCACGGGGCAAAACGGCAATAATTGGCCGTGCGCTTAGAAAAAAAAAGCCAATAAACCGTACTTGCTATCTTCAGTAGATAGTCAAAATAATAATCATTAAAAAAATCATTAAACATAAAGAAAAAAATAGAGGTATTACTTATTTTCTTTGTAGGCCCTAAATGCTATCTACAGATGATAGCAAACAAAGCAAAAAAAAAAAAACATGCAAAATAATAATGTTCCAAAAACCATTGCATAAAACGTGTTCTAGATGATGATTCAGTACGCAAAATCTGAGGATTCATATTACGCAAAATCCCGGGCGATTGGCCGCGCGCTTAGAAAAAAATAGCCAATAGGCCGAATGCAAAGCTATAAAGAAATGTTAAAATAAAGAAGTTGACCAAAATTTAAAACGGCACTTATATAGCAGAGATTATCAACAACATGTAGGAAAAAAAAAAGAAACAAAACAAAATAACAAAACAAAAACAAAAACAAAAACAAAAACAAAAACAAAAACAAAAACAAAAACAAAACAAAAACAAAACAAAAACAAAACAAAAACAAAACAAAGACAAAACAAAAACAAAACAAAAACAAAACAAAACAAAAACAAAAACAAAAATGAATGAATGAATGAATGAATGAATGATTGAATGAATGAATTAATTAATGAATATTAATTAATCAATACAGTATATTTAAGAATATCAACAGCAACAATCATAATAATTTAATTTCCAATTTTAAAGTCAGTAAATACCTGCTAAGATCACAACGGCAAGGGCAGATTCGTTACGCTCCAATTCTGAACGGTGCGTGCATGAACAACATGTAATGCCCCATATATATATGTATGCACAATCTAGCCTAATGATTTAATCAATTTTGTCGACGTCTATAAGGGTGGTTCAAAAACAAATGTTTATATCTCAAAGTTGGAAAGTCTGATTCACAGTTTTGTTGCATATTCTGAAAGACCATCTTACTAAGAGTATTTGGTGAAAATATGAATGAAAAAGAATTTAAATTAGAAATGTTGTGCTAATTTATAGTTAAATGGTCAAAACGAAGTTTGTTCACACACAAGCCTATGGGATGCGGGGGATGTGTAGCTATGAGCTGCTATGTGTCATCAGTGTGGTGTTATTTCATGATCTTTCGTGAATCAACAGTTTTCATACAAACTCGTCTTGCAAGAATCAAGATAATCGACTTTTAAGTTACTGCTTTTGGATTAGTGATGAATTAAGGAGAATTTTTATTCTCTCAAGCAAAGTTTACGAGAAAGAACGAAAATCGATTCTCTGTCTCGTCGAATATTCAGCTGTTTCATTGTGGAAACTACCAACAGTGTTGTGTTAGGCATATTGTATCATTTCATTTTATTTTCTTCTATCTTATGGCTCCAAAGTGGGAGTGCTCTCCCCGCATGCAATAGAGTCTGTGTGCCTGTCTCCCCTACCCCCTGAATAACGGAACAAATTTCTTTCTCTTCTGCGATCTATTTTCTTTTTAGCTGCTTCTTGTTTGTTTGTTTGTTTGTTTTTTGCAGCACTTCCAACAAGGCTGAACAAGCTACATAGCATTCCACACATTTTGCGTCCCACTCTTGAATTCCGTGGGAAAATTCAAACGTGCCTGCGCTCCATCACGCCAGGGCAAAAGCACTCTAATGTAAGTTTATGTGACGCAGCAGCTAGGCTTACGTGTGGACAAACTTAATTTTGACCATTTGACTTACAACTGGCGCCATATTTTTAATTTCATTTTTTTTTTCATTTATATTTTCATCAAGTACATTTAGAAAGACGGTCTTTAAGAATATGAAACAAACATATGTAAAAGACTTTTCAATGTGGGGTAATCACCCTTTAAAATTGGGAAAAGTTGTTTTTGGCCCGGGTTTTTGGACCACCCTGGAGATAACAAAATCAAAATAATTATACAAGCAAAAGATTTTTCTGTGTTTTTTATTTTTGCAGCACTTCCAAAAAGCCACATAGAATTCCACACATTTTTCGTCCCGCTCTTGAATTCCGTTGGAAAATTTAAACATGTCTGCGCTCTTCAAACTGGCGCCATATTTTTATTTAGAAAGATGGTATTTAAGAATATGAAACAAAAATATGTAACAGACTTTTCAATGTGGAGTAATCACCCTTTGAAATTGGGTAAAGTTGTTTTTCGACCACCCTGTAGATAACGAAATCAAAATAATTATACGAGCGAAAGTAATATAACTCTGTTCTAGGCAATAATTTTCATTTTGAAGTCCATAATGCTTGCAAATTAAATTTACCACCCCGATTCATTCGACTTCGAATTTCAACAAGGAAGTATCGTCATTCAGCTTTCTGTATCAATTTATTTATTTCTTGTAAGGAATGAGGTAACATGAATCATGCATTTGACGTCGAATATCTGGTGGAAATATAGTATTGCTTTACGTCAACAAAATATTCGTAATTACTGGAAATAGAGTTTAAATAGGTTGAATTTAACGAATACTTATCTGCATCAAAATCTCGACGTCGAATTAAAAGTATAAATCCGACCATCTGCAATGTTTCAAACCCGTTTGGGTCATTTAATTGTATTAGTATAGTAAAGCCATTTTCAATCATTCAAATAGTAGCGATAGAAAGACATCACATTAGACACTATTACAGAATAGCAGAAATTGCTTCATCAAATTATACCATGAGTATTATCCAGTTCAATAATACCGGTGGAAATAATTAATGGCCATAAAGTCATATGTATTATGTAGTGGCGCCGGATTTATTCAAAATGAATTTTGGTCTCACCTTTCAGATGTGGGTTTCAAAATTCATCGTTGTAATATGATACAAGTTTCTGCAGCTATAGTCTTCATCAATATCGGTATCTTCAGTAGATAGCAACTTCATCAATACCATCAGGGACGATTCAGTACGCAAAATTCCGGGGCAAGACGGCTGTAATTGGCCAGCCGCGCGCTTAGAAAAACAATAGCCAATAGGGTCTAGGCCGAATGCAAAGCTATTAAGAAAATGTTAAAATGAAAAAGCTGACCAAAATTTTAAAACGGCACTTATAGAGCAGATATTATCAGGAACATGAAGGGAAAAAAGAAACAAAAACAAAAACAAAAACAAAACATACAAAAACAAAAACAAAAACATAAACATAAACATAAACATAAACATAAACATAAACATAAACATAAACAAAACAAAAAAACAATGATGATTCAGTACGCAAAAAATTACCTTTTTTCTTATATAAACTTTGTAGGCCCTAAATGCTATCTACAGAAGATAGCAAGCAAAGCAAAAAAAATGTTTCAACAAAAATTGCTTAGCACGCGTTCTAGATGATGATTTGGGATGCAAAATCTGAGGATTCAGTACGTAAAATCCCGGGGCAAAACGGCTATAATTGGTCGCGCGCTTAGAGAAAAAAATAGCAAATATGCCGAATGCAAAGCTAAATGTTAAAATGAAGAAGCTGACCAAAATTTAAAACGGCAACAAAACAAAAACAAAAACAAAAACAAAAACAAACCAAAAACAAAAACAAAAACGAACAAAAATGAATGAATGAATGATTGAATGAATAATTGAATGAATGATTGAATTAATGGATATTAATTAATCAATACAGTATATTTAAGAATATCAACAGCAACAATCATAATTTAATTTCCAATTTTAAAGTCAGTAAATACCTACTAGATAAGATCACAACGACAAGGGCAGATTCGTTACGCTCCAATTCTGAACGGTGCGTGCATGAACAACATGTCGTGTCCCCATATGTATGCACAATCTTAATCTAGCCTAATGATTTAATCAATTTTGTCGATGTCTATAAGGGTGGTTCAAAAACAAATGTTAATATCTCAAAGTTGAAAAGTCTGATTCACAGGTTTGTTGCATATTCTGAAAGACCATCTTACTAAGAGTATTTGGTGAAAATATGTATGAAAAAGAATTTAAATTAGAAATGTTGTGCTAATTTATAGTTAAATGGTCAAAACGAAGTTTGTTCACACATAAGCCTATGGGATGTGGGGAATGTGTAGCTATGTGTCATCAGTGTGGTGTTATTTCATGATCTTTCGTGAATCAACAGTTTTCATACAAACTCGTCTTGCAAGAATCAAGATAATCGACTCAAATTACTGCTTTTGGATTATAGTGATAAAATTAGGAGAATTTTTATTCTCTCAAGCCAAGTTTACGAGAAAGAATGAGAATCGATTCTCTGTCTCGTTGAATATTCAGCTGTTTCATTGTGGAAACTACCAACAGTGTTGTGTTAGGCATATTGTATAATTTTATTTTATTTTCTTCTATCTTATGGCTCCAAAGTGGGAGTGCTCTCCACGGATGCAATAAGAGTCTGTGTCTGCTTGTCTTGCCTACCCCCTGATTGAATAACGGAACAAATGTCTTTCTCTTCTGCAATCTATTTTCTTTTTAGCTGCTTCTTCATGTTCTTGTTTCACAAGCCACATAGAATTCCACACATTTTGCGTCCCACTTTTGAATTCCGTGGGAAAATTTAAACGTGTCTGCGCTCCATCACGCCAGGGCAAAAGCACTCTAATGTAAGTTATGTGACGCAGCAGCTAGGCTTACGTGTGGACAAACTTAATTTTGACCATTTGACTTAAAACTGGCGCCATATTTTAAATTTCATTTTTTTTTCATTTATATTTTCATCAAGTACACTTAGAAAGACGGTCTTTAAGAATATGAAACAAACATATGTAACAGACTTTTCAATGTGGGGTAATCACCCTTTAAAATTGGGTAAAGTTGCCTGGCCCGGGTTTTCGGACCACCCTGGAGATAACAAAATCAAAATAATTATACAAGCAAAAGATTTGTCTGTGTTTTTTTAAAAAATATTTTTGCAGCACTTCCAACAAGCCACACAGAATTCCACACATTTTACGTCCCGCTCTTGAATTCCGTTTGAAAATTTAAACATGTCTGCGCTCTTCAAACTGGCGCCATATTTTTAATTTTTTTTTCCATTAATATTTTCATCAAGTACACTTAGAAAGATGGTATTTAAGAATATGAAACAAAAATATGTAACAGACTTTTCAATGTGGAGTAATCACCCTTTGAAATTGGGTAAAGTTGTTTTTCGACCACCCTGTAGATAACGAAATCAAAATAATGATACGAGCGAAAGTAATAACTCTGTTCTAGGCAATAATTTTCATTTTGAAGTCCATAATGCTTGCAAATTAAATTTACCACCCCGATTCATTCGACTTCGAATTTCAACAAGGAAGTATTTGTTATTCAGCTTTCTGTATCAATTTATTTATTTCTTGTAAGGAATGAGGAAACATGAATCATGCATTTGACGTCGAATATCTGGTGGAAATATATTATTTCTTTACGTCAACAAAATGTTCGTAATTACTGGAAATATAGAGTTAAAATAGGTTGAATTTAACGAATACTTACTGCATCGAAATCTCGACATCGAATTAAAAGTATGAATCCGACCATCTGCAATGTTTGAAACCCGTTTCTTCGGGTCATTTAATTGTATTAGTATAGTAAATCCATTTTCAATCATTCAAATACTAGCGATAGAAAGCCATCACATTAGACACTATTACAGAACAGCAGAAATTGCTTCATCAAGCGAGAGGAGCGAGCAACGGGTGGGGTCCAGGGGCCCGCCTTAGGGCCCTGGTGGGGTCCTGGGCAAAGCCCTGGTAGAGGTCCAGGGGCGAAGCCCCGGAAGCTCTGAGGTTTTAGCGTTGTGGAGGGCCATTTTTCATGCATGTTTTTACCTTTATATATAGTATTTTGTTCCTTTAAAATTGAGTGAAAATCACTAGAGAAGGTAAGGAAATAATGTTTAAACATGTTTTAAAGAGAACGGTTGCTATTTAATATAGTGTTTGGAAGTTTGAAATAATTTACGTAGGTTACACAGTGCACCGATGTACCTAAATACCATACAAATAAGTAATGTTGAATCAAATGTTCACATTACTGACACTTTTAGTCGGACCCAAGTTCACATGACAGCTCATGACCGACGATGCAGATGCATGATTTGCAGACCGGCCCTCCGGGCCGGCACTTAGTAGACCACTCAAAATGAACCGACAGTCCCGTCTGAACCGACGGAATGGCATATTGGGGGGGCAATTGCCCCCCTTGCCCCCCCTCTAGCTACGCCACTGATCGTTGTAATATGATACAAGTTTCTGCAGTTATTTGCGATATACGAGGGGGTATCCAACAGTTTTTGACATCACCAAGAAGCGAAGGAGCTATATCGATGAAATTTTTGTCAGTGCAATTACTGGTCCTTCTCTACATTATGGTCCAAAATGGTCTCATAAGTATGTTTACTTTTTTTTACAGGTGGCGCTAGATGGGCAGTAGGCGCATAACCTGTAAAATGGTGAAAATTGAGGCACGCAGCGCGATTAAGTTCCTGCATTTGAAGGGTTAGGCCTACAATGCTCAGAAAACCTATGATGAAATGAAAGCTATCTACGGTGATGATTGCTCATCATCCGAAAGTGATGGACGTCCACTTCTTGGCTCATCTGTGAGGGACATGTGGCCAGTTTGGAAATTCCTTTTACAAAAAGCAAAGTGGAGGATCTTATCATGAAAAGGTTATGCGCCTACTGCCCATCTAGCGCCACCTGTTAAAAAAGGAAACATACTTATGAGACCATTTTTGGACCATAATGTAGAGAAGGACCAGTAATTACACTGACAAAATTTCATCGATATAGCTCCTTCGCTTCTGGGTGATGTCAAAAACTTTTGGATACCCCCTCGTATAGTCTTCATCAATACCGGTATCTTCAGTAGATAGCAACTTCATCAATACCATCAGGGACGATCTCCAGTATACAAACGATAAATATATCTGGGTGGTGGGTCAGTTCAGGGAGGTAGGTTAAATAACAGGAAACTGGGTGGGCATTAATTGCCCACCCAGTAAATTATTTTGTCCACCCAGTAAATTCAACTTGCCCATTACCCAAAAATTCACATCCAGTAAATTTACCCACAAAATATTTTACAATAAAATTAGTACAATAATAACATAACAATTTGTAAGCGCTCTTTAGCAAAGTCATAGTTCATTGAATTTACAACCGTATGACAAAACAGGCGAAAATAGTAACTGCATGCTGGTATTGTCGTTAAGGAAGTGGGACTAACTATCCACATCTGTGCTGATGAAGCAACATCTATCAGAAAATAGTGATATTGATGAAACAGCTATCTACTGCTGATATTAGTATTAATGATGAAGTATCCATATACACTGCCGATCCTGGTGTCGATAAAGTAGCTAAATTAATTGATATTTAACAGTAGGCCTACTCGAAGTAAACTTTATAAATCTGATGGTTTATACTTCTTATAGTGTATGTAGGTGGGATGAAAAGCCGACGATCAATTGAAAATTTTGAACAAAAAATTTGGTCTTTTTGATAAAAAAAAATCCATATCTTCAATATGAAAGGTCAAAATTTTCAATTGATCGTCGGCATTTCCTCCCATCTACATACACTATAAAATATATCATTAGATTTATAAAATTTACTTCGAGGACTGTTATATATCAAAATGTGATGTCATAAAATTTGTATTATATCGTGAATTTCAAAAAATGAAAATTATTTGATATCAGAAAGACATTCTTCGTATTCAGAATGCAATTCGATATATGTCTGATGTGCTCTCATGTCCCACAAAAAATACTGTCGAAAAGCTCAAAACGCTCATTCAAGATCCCTTAACGAAGAAGCAATTTATTGCTGTATATTGATTAACTGCTATAAGGCTGGTATTGATAAGGGACCTATTTACTGCCGCAGCTGATGACGCCGGTAGTGAAATACGTTGCTATCTACTGATGATATCGGTGCTGATGAAGTAGCTATCTACATGCTTTGACAACGTATAGCGGTTAGGCCTATATAGTTTTATTGGGTCTTTAACTTAGCAGAAGCCGGTAACTTTTTTGCCTAGCCTGTATTATACATCTTACATTGCGCTCAACCAGTGTGATAACATACACATTCAAGAGAGAGGCAGGAAGTATGAAAACACTGATAGCAAGGTTAACGACTCCTAAGAAACAAACATATCGGTAGTGGGATATCTCTCATTAAACATTAACGCTGTGAGTAAGTAATGTCGAGAATTCTCAGACAAAATGCTTCACGGTACCAGATTCCCGACAACGATGTAACCTGCAGTGCAATGCATCCTATAGCAACATAAAAGAAATGAGCTGCATTAAGTTTATTGAAGTGTGTTATGATGTTGCTTTCGGGTTTCTGTTCTTGTTTTACAAATGGGTGTATATTATGCGCATGCAGCTGGCGAGAGTTCATTCGTTAAGTTCATTTGTTCCGAAATGCCGTGTAAATTGCAATATATTGTTCTTTTCGTAATTACAATTTATATTGCACTGTTGCAAATAACAAATTGTCAAGGGCAGAGGACTTTTTTTTAGTGAAAGCGTTCGGATACAAGTAAACATAGTAAGAAGAAATCCAAGTAAACTGAGCTCAAAAAGAAACTTATAATTTTTCACAAGGTCATATCTTGAAATCCTGTCCATCAAATGGAACCAAAATTACACACAGATTTACTCTTTCAATACTCTACTCTTAACACATGTCAGTAACCAAGCAGTTATCCAACTGACACAACAGCAAAATGCACTGACATGGGACAGCTTCCTGGAACACATTCACAGCCCAGCCCTGTTTCATGAAAAAAGTGTATGAAAAGCAGAAAGCAGCACCGTTTTATCATCTGTGCAAGGATCTTGTGTGCATTCTCACAGATTTTTTATCCTGGGTGCCAAATGTTGGTCTGTGAAAGTGAAGGAAGTCCAGGAAGCTGTCCCATGACAGTGCATTTTGCTGTTGTGTCAGTTGGACAACTGCTTGGTTACTGACATGTGTTTTGAGTAGAGTATTAAGGTAATCCTGTGTGTAATTTTGGTTCATTTTGATTGACAGTATTTTAAGATATGACCTTGTGATTCACAAGTTGTAAAAAATTATAAGTTTCTTTTTGAGCTCAGTTTATTATGTTTGTGCCTTAATTGTAGTACAGTACTATCCACAACCCTGGGAGGGTTATATGTTGGATTAGGTAGGCATATGCGGCGGGGATTCCAAAAATATACTCCCACCCCCATAAACCAAATTTGAAGAAAAAAATGGAATAGACCCAAAAATATACCAGGCCTGTACCATTTTGCCCTGATGTGGCAGGGACGTCAACGCGTTGAGGCAGTTGTTTTGACCGCGTATATTTATATGCGTCGTCTTTAAGTACGTTCGTGTGTACAGTATGCCACCAGTGTGAAAAAAGTGTTCAAAATTATGATAAATTTGCACAATTCTGGAAAATTTTGGCAAATTAGGCTAAAACACGGTAAAGAATCTATATTTGGGGAATTGTTGAAAAAACGTCATATCTCTAAACGGTTCCTGACGGTGTTGTAACCTCCAGTGCAATGCATCCTCCTATATCAACATAGAAAATGCGCTGCATAAAGTTTATTGAAGTGTATTGTGAAGTAGCTTTCGGGTTTCTGTCGTTGTTTTAAGCGTATGGGTGTAGGTGCAGCAGCTGGCAAGAATTCATTCATTTATTCTGACATGCCGTTGAAGATGTATTATAATTTATTAATGTATAATTCTTTAATTTTGATGATTAAAACTAGCAATATTGTAATTTCAGTGTGAACGTGTCTTAACAGAGTAAACAGACAACATTATCTCTTTAAAAAAATTAAATATATGTTGTATAGCCACCATATGTTAATTAATGAATTGATGAACAAGCCATTTTTCAAAAAACAACGAATCTACAGACGAAACAGTTGTAAAATCAAGAAACTTTAAGCTGTTTTTGAAAACAGCAAGGGTGCATAGATATCAAAAGATGGTAGAATTAGGAATTCGTGTACGGTATCCATCCTACTCTTTTTACACTCCCTTATATTGTTATTAATATTGTAATATTTTATTTCAAGAGGCGGCATAAATAAATCCTTCACACGCCTATTTGGAATCCTCAACATAAATGTGTAATTTTTCATGCATTTTCTATAACACTTTGTACTGTGTTGAAAAAAGAAAGAAACTAAACTGAATGGCAAGGACATAGTTCGATTTCATTTCAAGTCACTGTGTCTTCTGCAACTCAACTTGCTCTGTTCACAACGGCTGCATTTGCCTACAGTTTTCTGTCTTTTCGCCAGCCCATTCGCGGGCTGGTATATATTTCTGGGATCGGGTCTGTTTGCTCAAGAGATTAACTTTTATTGGTATTGGAATGACTTATTTTTTTAAATTTTTGCGGTGGAATTTTAAAAAAATTATTGTAATTCGATTTGTCAGGAAAAGTAAGTATGTTTTGCCGTTTCAACGAATGAAAACGAGTGAGTATTACCAAAGTTATGTTTGAATTAATATGACTTTAAAAGTTTTAGGTATAGGCCTAAAATGTAACAATAATAGTTAATATACAGCATCATATGGTCAGCAGAAGAAAAGTATGTCATTTCAGTGTCTTTGACCCGGGGTCCTTGACCACTGAACAGCGTGATATCATGTTGATAACAGATCTAAGAATCAAAATCTTCATCATATGGACCATATTGATGTCAAGGTAATTATCTATCCTATCCTGTGTCGTTTTATGGATAAAAATGACTTAAAATGCTATTGATGAAATAGTTGCTATCATAAACATCAGTTTTGCCTTTTCAACGGGAAAAATCCGATGCAAAATAAAGTTTTTAGGGCCTAGCTATAATATGGGCATAATTTATGCACGTAGGCCTATAGTATTGAACAATGTACCCATTTGACATGCACTTATAGATAAATAAATTGTCTTACTTTATTAATTTAATAACTTCTATGTTATAAATAAAATGACACATAACGTAAGTGAAGCTACTTTCTATCTTTTTTATTTGATTCATAAACTTACAGTCAAAACACACAAGAGTGAAGATTGCAGTGAGTAATCAGTCCTTTATAAATGTTCTTGCCACCATCTATCATATAGTAAACTATACATTGCGAATTAATATCAAATTATTTTAAAATAAAAAATGTACATGTAAGGTGAGTTTATATTATGTTATATGGCGAATTAAAGGAGTATTTCGTGATCCTAGCATCCTCTTTTTATGACATTTTTCAGTAGATATCCACAAAAAAGCTTATTCTAAAAATTTCAGTTGATTCCGATTTTGCCTTTACGAGTTATGCATGGTTATGTGTAGACAATGTGTTGCAATTTTTTTTGTTCTAGTTATGCATGGTTATGTGTAGACAATGTGTTGCAATTTTGTTCTGGTATACCAGAACGAAATTCAAATTTCACGATGTAGCCAGAGGTTTCCAGTGATATAAAAATCTCAACTTTTTTTGAGAAAAGTTGGGGGATGATGCTGTGGATCACGAAATGCCCTTTTAACTAAAACCTGCAGTCAGTGCAGTGTAGTATTTGTGACGTGGTATATCGAAAGCAGACACTTTTGGGCAGGATCGTAAATGGAGAAATAGCCAAAAATCTACCCGGGGTGATTTTTTCACGATTTGGGTTTATGATGTTTTTAATGTTTAAAATATTGTCTGATCGTTTCAGACCGGAATATAACTGGCATCTTGTATTTTTGAGACATTTTTCAAGGTAATTCCTACTCTCAACATTGTCAATAATATTTTTAAAGGCAGCTTATCTATTATTAATATTAAAGGCCCATTCAGTGATTTGCTCATCCGGACGATCGTAAAAATCATCAAAATATTGGTACCGTACCTTTGTTATTACATAGATGTGCTAAGTCTGCGAATGGTTCAGCCGAAAGCCGTGTAGGCCTATTTAAGACAAAATAAGACATTTTACACGAATCTGTATTTTAGATACTGACAGTATCTAAAATTAGCTACAAGTATTTGAATGGCGGGGCTTGAACTTCGTCAGTACTGCTGTTTTCTTCATTTTTTGCCAAATTTGGCATTTCAAAAATACCAAATGACAATTTGAATGACTTAGGCCTATCCTTCTCTTTTAAGGGGGTACTACACCCATTGATTTTTTTTTGCATTTTTTGCATTTTGTGAAGAAATTACAAAAAAAATTGGACAAAGTGGTATGCAAAATGAAGGGGCAAATCTTCTCGTTTTATTGGTGGCATCGGTATCAACGTAGCTTACATGCTTTTAAAAGTAGAAGCCAAAAGGTGGTACATCACTGATGATTTAAATTCACTTCATTTTGGAAAGCTTAATATCAACGGATTTCGTTAAAATTTTGGATATGTGTTGCTAACACGTTAGGGAAATAAAGTTGATATGTAAAATGGGAATAAGTGGTTCCTGATTTCTTTTATGACTTCATGAACTTGGTGCTCCACAACTATCAAAAAAGGAACTGGTTAAAATGCTTCTATTTTCAATGTTGAGCTATATTTTGTATTTTTAACTTGCAACATTATTTCACTGAAACTTAATTAAGCCATAGGTAACAGGTTACCACAACCATACTACAGCAATGTTGAAAAAAATAGTATTTCTTGTCACCTATACCACCATATTGGGTAGTTTTCCGTAAGCTTAGCTTTTGTGATTTTGGTAACTATTTTATATTTATTTGTGAAATCCATCTCAACTAGGCATTCTAAATTGTACTCACCATTTACATCCCAAGGTATATTAGTGTATCCACCTTGCACTTCTCGATATATATCCAGTTAAAGACAGAATATCAAAATTATTCCTCATTATGATACATTTTGTATCACAGACTCTCACATGTGTATTCAAAATTGATGCTTAAATTTGACCTGAACCAATTGACCTATAACCTGACATACGGTGACCTAATAGCCTTTTCTTCTCCTAACAACACATCAATAACAACATCAATATCAAATTGACTAATGACTATGCATCTATTGTGTAAGTGTTTATTTAATTTATTCAGTGTTATATATTTTGCAAGCACCACTAGAATTTCTATAGAGAGTATAACAAAGGATTTAATGTATTCTATTCATGTACCCTACTTGAACATGTTGAAAAGAATAAATTATGGTTTGTTATGAAACACGCATCTGAGTTACCAGGATACGGTAAACAAAAAAATATATAGGGCTAAAATGACTTACTATACAATGGTTTAAAACACCTTTTTATTTATTTTTTTATTTTTTTTATTTCACATGATCCGTGCATATATCGCCTCGCTATAAATGAAAAAATATTTTTTTAGACCAATCAAACCAATATATGGGTGTAGTACGCCCTTAAGCAATAAACAATTTTAATTTTTTTACTCTTGCGCTGGGATCACTGAATGGGTCTTTAAGAAATGTGGCGTATCATGTCAAAAACAGACATCTTTTGGACAGCTTATAAATTTGGAGGCTTTCACATAAAGAGCTATTTTGCTCCACAACGCCGTTTTCCCCAATAAAATCGGACATTCCTAAGCGAAGATATCGAGTTCGTAAGTTATGGTATTAAAAAATTGGAAATTGAAATATCGTGGGTAAAAAGCTGAAAAGACAAATAAAACCAGAACAAAACAATTTAGAGAACAATAATGAATTAAGGGATCCAAAATGAGCGTTTATTGCGTTTCGACAGTATTTTTTTGTGGGACATGAGAGCACCTCAGACGTATCGAATTGCATTCTGAATACGAAGCATGTCTTTCTGATATCGAATAATTTTCATTTTTAAAAATCACAATATTATACAAATTTTATGACAAATTATAAAAATTTGATATTTTTCAAATTTTTGATATATAACAGTCCTCGAAGTAAATTATATAAATCTAATGATATATTCTTAAAGTGTATGTAGCAGGGAGGAAAAGCCGACGGTCAATTGAAAATTTTGACCTTTCATATTGAAGATATGGATTTTTTTCCCCAAAAGACCTAATTTTTTTGGTGTTTTGGGAAAAAAATCCATATCTTCAATACGAAAGGTCAAAATTTTCAATTGATCGTCGGCTTTTCATCCCACCTACATACACTTTAAGTATAAATCATCAGATTTATAAAGTTTACTTCAAGTACTGTTAAATATCAAAAATATCAATTTTAATGATTTGCCATAAAATGTGTATTAAATTGTGAATTTCAAAAAATCAAAATTATTTGATATCAGAATGACATTCTTCGCATTCAGAATGCAATTCGATATGTCTGATGTGCTCTAATGTCGCAAAATAAATACTGTCCAAACGTTCATACCCCAGCCCTTAATAATAATGAACAATAATGAATTAAAGAGTTGACAGGAGATTAGGAGTTAATGTTTTCTGCAGTTTCAGTGTACATCTTCTCACCGTTGATGATTTGGTGGACTGTCATGTAACATGGATGTAGTAAGCCGTGATCCTAAAAATACCTTTCACATTGACCAAAACTAATTACAAGACCTCTTCTACATTGAGGCTGGCTTTCCCTTTTAAAGGGAATTTTTATTAGCTATGGTTTGTCAGATGTTTAAATTCGTGTTTGTTATTTTGGAATTCTTTTTAAATTACATAAATTTGAAATCATTTTGGATCAACTGCGATGCCATTGCCTTAAAAGGCTTAAGTATTTCTTAAGGCTGACATTTGATTGTGTTTGCTGTTCACGAACTGTTAAACATATTGATGGTTTTGTTTGTTTGTTTGTTTTTATTTGGTGTACTATTTGTTTCCACATAATTAAATAATACATGTGATAGAATTTTTATCATAAAATTGGATTTGAAATCTAAGAGGTGTCGTCGTGGCGGAAGACACTTTAATTGTAAACAGGTACCTTGTAAACCAGTTGATCTTTCCGAGAATGTTTCTCAGGGATCCAATCATTCATTCTGAAAAGCCGTATTGCTACGTGGAATGTTCAATCTATAATGAATAAAGCCGTCTGTGATTTAGTCATCACCCAGAATATTGATGTTCTTGTGATCATGGTGATAGCAGAAGCATGGTTGCATACTGATAAATGATATAATCAGACATCACAATACCTTTTCTGAATATCAGATTCACCAGTTGGAAAAGCTGGAGGTGGTCTGTATGTACGTATAATAAAATAGTACCGTACTAAATGACGTCTCTCACCATAAAATCATTTTGACACAATTGTCTACAATTGCGTAGCAGATAGGTCAATAATTGGGTACCTCAGCTTATCAAAATTATTTCTGGTGGAACAACCCATTTCCTAAGATTTTGAAAAAGCGATTTAGATTTTACTTGACTTACTTGACTTATATGCGCAGGCCGGTGTGGGCCTTTGCGCTCTGCCGAGTAAGCCTCCTCCATTCAGTTCTGTCTGTTGCTTGTGTCTTTGCTTCATGTGGGGCCATTCCCAAGTCCCTCTGAATTTGGTCCTTCCATCTGGTTGGTGGACGACCTGGTGGTCTTTTCTTGCTGAAGTCATTAATGTAAGCTTGGTGGGGAAGCCGATGTAGAGGTATCCTGAAGATGTGCCCAGCCCATTTCAAACGTCTCCGGCAGATAACATCATTGATAGAGCTAGTGATGTTGAGACTTTGTCTGATGGAATTGTTGCGGATTTTGTCAAGTAGGGAAACTCCAAGCATTGCCCTCAGGCTGCGTTCACATAGAAGTATACTATTCGGGTATACGGTGCACGTTTTACAGGTGCACGCGTATATAGTTCAATCGAGCAAGGCAATTTCATAGTACCGGGTCACATAAGGCTACGATCGCATAGAAGTATACTATTCGGGTATACGATGCACGTTTTGCAGGTGCACGCGTATAGATTAAATCGAGCAAGGTAATTTCATAGTACCGGGTCACATAAGAGCTATTCGAAAAGGCCGTATACCTGCGTATAGTATAGTGGGAATCGCGCGTGTTCGCTTTTAGTGCAGCGTATACTGTCCAAATTTTAAAAACCTAAACCATATGTGGGCAAATTCATTTTTTTAATAGATGCACTATCTAATTCTGCACATTATGACACCTCATTGAATGCAATGTGACCTCAAGAAGTAAAGTTACAAGCATTTGTTAAGACGAAGAAAATGGGTAAACTGACATACTCGCTATTCGCTATACGAAATACGCTCATTCGATCAGGCGGAGTTCACATAGTATACTCCTATATGAACTCAGCCTGATCGAATGAGCGTATTTCGTATAGGAATAGCGTATACCGTATACTTCTATGTGAACTCAGCCTAAGGCATCGCATTTCAAAGACATCCAGTCTGCAAAAGCACTGTTAACTTCTTAAGGGACATGTAAAGGGCGGGAACCTGGTTTGGATTACAGAGGGAGTGTGCCTGTAAGAGACACAGCCATCAGAAAAGCAGTTCAGAAATTGCAATTTTTCCCAGCCTTGAAAAAAAAATTTGGCAGAGCTGGGAATCGAAACCGGAACCTCTGGGTTCTAAAACTCAATGCATTACCACTAAGCCAACTAACTAATTGAAAAGTCTGATAATAGTCCTTGATATTGCTGAATAGAATAAATCAATACTGACATTTATCTAATGTATGATGCTATTCAAATAGACGTTCCACATAAACTAGGAATATGTGATCAATCAATCGATCAATCATTCAAGTTTTCAGTTTTCAAGTTATCAACAATCAATAGTAAACCGACGAATCATAAATAAATAAATAAAGGTTTTATTTCAATGGTGACCCGCAGGTCAAATTGCTAGAATTTACATTTAACACACTGAAACAGAAACAATGCAATTTGGAGGTAGCTATAACATTAAATTGCATTATCTGTTGACCTAGTGACGAAAAGTGTTTTTAATTTAAGGGGGAAGTGTTAGCTTTTGTTTGATATAACAACAATTCTGATTGGATGAAGGGACACATGAGGTTTCGATAAAAACCAATCATAGAGGCCCAATTGTCAGCTAGAAGCTCCACAGCTCTTCGATGCTATGCACTCAACCCCCGGGACTCAACCGTGTAGTGTAATCAAAGACTGTAGTGGAGACAATCACTGCTTGCTTGAGAGCTCTATGAACGTAAATGTGTGCTCAATTGTATCGAGGTAGAAACTGTGCGCATGGTGGTTTTTAAGAGAATCGTTTTTGTATAGAAACCTTTCCATATGAATCAATAAATAAGTCAGTAAACAAACAAATAAATAAATAGGCACAAATAAACAAATAAATACATAATGCAGAATGCAGTAATTATTATATAATAGTTCCAAAATTCCAAACATTCTATTATTTATACTTTTCTGCTATACACGCAAAGGACCTGTGCTTTTAATATCCGCGCCTAATCAATAATGGGTCTTTCAATATGTTCACTCCATAGTCAAACTACTGTGTTCCCTGTAGGATTATCTACTGACCATTACTCAGTCGTAAATAGGACGCTATAACAGTACCCAATGATGCGTACATATCAAGGTCAGTCATTGGCCGGTTTACTGAATATACAAAGAGATACCTCATTTTGGTGCCAATCACAACATAGGTTTGATAACATGAAAATCAAAATAATGGTCAAAGGTCAACGTTTCCAAAGCAGTATTATATAATAGACGTAAACACAAGCCAAGCTTTCGTGCGGGAAACATAAAACCATACTCGCCAGTCACGGTCGTGCCCTTATTATGAGATTTGATACGGCGCCGAGGACTACAGCTGTTCCGAAATCAGCCTGGAACTCTGATTCTAGACGAAAATTTGGATGTTTTTGCAATGAATACAAAGTATTATATCATCAAGAGACTCACATAGAGGAATACGACAACTATCGTGAGCCAATCTGCATTCTGTTGCCTGCATAAGCCGACGATCAGACAGAAATTCTAAAAGGAGCATGACCCGATATCAGCCTTAATTTCATGGTAAGTTTAAAACGCATTGAATACGCCAAATTGCAGTCACAAAATATATAATATTAGTAAATCACCAAAGCGAATGGTAACGTAGGTATGTGAAAAGGAATCGTATTAACAATAACAAAGTATGTGCCCAAAGATTTGTCCTTGACATATCGCTTTTTTGAAATATCACAAAAAATATCAAATTTTGCATCGTCCCAAAATTTAAAACAAATACGAACCTTCCAAAATAAATACATATTCGCACTCGTCGGCCCAGTCACTACCTGCCGCTGTGATTTGGGGTAACTCGTCGCTGCCCCTCTCCAGATACCGGTACTTCAAATTTGCCCATACCCCAGCCTTTAAAGCAAGCAATACCAAAAACACACCCTTATGCTGGGGGGCAATGATCTCATTATGTCATCTTTAACCTTCATTAAAGCCATTTAAAATGCTACGGGCCTTTTGTAAGCGGATTGCAAGTGCCCATCAAAAAGGTTCTTCTTCATGAATTCATCAATGGTTTTACACGAATGATTTTCAATGAACTTAGAAATAAAAGAGAGGTTTGGTCTAAAACATCTTTAAAAATAAATAAAACAAAGAAAACACGTTGTTGATGATGTTTATGTCGTTGCTATTGTTGTTGATGATGATGCCGATGATGCCGATGATGTATATTTTGTTCGAGCAGCCATGACGTGATCTGGGCATATCATATCATCCTTCTTCAGATGAGAACATTTATAGTACTTTTACAAGAAACCCGGACATTGTTTATAATGCACTTTCATATATTGCTCGTTTCACACATCTGAAGACGGGCGATGCTCGCTACCTGTCACGACTGACCAATCTATATTTACGGTAAATTTTTATACATTTAAATATATCATTCATTTTAAATAAATAGAAAGTCAATTCAATTGCATCATTCTTGCATTCATGTGGCAATTCATATTGACAACTTGACATAATGTGTACTTAACCTTTACATGAACATTAAAAGCAGATGGGCTTGCGTATCCTTCTATCTAAAGATATAGTCTTTTTCTTCTTGCAATCATTGGATTTAAGCCTCTCACCATGCAGCAATCTTAAACAGATAAAATCATTATTTTATTCTACTGTCTTTCCTGGTTGTTGACATTTTAAAACTTTGAATTGGAAATGAATAGTTATTTAAAGGGTAATGACCCGATCGAGAGCCCATCCCCCATTTTTCTTTATCAAAACTGAGATTTTGGAATAAGAAAAAAAAAGCTCATATTTTTCTCATTGTTCCCAAGTTTGACTGTAAACAATCAAATCATCTACATGCGCTTCACATCCTTCTATGTCTGCTACAATTTGGTTCACCATTCTCTGAAATGTTGCAGGTGCGTTTTTCAAACCGAATGGCATAACCTTGTGCTGGTAAAGACCAAATGGTGTACAAAAAGAAGAAATCTCTTTGGCACTGTCTGTGAGTGGAACCTGTCAATACCCTTTCAAAAGATTGCTAACAAATTTTGCATTCCCAATTTTGTCTATGCAATCATCAATTCTTGGAATAGGATACGAGTCTGTCTTTGAATGAATATTTGCAGCTCTCATATCTGCTACTAATCTGTATGAACCATCATTCATATTGACAACTTAACATAATGTGTACTTAAACTTTATATGAATCCTTCTATCTAAAGATATAGTATATACCCGGGGGGTCACTCCCCATTGTGGCCTGTACACCATCCGCGATAATCAACTTTAGAAAAGCACCCTAAACAAGGATTTAACCCTTGGCTAAAACGATACCCTAAACACGGATTTTCTTCCTTGCATCAAATTTCATACCCTAAATTTCATTTCCGCGTATTAACAATTTCAATTTTGCTACCCTTTTTTCCAATATTTCATGTTTTTGACACCCTAAACACGTTGCGCGCGTATCGTGCCTACCCACGAAAAACTACCCTTGTTACGCGTTTTCATTAACGCGGATGGTGTACAGGCCACAATGGGAGTGACCCCCCCCCCGGGAGTATATAGTAGAAAAGGATCATTGGATTTAAGCCTCTCACCGTACAAATCATCACTTTATTCTACTGTCTTTCCTGGTTGTTGACATTTTAAAACTTTGAATTGGAAATGAATAGTTATTTAAAGGGTAATGAACCGATCGAGAGCCCATCCCCCATTTTACTTTATCAAAACTGAAATTTTGGTACAAGAAAAAAAAGCTCATATTTTTCTCAACACCCCAACAAACTTTAACGCCCGAGATATGTTTCGTTTAAATGGCATGAACAAAAAACCGTGGTGAGTTGTGGTTATTTAAATAAACTGGCGGCTGTTATTTTCTTAATAATGTTGTTGCTTATTAGTTGAGGGCAACAGTATGTCATTTTATACACATACCATATGATAGGATTATGTTATGCTATCATTTAATAATTTAATCTGAAATTGAAAATGACTGTTCCCTGTCGCATCTCGTTCTTGTGTTTTCATGCATCATATACCGTATTTAACTTCATAACTTGGTACCCATACGACAACATAACAGATGGATTTGCTAGTCAACACACTAGACACCTTGAGCATACATAAGATGAAAGAGACAGACAATGTAGAAAATAGATGGATGACATCAGACAACATGATATCATTGAAATTATTTATACTCTTTGCAAGATAAAAAAAAACCATGTTGCTATATTTTGAATTGTTCATGTTTGTTTGTTTGTTTGTTTGTTTTTCTTTATCTATTGAAGATAACATTTGCGGCGCGGCGGGTCTGATGATCAATCAACGGATCTATCAATTTGCTATCAAAGTCCTCAGAGAAAATTAATTTACAAATATTTAAAATCTTGTTTTATTGCAACGTATCTAATTGCAATTACAAACAAGTTTTCACACTGCTTTGACCAAATGAATTTTGCACCCTTCTTCAACTAATCAGTCAAATTACTTGCTTGCTATCTCTAAAAAGTTTGGACAAAACTTTCTGTAATAGCCAACCATTCCTAGAAATCTCATGCGTGCCTTCTTGTTTACAGGGGTGGGGTATTGCTCAATTGCTTCAACTTTGGCTTTGATAGGTTTCACCTGACCTTGACCTACAATATATATCCTAAGTATGTGACTGTGGCATGGCAAAACTCACTTTTTACCAGATTGGCTTTCAATTGTACTTTAGACCGCTTCTTAAACAATTGTTGGAGTTGTTCCATGTGTTGTTCCCAAGTTTGACTGTAAACAATCAAATCATCTACATGCGCTTCACATCCTTCCATGTCTGCTACAATTTGGTTCACCATTCTCTGAAGTGTTACAGGTGCGTTTTTCAAATCGAATGGCATAACTTTGTACTGGTAAAGACCAAATGGTGTACAAAAAGAAGAAATCTCTTTGGCACGGTCTGTGAGTGGAACCTGTCAGTACCCTTTTAAAAGATTGCTAACAAATTTTGCATTCCCAATTTTGTCTATGCAATCATCAATTCTTGGAACAAGATACGAGTCTGTCTTTGAATGAATATTTGCAGCTCTCATATCTGCTACTACACTCTCAGAAAAAAGGTGCTACTTAGAACCTTTTTTTGTCCTCTATGTAGAACCCTAAGCAGTAATAAGGTTCTAAAAAGAACCTTAAAAGGTTCTATAAAGAACCTTAAAGACTTAAGTAGGCCTGGGGACATTCTAATTCATTCATTCAGGGACTCATCACAAAGTTAAGAAAAGTAAAACGTAGTATTAACCCATTTTGGTGCTAAAAATCATTTTCTTGGATAAAAAAACCTTTTTTCTGTTCTACTAAGAACCCTTTGAGGGTTCTTTCTTTAAGATTCTTTAAAGGTTCTTCAAGCTTAAGGTTCTACAAAGACCCTTTTTCTTGGCTACAGAACCTTTTTTGGTTCTACAAAGAACCCCATTGGGTTTCAGTTGGGTTCTTTGTAGAACCAAAAGGTTGTGTAGCAAAAAAGGTTCTTTGTAGAACCTGCTTGAAGAACCTTTTAAAGAATTTTAAAGAAAGAACCCTCAAAGGGTTCTTAGTAGACAGAAAAAAGGTTTTTTTTATCCAAGAAAATGATTTTTTAGTACCAAAAAGGGTTAACACCACGTTTTACCTTTCTTAACTTTGTGATGAGTCCTTGAATGAATGAATTAGAATGTTCCCAGGCCTATTTAAATCTTTAAGGTTCTTTATAGAACCTTAAGGTTCTTTTTTAGAACCTTATTACTGCTTAGGGTTCTAAATACAGGACAAAAAAGGTTCTAAGTAGCACCTTTTTTTCTGAGAGTGTAATCTGTATGAACCATCATTCATATTGACAACTTGACATAATGTGTACTTGACCTTTATATGAATCCTTCTATCTAAAGATATTATATAGTATATAGTAGAAAAGGATCATTGGATTTAAGCCTCTCACCATACAACAAACTTAAACAGATAAAATCATCACTGTATTCTACTGTCTTTCCTGGTTGTTGACATTTTAAAACTTTGAATTGGAAATGAATAGTTATTTAAAGGAAAATGACCCCGATCGAGAGCCCATCCCCGTTTTTCTTTATCAAAACTGAAATTTTGGTATAAGGTTTTTCTCATTACCTCAACAAAATTTAACGCCCGAGATATGTTTCGTCTAGATGGCATGAACAAAAACACCGTGGTAAGTTGTGGTTATTTAAATAAACTGGGGGCTGTTATTTTCTTAATAATGTTGTTGCTTATTAGTTGAGGGCAACAGTATGTCATTTTATACACACAACATATGATAGGATTATGTTATGCTATCATTTGATAATTTAATCTGAAATTGAAAATGACTGTTCCCTGTAGCATCTCGTTCTTGTGTTTTCATGCATCATATACCGTATTTAACTTCATAACTTGGTACCCATACGACAAGATAACAGATGGATTCGCTAGTCAACACACAAGACACCTTGAGCATACATAAGATGAAAGAGACAGACAAGGTAGAAAATAGATGGATGACATCAAACAACATGGATCGTTACATAAAGTAAAAATAAAGAATAAAATAAAGTTTGATGGAGAAGTCTTCCTTTTGCAAAGGAATGAAATATGCTAGATACGAGAGTCGGTCAGTATGTAATGAAAGTTGATCTTCGACCCCATATATTGAACATTTTGATGGAATTTCTTTATGATCACATAAAGTCTGTACCTAAATGGTGTTTCTTTCATCAATCACTCCCTTTCTCCAGGAAACAGGCTTCTTTCTGCACTGCTCTACTTTATTGACAGATGTGTTGTTTTATAAACCAGACTCCAGCAAGTCTTTCATACACTCAAAATCTCCTTCGTTGCTGTATTAAAATACCTTATTGGCTATGTAAGCTTATTAAAATGTACCTCCGTTTGAAGCACAACGACGATCAACACATACAGCTTACAGACTCTCTTCATATTCTTCAAAGAGCAAACTCCCTTGCTTTCAACTTTTGTACTCATAAAAAACATGATCTATTAATAGACCATTCTGTCACATCACAGCACTTCCTGTGGGTATTTGTATTTCCCACATGAAGTCATATTCACTTTACAATCTTGGGGATTTCCTCGATTGTGCAACACATTGAACATTCTGGAGAGAGCAGAGGATTTTCCAACAATCCAAAATTAGATATTATTCAATTTGTTTTGATCAACTTGATGAATGAGAGGGGATTGCTTAAATAGTAGTTTTCGTATAACAATAGTAGAAATTCTATAACAGTTATATTTCAATAACGGATTCAAATATTTTCTTGGGGTTAGTATTATAAATTCAACTAAAACCTTTCCTGCTCAACAAAGGTAGTTTTGTGCAAGTTTGTGTTCTACTACTTTTCCAAAAGATAGCACTCTCCATTTCCCGAGAAAATCTAGAATATACAACATTACCTCATTTTAGCCTCTTATTTTCCTAAAATAAATCCTCTTCATTACAATATTGACCGACCCTCGTATATTTTACATGTTAAACTAAAATCTTTTCATAGGATGAAGTGAATAATCATTCAGCAAGAAGACGGAGTTACGATGATTTGTGTTTACATCAGTGGAAATCAGTGGATACACCAAAACTAGGAGTTACAAAACAAGCGCCTGGTCTGTTGTATTATTCCATTGTTATTTATCCAATTCGATCTTCGTCCCCTGTAAAATACAACCTTAAGGCAATTAGCTATACTTATACCTTGTGGGTGTAAATAACACATTATATATATCTTGGTATTCAGCATCCAGACAGATATGTAGTGTCACAAGATGGAATACCTGTCAAATAGGGTCTTTTATCCAGCGGGTAGTCTGCATACATTTCAAACATACTGTATGGATAATTTAGAATGATATAGTGTGTTGTCACTATATGACATTGTCAAAGAAATTTGAACAAGTTGACACAATTTTATGTCAATGTAATAACACAGCAGAGAGTTAAACATGTAGGTGCTGGAACTGATATCCTCCGAAGGCGTGACAAGTTGTCCTCCAAATGATCAGTGGCGTATAGACAACGTATCACAACGTAGTCTTCGAATTCAGAGAAAGGCGCAGGATTGGTTGTTTTAGTAAATTTCCTATACTTAAGGTATAGGGAAATTTTACATTTCGCCACATACATAAATTGTACAAATAGCACAAATAGCTAGAAGTAAATGCAAAAGACAAGGGTTCAAAGGGCTTTAACGTACTGGCCATATAAGCAATTTTGAACTTAGATTATTTTTCTCATATCCTAGTTGCTTCCAATGATCGCTATTTGTGCAATTTGTGCAATTGGTGGAAAGGGCTTTAACGTGCCGACTATATAAGCAATTATGACATTGATCGCCAAGTCCCTTCTAGCCGTCAGCAATTTGTGCAATTTATGCAATTTTGAACTTAGATTATTTTTCTCATATCCTAGTTGCTTCCAATGATCGCTATTTGTGCAATTTGTGCAATTGGTGGAAAGGGCTTTAACGTGCCGACTATATAAGCAATTATGACATTGATCGCCAAGTCCCTTCTAGCCGTCAGCAATTTGTGCAATTTATGCAATTTTGAACTTAGATTATTTTTCTCATATCCTAGTTGCTTCCAATGATCGCTATTTGTGCAATTTGTGCAATTGGTGGAAAGGGCTTTAACGTGCCGACTATATAAGCAATTATGACATTGATCGCCAAGTCCCGTGTAGCCGTCAGCAATTTGTGCAATTTATGCAATTTTGAACTTAGATTATTTTTCTCATATCCTAGTTGCTTCCAATGATCGCTATTTGTGCAATTTGTGCAATTGGTGGAAAGGGCTTTAACGTGCCGACTATATAAGCAATTATGACATTGATCGCCAAGTCCCTTCTAGCCGTCAGCAATTTATGCAATTTTGAACTTAGATTATTTTTCTCATATCCTAGTTGCTTCCAATGATCGCTATTTGTGCAATTTGTGCAATTGGTGGAAAGGGCTTTAACGTGCCGACTATATAAGCAATTATGACATTGATCGCCAAGTCCCTTCTAGCCGTCAGCAATTTGTGCAATTTATGCAATTTTGAACTTAGATTATTTTTCTCATATCCTAGTTGCTTCCAATGATCGCTATTTGTGCAATTTGTGCAATTGGTGGAAAGGGCTTTAACGTGCCGACTATATAAGCAATTATGACATTGATCGCCAAGTCCCTTCTAGCCGTCAGCAATTTGTGCAATTTATGCAATTTTGAACTTAGATTATTTTTCTCATATCCTAGTTGCTTCCAGTGATCGCTATTAATTTTGTGCAATTTATGCAATTGGTGGAAAGGGCTTTAACGTGCCGACTATATGAGAAATTATGACATTGATCGCCAAGTCCCTTCTAGCCGTGAGCAATTTGTGCAATTTATGCAATTATCCCCCCCTCCTCTTGCAAAAAGTCCACTGTTTTAAAAGCAAGTTGACTTGCTGGATATAATATCATCACACTGCCGACGCAGCTTTTGACTATAATGATGATGCCTAGGATGATGATGACTCCGATATGAAGGTGTCATTTTATTAGCGTTATTGAAATCAGGGGAGCCCCGAAAAGTTGAGTGTTACCGTAGTTAGGGCGGTTTTCGGACTTGTTTTTTCTTTCTAAACATCCTCGTACGTATCATTCTTCCTTAAATTTTCTCGGTTTGTAATAAGGCGGTTCTCGAAAGCAATGGGACAGCGCTATTTTGGGAGTCTAATTACCCTATTAGCAGTTATAAGAGCTAAATATACCGTGAAATTTTGATGATGATTATGATGATGATGATGATGATGATGATGATGATGATTATGACGATGATGACGACGACGACGACGATGATGATGATGCGACGACGACGACGACGATGACGATGATGATGATGATGATGATGATGATTAAGGCAGCCCCGAATAGTTTAGTGTTAGCGTTAGGGCAGTTTTCGGACTTGTTTTTTCTTTCTAAACATCCTCGTACCGGAATATCATTCTTCCTTAAATTTTCTTTCCACCAATTGCACAAATTGCACAAATAGCGCTTACTGGAAGCAACTCAGATATTGTCCTCATTGCTTTTATAAATTGCATAAATTGCAACACCCGTGGCTATTTCTACAATTTGTAAAAATTGCTTACGTACATGGCTATTTGTACTATTTGTACAAATTGCACACTTTCTTGCAACTGTAGGCAATTTGTGCAATTGACTGACATAAATGGCACAAATTGCAACACCTGTGGCTATTTATGCAATTTGTAAAAATTGCTTACATACGTTGCTATTTGTGCTATTTGTACAAATTGCACACTTTCCTGCAACTGTAGGCTATTCGTGCAATTTACTGACATAAATTCCACAAATTGCAACACCTGTGGCTATTTATGCAATTTGTGAAAATTGCTTAAGCAACTGGCTATTTGTGCAATTTGTGCTATTTATACAAATTGCACACTTTCTTGCAATTGAAGGCTATTTGTGCAATGACCAATCCTGCGCCTTTATGCGAATTCAGGGAACAATGGCGGTTGTCCTTATTTAAAAACACGGCTTTCAGCTGAACGACCAGCAGGCTATTTAGCACATCTGTGACAATGACAAAGGTACCAAAATCTGAATTTGGATGATTTACGATCGTCCAGATGAGCAAATTACTGAATGGGCCTTTAAAAGTTGCTTCCTAATCAGATCTAATTAGTATGACAGGAATTATTTACATAGTTCTAAAACAAATCCAATTTAAAATAGGTGATGTAGAAATACCTCAATGACGTTTCGTGCTGTAACACATCACTTTCTCAATTTGAATGACAAGGTTTGACCTTAGACGTCTGTTGCTTCCTGTTGGTAGCTGACGTAGTTGGCGCTGAGGTAGTTGACGTAGGTGACGACGCTGTTGGTAGCTGACATAGGTGGCGCTGTTAGTAACTGGTCATAGATGTGCGGAAGGCAGTAGTTCCCACAATCCCTGTTGAGTGTATTAGCCTGCCCCCTCTTACGTCAGCTATCAACAGGAAGCAACATACGTCTAAGGTAAAATCTGGTCATTCAATTTGAGAAAGTGCTGTGTTTCAGCATGAAATGTCAACATCACTTATTTTATATTGGATTTGTTTTAGAACTATGTAAATAATTTCAATGAACAATCCTGATGAATCTATTTGCGGAGTGTGACAGGAATATTATCCTTCTTTACCTTTAGTTACGGTCACTAAAATGACCCAGGCCAAAATCACCTGCTACCGAGTTCACTCAACACCAAACACGCAAACTCACTGTTTACTATATCAAACAACTTATGATTATTTTATCAATTAGTGCAGTATGCCTAGCAATCAAATCACTATACAATATCATACAAGAACTTAGATTTAAAATTACTACAAAGATTTCCTTTTGCAATGGTTACTTATCTAAGCCTGGAGATCTTGATTGACTAACGTTCTGATGAGATTCCTTTGATGGTCTCAGTTATTAATCCAAAATCCGGCAATGTCCAAGATCCTGTCTACCCAAGAGGAACCCATGATCTATATTAGTCTAAGTCCAACTCTTGAAGACTATGTTTTCACTATCCTAGCTGCTATGCTGGTGTTGACCAAATGGTCTTTTATGTTGACCGTAAGCTCCTCTGTCGAGATCACTTGTGCAAGCTATCTGCTCCACTTTACAGTCAGATAGCACACTATGACAGTCCAATGATATACCACAGTTCATTGATGGAGATAATTCAGTCTGTCACTTCTTTGAATCGACAAGACAATCAAGCACTATTGGCTTTCACTACCGCCTTTCACGTACTTTCTTCTCTCCAAGTTCCAACACACAAGAACCGCGAACCAAAGTTTGAAAACTATAAGATAAATTTCACCGTGAGAGTTCCCTGCTATAAATCTAATCTGCTGCCTAAATCATTTATTATCCAGGCTGTATATATAATATGTTACCATTCTAGAATAATCACCCATTAATTAGAGCATAATTATATATAGCATATTACATCATTTCTGAATATAGCTCATTACCATAACGCGAGCCAATCAGAATCATTAACATGTATACATAGTTACTGTAATAGCGCCACTACTTAATTTTCCAGAAACTCCATATAATTAAATATGAATTTCTTGTTCACTTTATTTATTAGCGTTTTCCGTTGAGTTTCTAGAATGTTCCATGTGCAAACAAGTAGAGATAAATATCAAAACATAAAACCTAATGTCTGATGACAAAATACACAACCTGTAATGAATATTATGAAATACTTTGGGGCACATAACGCCATCTTTATTTAACACCACTATTCTTTTCTTAATGAAATGAATGGGTCGAAGTGAAACCTTTTAACGGCTGCCGTTACAATTAAGATGCATGACCTCAGTGCAATGAGAAGACATGTAGGAGTAGAACTATAAAGAACTTTTTTTTAAAAATTTATCAGTATATCTTGGTAAATGTTACTGTTGTATAAAAAAAGGTTGACATGAATCTCGTGAGCTCTTATGGTGGCGACTTTCATGGTACATTAAAATCCCACGTCTGCCAAAATCTTAGTAAATTTTAATAAATCTTAGAAGGCTATCAGTTAGTTGATGATTAAATGGCTTACGAGTGTTACAATGTAAAGTTGTAATGTTCATGCATGACCATATTTATATTTGGAGTCCCTTGGGTCATATGTATAGGCGACTTGAGGTAAATATAATAAAAATCCCTTTAAAAGGGAAAGCCAGCCTCAATGTAGAAGAGGTCTTGTAATTAGTTTTGGTCAATGTGAAAGGCATTTTTAGGATCACGGCTTACTACATCCATGTTACATGACAGTCCACCAAACCATCAACGGTGAGAAGATGTACACTGAAACTGCAGAAAACATTAACTCCTAATCTCCTCTTTAATTCATTATTGTTCATTATTATTAATTCATTATTGTTCTCTAAATTGTTCTGTTCTGGTTTTATTTGTCTTTTCAGCTTTTTACCCACGATATTTCAATTTCCAATTTTTTAATACCATAACTTACGAACTCAATTTCTTCGCTTAGGAATGTCCGATTTTATTGGGGAAAACGGCGTTGTGGAGCAAAATAGCTCTTTATGTGAAAGCCTCCAAATTTATAAGCTGTCCAAAAGATGTCTGTTTTTGACATGATACGCCACATTTCTTAAAGACCCATTCAGTGATCCCAGCGCAAGAGTAAAAAAAAATTAAAATTGTTTATAAATTGCTTAAAAGAGAAGGATAGGCCTAAGTCATTCAACTTGTCATTTGGTATTTTTGAAATGCCAAATTTGGCAAAAAATGAAGAAAACAGCAGTACTGACGAAGTTCAAGCCCCGCCATTCAAATACTTGTAGCTAATTTTAGATACTGTCAGTATCTAAAAATACAGATTCGTGTAAAATGTCTTATTTTGTCTTAAATAGGCCTACACGGCTTTTGGCTGAACCATTCGCAGACTTAGCACATCTATGTAATAACAAAGGTACGGTACCAAAATTTTGATGATTTTTACGATCGTCCGGATGAGCAAATCACTGAATGGGCCTTTAATATTAATAATAGATAAGCTGCCTTTAAAAATATTATTGACAATGTTGAGAGTAGGAATTACCTTGAAAAATGTCTCAAAAATACAACATGCCAGTTATATTCCGGTCTGAAACGATCAGACAATATTTTAAACATTAATAACATCATAAACCCAAATCGTGAAAAAATCATCCCGGGTAGATTTTTGGCTATTTCTCCATTATTTTACGATCCTGCCCAAAAGTGTCTGCTTTCGATATACCACGTCACAAATACTACACTGCACTGACTGCAGGTTTTAGTTAAAAGGGCATTTCGTGATCCACAGCATCATCCCCTAACTTTTCTCAAAAAAGTTGAGATTTTTATATCACTGGAAACCTCTGGCTACATAATGTTTATGTACAAAATATTTCTTGCAGATTAATTCGTTTAGCAAAGTAATCGTGAAATTTGAATTTCGTTCTGGTATACCAGAACAAAATTGCAACACATTGTGTACACATAACCATGCATAACTCGTAAAGGCAAAATCGGAATCAACTGAAATTTTTTAGAATAAGCTTTTTTTGTGGATATCTACACTGCAAATGTTCCCGAACACGTGACGCCTCTCAGACGCGTCCGAGGTGTTCATAATTGTCTCTTTAGAACACTAGTGTATTTGAAAATATGATAAGGCTTGCACATTAGTGTTCTTTTAGTATAATGTAGAACACATAGTATTGATCAGACGTGACACAAGTGTTCTATTGAATACTGGTGTTCAAAAATGGAACGCATGAGCAGATAGAGGCGTTGGAGAGCTGCGACGTGTCAGCGAGAAATTCGCTACTTGCACGGTTCCGCCATTATGCACTATGTGCGGGGAGAGCCTCGAACTGGCAGCATACATGAATGGGAATTGAACTAGTCATAACGTTCTGTGCAAGGTTACATAATTCTTCCTTTCATGTATGCTGCCAGTTCGAGGCTCTCCCCGCACATAGTGCATAATGGCGGAACCGTGCAAGTAGCGAATACACGGTGCTCCTTTGAAGGAGGGATATAAGTAACAACAACAACAACAACAATGGCGATGAAACGTGGAAACGCTTCCGGGAAACGCTATAACAAACTGTCTTTTCCAAGACAAATGGGATGATAGTGAGAGTAAATTCGAAGGATTTAGAGAAGAATGAAATTCAGGGCAACTTTGGGAGCGACTCGGAGCCCGTATATCTGTTGACAGCGATGAACAAGCATAGGAGAGACACAAGAGGGTGACTATGGCCGAGCGATTTTAATCGCATTAAAATGCGTTGCGCTGTCAGCCGGGAGATACGATCGGCGAGGGTTCGAGCCTTGGGCTTGCCTTAGGTGAAAACTCTCTGATTTCATCGGAATTCTTCGGAACACCGCCATTATCTTGTTTATACTACCATGCATTTGTTTATTGTCAAGTAATGAGATTTTGAAAATGTATAAATAAAGGTTGAACACCAGCATTCTGAAAATCAATGTTTGAACACGTGTCATGTGTTAATAAAAATTCCTTTAAAAAAGGAATGGGGCGCCCAAATTATGTGAGCTTGGACGTGATATGGTGAATTCCATGGCATGGTGTTTAGATTTGGTCCCGGGGATTTGGTATCATAATGATTTTTCTAGGGAAGAGTAGAAGATGATCAAATGCAAGAGAAATGTGTTTGATTGGGGAAGGTGTATCACAGGACCGTTTTGGATGAAATAAATTGAATTGGAATGAAGCTGTCGTGTCAATTTGCGATTATGTGGGGTGGGGAGTTCAATTTTGGGGCATATTGTAGTGATGATATTGCTTTGGATATTGAATATTGTTGAATTTCGTTATGCAGGGGTATATGATGGATAGTATAGAAGAGGATCTACCCCTATGTTGACCAAAAGAAAAGTTTTTATGAATGTATAACGTCTGTGATACATATACATCATAACGTTTGTGATACATATACATCATCTACTTGTTAATACACTGAAAATCTAATAGAGATGAAGGATAAAAGACAATTACAGAACATTCATTCTTCATAAAAGTAGCTATATGGGTATACAATGTTTACAAGATAAGAACGTTAATGTTTTGTACATGAACGTAACATCTTTGATACATAGTTGTTAACACACTGAAAATCTGACTAGAGATTTACAATTTGATGATATCCAAAAGAATACTTACTAACTTAGCATTGAAGAATTAAAATAATTACAGAACTTTCATTTGTTAACATACACGTAGCAATGATTAACAATGTTGAAAATACAAACGTAACGTTTTGTTCATAAACATAACATCCTCGACACATCTAGGATCCGCATAATTTGTTGATTAATGTCATTAACAGTCACAAAAGATTTATGGTCTGATCATTTTATCATTTTAAGGGGGACCAGATATTGCATTTGGAAGAACCAGGCTTTTCAATTACTATCAAAACTGCTGGGTACCAAACTTTTTGATACAGCTTGTACAGTAATTTGTTCTAATTTCCATGCAAAAGGAGCCAGTTGTTTCATCCTTAAAACAAATAGGCTACACCATAATTTCCAATTACCCCATGCAGATAGATAAGACCTTGGTAAGATAAGCATGTTAATTGTTATTTCACTATCACTATCTTGATCTTGATAAGATGCCTGACTTTGAAACTTTGGGTACAAAAACTCATACTCTGCAAGTTAGGTCAAATTTTGCACTATGATTGTTTATTTGAGGTTATTGGACTATGCCATTCAGATTAGGCTATTGTAGTCCATAGTGTTGGTCACCGTCTATCGGGTTCTAAGAGGCGGTAAATTGGTTACAAAGGTCAAAGTGGTTACAAAGGTCAAAGGTCTCGAATTATTTGGTGTTTTACAAATCCATTAATTTTGTCTTTTAAACAAAGAATATACGCACACCATTTTATCCTGTGCATAACAGAAAACAATAATAAAATAAAATCCAAGCATATTGTGGTTTTATTTCTGAGCAAGGCATAATTTTAGCAAAACAATTGCGGAGTAAATCTAGTAAGAGTGAAATTAGAAGCTTCTCACAAACTCATGCCTATATTGTGGGCCGCCTCCGTAGAGGGCGCCCCAAAAAACCGTTACATTTCTTTCATGTGTCCGAGGTGTTCATAGATAGTAATTTTGAACACCAGAGTTTAAAGGATTAGAACATGTTACACTAGTGTTCTGAGGTAATAACACCTGTGTTCTCTACATTAACACTAGTGTTCTCTAAATAAGTTGAACACGTGTCATGTGTTAAAAAACCGTTACATTAATGAACGCGTTCCATGTGTTCTGGCCAATTTACAGTGTACTGAAAAATGTCATAAAAAGAGGATGCTAGGATCACGAAATACTCCTTTAATTCGCCATATAACATAATATAAACTCACCTTACATGTACATTTTTTATTTTAAAATAATTTGATATTAATTCGCAATGTAGGCCTATAGTTTACTATATGATAGATGGTGGCAAGAACATTTATAAAGGACTGATTACTCACTGCAATCTTCACTCTTGTGTGTTTTGACTGTAAGTTTATGAATCAAATAAAAAAGATAGAAAGTAGCTTCACTTACGTTATGTGTCATTTTATTTATAACATAGAAGTTATTAAATTAATAAAGTAAGGCAATTTATTTATCTATACGTGCATGTCAAATGGGTACATTGTCCAATACTATAGGCCTACATGCATAAATTATGCCCATATTATAGCTAGGCCCTAAAAACTTTATTTTGCATCGGATTTTTCCCGTTGAAAAGGAAAAACTGATGTTCATGATAGCAACTATTTCATCAATAGCATTTTGAGTCATTTTTATCCATAAAACGACACAGGATAGGATAGATAATTACTTTGACATCAATATGGTCCATATGATGAAGATTTTGATTCTTAGATCTGTTATCAACATGATATCACGCTGTTCAGTGGTCAAGGACCTTGGGTCAAAGACACTGAAATGACATACTTTTCTTCTGCTGACCATAATGATGCTGTATATTAACTATTATTGTTACATTTTAGGTCTATACCTAAAACTTTTAAAGTCATATTAATTCAAACATAACTTTGGTAATACTCACTCGTTTTCATTCGTTGAAACGGCAAAACATACTTACTTTTCCTTACACATCGAATTAAAATATTTTAAAAAAAATTCAACCACAAAAAGTTTTAACAAAAAGTCATTCCAATACCAATAAAAATTAATCTCTTGAGCATACAAACACGATCCCAGAAACAGGTACCAGCCCGATGGGCTGGCGAAAAGTTATGTACATTGATTCTTGCCAGTGACTGCTATTTATAAACGTTTCGTGAGTGAGTGTTAAGGAATTTGATAATCTAAATATAATCAATCAATTTTAATGGACCATGGTAGACATCTGAAAATATTTATACCTGATATCAAAACCTCTATGACGCGTATTACATTATTAATAACGAATTAGCGACTAATACCTTAAGTGTTTTACCCATTTATAAACACACAATCTGTGTGAGTGTTCCCGTTTGCTACACAGCGCGGGAAGGCGTATGTCTGCAATGTTGACTGTATTAAATAAAATATTATTGCCATATCAAACCAAACTCAAACAAAGTGTTATTACAGAGAAGAATATTTAGCCCCTAATCACCTCCAACAGAAGTACAACATTTCAACAACTAAATAATTGACGCAACATAATATATGACATAAATAACTTTCAAATTCCGAATTTTACTTTTAGTTGATTGCGTGCGTAAATGTTGACAATAAATAATGCACAACTTTTTTCCAGTTTAATTGATGTATGCAAAATATCTCTACACCGCATCATGCGCGCACACCATCAAAACAAGATGTTCAAGGCGCAATACAAAAGCAGTTTCAGATGAAACAAAAGTATAAACTTAAAACTAACATGAAGATATACAATGATGATTGAAAACCAATACATAAAACAAAAAATAAAATAAAACAAAGGACCTAATGTGTAATGCAAGAGTGCAAACACAAAGTCAGTTATTTTATAGGTCGTACACATTAAGTGTGTTTTAAGGGGGTACTACACCCCTGCCCAATTTTGTGCCTATTTTTGAATTTTTCTTAAAAATTATAGCGCATTGGTGACAAGTAAGATATGTATATTATAGGGGCAGTAGTGCAGTAGTTGTAGTCCTTACCCCTATAATATATATATCTTACTTGTCACCAATGCGCTATAATTTTTGAGAAAAATGCAAAAATAGGCACAAAATTGGCCAGGTGTGTAGTACCCCCTTAAGTGCCTTTTTAAAACGATCAACAGTTTTGGCAGATTTGATGTGCTCAGGAAGTGAATTCCATAAACGCGGTTTTGCAACTGCAAAAGATCTATCACCCCATTTATCTTTTGATTTTGGTTCATAAAGAAGTGATTTTGATTTTGAGCGCAAACTGCGAGATCGATTATAAGTTTTCAGTAGTACAGTTAAATAATCAGGTGCATTTCCATTAAAGGCCCTTTCAGTGATTTCACAGGAACATTAAAAAGTTGCTTAGAAATAAAGAATAAGTCGACAGAATTTCATTAAACCACTTTTCCCCTGAATACATCGACAAATTAGTCAAAAACAGAAGTTTTAGAAAGGTTTTCTACTTCAACTCAGATCGACTCGAGAAAATCAGACGATGGTGGACTACATTATTCAATGTGGCAACAGCCAAAAGCGTAAACAAAACAGACAATATGACGGCAACACTGCCTGCACGATGGACGCAATTATTTTTTCCCGGAGCCAAGATCCGTTCTTAGCTCTATTGGCCGGGTGGCCCCAAAAAAAAAAAAAAAAATGCACAAAATATATTTCCCAGTGCAATATATACATTTTCACATGAAAATAAATAATTTTAAATTCAAAGAAAAAAGAAGAAGAACAATTTTTAATCATCGCCGGGGATGGGAATCGATCTCGGGACCCTATGCGTGGGAGGCGAGATCCATAACCACTACACTACGTAAACTCATTGATACAGGTAGGGGAAATTTTCAGTATATATCGTAACATATCGTGCGTTATTCATACAAAAAAAAAAAAAAAACAGTACTTACAATGAGGTTCACTGGCGAACCTCAACGGATTTAGACTGATAAAATAGTGCTTAATAACATACGTACAGTTTTGGAATAATTTGAGACATTTTTGTGTTTACGTGTAAAACCAATGACAACGTCAAAATTGAGCCAATCTTGGCCGGCCCCCCCTGGAGAAAATCGAGATTTTCGTACAGTGCGCCACCAATCGACTGGAAAAACTTCCTAGTCCAGTGTTTCTAACACGGGGAAGTAGAGTCTAAATTGATTTAAAACAGACGCTTAATTTTTGTAGTAGAAAACAAAATAAGCAATTAAAGGTCACCGAGGCAAACTAACGGTCAATTCAAATATGAAAAACATTTAAAATTGTGTATTTTGTTTAAAATAGTAGCTACTGACGTAATAAGTAGTAGAAACAATACGCAACGCGTGTTGGTACGTGGAGAGTGAGCTTCTTTCGATCTCGAGTCGGACTTTTTGTACTGTCAGTATCAAAAGTCCAGAATCATGCAAATGCTTTATTTTGTCTAAAATACACGGCTTTCGACCGAACCACTAGCAGGCTATGTTAGCACATCTATGCCAATTACAAAGGTACCAAAATCTGAATTTTGATGATTTTTACGATCGTCCGGATGAGCAAATCACTGAATGGGCCTTTAAGACATTTGAAGACAATGAGCATTAATTTGTAGACAATTCTAAGGGTGACTGGAAGCCAATGTAATTCTTTCAAGATGAAGATGATGAGGCAGAATTTCCTTGTTAATGTGATGACCCGGCAGCTGTATTTTGAAGGCGTTGGAGCCGGTTTAGTTGATCATGTTACAAGCCATAAAGAAAAGAATTGTAGCTATCTAAGCGAGAAGTTATGAATAAATGTTCTATTTGCTCAGTCGCATGACAAGTAAGATATCGCCGGATTCTTTGTATTGCTTTATACTACCTATCGGCCACTTATAATATGAACCTGCCATGAATCATCTCCGCAACCAGCCTTGCCACAATCCTGGGGAAAATGCATGTCACCCCGGGTTGTCACACCCAAATGTCACACAATTTTAGCAATGTAGAAGATAGTGGATAAATGTCGTCGGCATTTTCACCTTGCTCCCAACATCTCAGATCATATGGAACGAGAGAGTGGTTTGGATTGGAAAGAGGGAATTTGTGAAGATGCAGTTTCAAAATATCACACACATAAAGAAGATTGAAGATGGTTGCACTAAAATGCAGTGTTATAGGGTGGTATTTGGTAGCCTTGCCTACTAGCATTACACAATCTAGGGAAATGTTGGGTTATATATAGGCTCGTATTTGGTAACCTTGTCTGCCAGCATTACTCAATCTACCATTTATCCCAGCATTTAATTGAATATGTTGGTGCCTCTTTGTAACAAAATAACATCGAATACTCACAAGAAGTGTTTTATTGTGATTAAAGGCAAATAAGACGTTGAATAAAAAGTAATAATTCATTTATACAATTGGGGAAATGCCTTTGTCTTGTCTATTAAATACTTAATAGTCAATTAATTGATTACCTAACGGAAAACATCGAATGTTTGGTATGTACCGGGTATCCCCCAAAAAAGGTTACATGTAGATTTTTGAAAATAATATTAATTTCACTACTGTCAGTCAGGAATGTACAAATATTCTTACAGCATACGGTATAACACAGCGACGATTTCAACCCAACAATGCCTGAATACAAAATATTTTGTTATTAATTTCACAATGTTGATGACAGGAGAAACAGCATGCAGAAATACCTTTACCAAAAACGTGTTCTTCTCTAACGACCATCTTCCTTTATGTGTTACCACCAAGTGTATAAAAGCTCTAAAACTGATTCATTTTCAGTGTGCAATATTTTTATCAATTTGTTTCGTTTGTGCAATACCATGTAAAAATAAGAGAAAAATAAAAAGTAATAAAGAAAAATTAGGATGAACAATATTGCAGAATATCCTCTGAGATGCAATTCTTATGAAAATAAGATCTGACCACCCGAGTATACGCTTTCTTGTTATTTACGAGTATTTACGTGAAGTAAGTCTAGAATTGTACTTCTACCTGAACTTACAGGAAATATAACCTCTGCACAGGTAAAATTGGCTAAAATAATGGTCGTATAATACTAGACTGAGGTGGTCTTGCCGTCATCTACCAATCGATCTGAGCACCATTCACACCATATTCACTTGGGTGTAAGAACTGATGAATGGAATGTTGCCCATATACAATGGGCAAAACAATTATTGCCTGGTATATTATTTTAGAAGGCTGACCCATGACAAACCAATACAATTTGTAACATACATGGCCAGATTTTTGCCCTTTTCTGCTTTAAATAGTTTATGGCTCTCAATCTGGTCTAGGTCTGCTGTTGTTAATCATCAGTGGCCCGGTTCTGGCTTGCGTCGAGTACTTGTGTACGGGATAATTTTGTCAACAATGCTATCTCTGGCGATTCGCTGCTTCCCACTTCTCTCCTTATTTGTGTTTAAGTTGTGGTTGCCACTAGGCAGGTCAGTAGATCAATCTTTTCATGTGGGCGTTATCATTAGGGAATAGATATGATTAATCTTCTGTTTTTATCTGTAGGATTTTTTATACTACTTGCCCAGAATGTTGTGGATGTACAGGTGCCATATACATGATATAATTATATGTTATTTTTATGAGATGTCTTTAAAACTGATTTTGTAACTTTTGATCATTTACAGTTAGGACGCTGGACAATCGATTGTTATTGTTCTGCAATGCTCACTCAGTCATTTAATAAGGCAATACAAACGATCGAATTTGGTATTCAAATGAACAACATTTTGAGTTACACTTTTTCAGTGTAAAATTTTTTCTCGGCCAAATGAAAAGCAATAATTTTCATTTTTTCAGTAAATGTCAGGAAAAACTGTAATGCTTGATACTGTATTTTTTTTTTCAAATCTTAGTGTTAAACTTAGTCGTGAAATTCAGTCATTTAGTGTAAGATTTTCGATTTTGATAGGCTTCAACTCTGCCCGCGAGCCTTTTTTTGCATCAACCTTTTAGCTTTTCTAAGTACTATAGTTCGCTAAAGAAGGATTTTTCCCAACTTTCTAACGCACATCACCGTGAGCGATATATCATAGTTTTGTCAGAATTTCCGTTTTGATTCCATAATTTTTGACTACCAGCTGAAAAATTTCAAATCCACGCGTGAAATACTAGCATTGTGGATCGATATCTCTGGGTGCCCGGCCTGGATACAGTTTTGCCAGAACTTCAATATAGCAAAGAAATTACCTAGTGTTTCGGTATAGTGCCTTTTGTTTGTGTTTGTTTGAAATTGCTGCCTTAAACCCACCGAAAGTCATAATGAAGCAGCCAAAACAATACAAGGTTAAACACGGAAGTTTATAACAACCTATTATAATGACCTAAAGGAAAAATCATTTATGGTAACAATGAGCCTTGCATTGTAAGTCATGGTTAAAATGTGTTGAGTACCCACCCCACCCCCATAGGCCTACATAATATTACATACCGGTACCTTATAATATTTATATAGCACGGCTATAGCTATACATTTAGAAAGTAGGTCCTATAGCGCTAAATTATGACAAATAGGCCTACACAAACCCGAACGCAAGTCTGAAGGGTGTAATGAAAATGCCAACCCGCGATGGGGGGGGGGGGGGTCATTCAAAATTCACCTGGAGATAGGAGGGACAGAAAATTAAAATCCCCTCTAATAACACGCGAATTTTTCTAGGTTTGGACAGTGCATTTTCCCATGGACCTCATCCTAGGTAAATAAATAAACAAACAAACAAACAAACAGACAAAATGGTTTTCATAATCATGGAATCCATAGCCCCTATAAATTGAAATTGCAGGCTATCACGGGAGCAAATTTCCAAAATCCACCCCATTTACCAGAATTGGGGATTTGGGCTACCAAATCGCTGGTCAGGCAATCCTGGTTTTCAATGGAAAAGGGACCTGGGTTGACAACAATTGAAATATCGATTATTTCTGCTGGTTGCTCTCGAGGTAAAGTACTAAGTTTGACATTTTCGGAGCATGAAGGGGAAAAGGGTAAAATAAGAACGGAAATTCTGACAAAACTATAATATATAGACCCACACGATGTGCTTTACAGAGGTGGGAAATATCTTTCTTTAGCAAACTATATTAGTTTGAGACGCTAAAAATGAATTCTGTAAAAAGCTCACGGGCGAACTAAAGGCCTATAAAAATCAAAATATCACACTAAAAGACACAATTTGATGCTTAATTTTAACACCAGGATTTAAAAAAAAATGTTCATCCAAGCACTATGTTTTTATTTAACATTACTGAAAAAAAAAAATTTTGCTTTATATTTGACCGAGAAAATAAATTTCATAGCAAAAAGGTGTATCTCGGAATTGTGTTGATTTTAACATGTATCGATCGACTTTTAGCGCGACTAAGCAGAACAAAAGATCGGTTGTCCTGCGTTTAGACTGTTTAGTAAAACAAGGTTAGCAAATATTGTAATTTTTAAGTGATTTTGATTTGAGTGATTTTCATTCCTGATGTAAGACACTGTACATAATTGTTATTCGTATTTGTTTTAGAGCTTTTAGGGAAATCTTTGTCATATTGTATTTTAGTGTGGGAAAACATGTGATATTTGCTCTTGCAATGATGTAGCATCTGCAAATTGTGCTCTATGTACGTGAACTTATTAGAAAGATTGCGATTTCCAAACGTAGGTATCGGACGTACGTTGATCTATTCAAAACCACTCTCCTGTATCGAAGCGAGGTCACGTATTTAGCCAGTTTCGAAAATTTTCCACGTGCAAAATCAACGTAGATACATCTTTGAAAATGCACAAAATTTGTCCATTCCCCAATATGTTAAAGACAGTCAAGGATAATGAACATACGAAGGAAAGTCTAATTATTATTATGATCCTTTTCGTTTGTAACAAAGGTGCAGCGATGCGTTAAAAATTTCCTAAATTTATACGCGATGTCCATACGCAGAGATTGCCCATTGAAATGTGTGTGATACTTTGCGTATAAAAAATGACATTGCGATTTTCACATTCCAACGTGGAATAAAACGCAGGTGCTACGTTGAAACATGCTGATTTTACCTCATGTCGAAGTTCATTCAACGCGCCCAATTTTCAGGACGAAAAAGTCTCATTTTAAAAGTAAAGTCATGATATATAGATGTAGTGATCCATAATCTACCAAAATATATGTTTTGGGGCAACTACCAAGTGGAAAGAGTGGAAAAGAAGATTGAGAGAGTGAAATGGAGGACAACCTCTTTTTGAGTGGAAAATTTTCACTCTTTAGAGCAGGGGCTATTTTAGGCGTAAAAAGTCACTGCACGTTGACAAGTGCAGTTACTTATGTGGCAGTGGGTATCGGAATTGGGGGTAGTCCCCCTTGAGTTTCACCCGTTAAAATCACTTATTTTGGTGACATGTTTGTGACCTTCTTTTAAACATGAGAAGCATATAATAGGCGAACCAGCCATTTTGGAGGGGGCCAAATTTTCAAATCGTAGCGCTAATCCGCTATTAAAATTACTTTAACGAAGCGCGCAAAAATGTGTGCCTTAAATCTGAACATATAGGAATTAGATGCATTGAGTGGGGGAGGCTGACCAAACAAAAAATAGGTAAAAAACACCCATTTTCCCACTATCTGTTTTTTTTTTTACTTCATCTGGAATTATTGGGGGGTGGGCCCCACACTAAAACTATTCAGGGGACTGAGCCCCTGCACCTGCAAGCCACCCGGATCCTAACCCTATGAGATGTACATCAGCGGCGGCAAGCAGGGGGATGAGCATATTTTGTGCCTATTTACTGGGACATTTTCGCGCGAAGGACGCGAAACATTGTCAATTACAGACTATCTGAGCCCAAAATGAAGGTGCAGTTTGGTATTTGATGGGCCAGTGCACGCAAAGCGCGCAAAGGTTGGCAATTTTGCTCTATTTTTGCCCCAAAAGTGTTTTTTGGGCGAACTTAAGTAAGATGTACAGGGCAATTATTGCTTGAATGTTTCTTCTGTTAGGATTTTATGGAAAAATTTAAGGGGGGTGTGTCTCTCCTCCCCCTTCCCACTTCCGCCGCCTATGATGCACATGACAACTTTTGCCCCGTTATTTCGACCCAGGGGAAAACTTGGACCCACCTGCCCCAGGTCGGTACATCATGTTTCATGTCCGGAGGCATTCCATACTTGTACTGCATGCAGATGAGTCCAATTTTGGGTCACACTTGAGCCGAAGGTGATACAAGCTACAGAATTGGCACATACACTCCTTATGGGTTACTTTCTAGGAAAAACATGTTAGCCAAATTAGAATCCAAGATGGCTGCCATTTTTCAAGATGGCCGCCAGTAAAAAAGGTCCATTCAATGATCCCAGCGTAAGCGTAACAAAATTAAAATTATTTATAAATTGCCTAAAAGTAAAGGATACGTCATTCAAATTGTCATTTAGGTATATATTTTTGAAATTAAAAATTTGGCAAAAGATGAAAAAACAAAATAAAAACAAAAAACAAATAGCAGTATTAACAAAGTCATGAAAGTTGAAGCCTCATTCAAATACATGTTGCTTATATCTCTTCTTAAGTAGAGATATTAACGATTCGTGTAAAATGTCTTTTTTCCAGCAGATTATGTTAGCACATCTATGACAGTAACAAATGTGCCAAAACCTGAATGAGCAAATCACTGAATGGCCCTGTATATTTGTGTTCTGTGGAGCTTTTTATATTTAATTTGTTTTTGTTTATCGATGAACTGCTATGCCGGACTTGCAACTTTTATAACAAAAATTGTTCATGCAGCATGCTCCGCTGCTTTTATCATTTGTGTGTTTTGATATGATGTATATTACTTGCGTACATTTTATTTTGATATGATGTTTTAAAAAATTGCATTTTGATTTCTGATGCTCGCTATGTAGTTTATCTAATTAGTCTGTATATCTTGCTATTAATGATGTTTTTCATATCATGTTTAGACTCACGTCCTGTCATGCCTATAATAGCTATATTTCATTTTGCTTGCGTACATTTAATTTGTTGTTTTAACATATTGCATTTTGATAGCTTATGCTCTTTAAAAAAAATGAGCTGGTCTCGCTATGTAGTTTATCTAATTATTCTGCATATCTTGCTATAAATGATGTTTTTCATATCATATTAGACTCACCTTCATTTTGAGCAGTTTTAATGCTTGCATGATTTCCTACTCTTTTAAATAATGAGCTGGTCTCGCTATATGATTTTAAACTTGTATTATATTTTTTTTTTTACTAAATTGATGGGTTTTTGTTTTCTTGTCATGTGATGATATTTTTGTTGGTTTTATGTATTATTTGTTTATTTGCTCAATAAATGATGCTTATTATTAATATTATATTTATTGGAATCAAAACGTTGATAAGTTGAAATTCAAGATGACCGAAGGTATTAAAGTGATAAATATTTATGTTACAAAGTTTCAAATGGTCATGCATACAAACACCAATATTCGCAGTTAACTTCCCTTTAAGTCACTTATCATGGAAACAACATTAGCCGCTTGAAAATACAAGACGGCTACCATTTTCAAGGTCGACGTCGTCGAAACACAAATGTTAGTGTGACTAAATAATGATACAATTGCACAAATATACACTCCCTTTTGGATCACTTATTATGAAAAAAACAACATTTTTTTTACCTCCATTTAATATTAAAAATGGCCGCCGATAAATTGAAAAATTACATAGTTTCATCATTATTAGATAGGCAACTGATTTTAACGGTATTTTTGTTGCCTGTCTGATACCTAAAAGATGCTAAAGTTATCCCCTGCTTCACAAGAAGAGCGACAAAGCAGATATCAAGAATTACAGACCAATAGTGTCCCATGCGTACAAAATCTTCACTAGAATAATACAAAACCGCATCAAGAGAATATTGGATGAGAATCAGGATGAGGGTGGGCTACTCAGCTACAGATCATCTTCATGAATTGAACCAATTAATAGAAAAGGCAAATGAATACCAGTTGAAGCTTTGTGTTTGGTATATAGACTAAGGAAAAGCCTTTGACTCTGTAGAACACAGAGTCCTTTTCACACCTTTAAGAAAGATTGGAGTCAACGAATGATATGTACAAATCGCATCTTGAAAATGATGTATCCAAACCCATACCTATCAAAAGAGGAGTAAGACAGTGTGATATCTCCAAAAATCTTCATACCTGCCATGGGAGAAGTATTCAAGACTTTAGATCTACAACCGCGAGGAGTCAACATTATTATACCGAGAATGGTTAGCAGACCTAAGATTTGCAGACGATGTCGCATTAACAGCTACATCAGTTAAAGATATGGAGGGAGCATGGCGCAATGGTTAGGGTACTTGCGTAATGGTCAGGGTACTTGCCTTTAGTGCATGAGGTCCCGGGTTCAATTCCCAGCGGTGGCGATTTGCTGGGATATTGACTTGGGAAAAAAAGTCTGAAATTAATTGACAACTTCTGTAGATTAAATTCAGACTTCCGTTCTCCTCATGGTTTATTTAGAATTGGGTAAATGAATCATGGAAGTACCCCGTCCATCGGAGGGGACGTTAAGCCGTCGGTCCCGTGTGCAGAGAGCCATACCTGTACATGAATCTCGCAACTAGTTTCGAAAAGAGTTAGGTGTTAACCCCTGACTGTTCCCAACCCGTCCCGGTGTTCAAATGGACCCCAAATGGAAATAAGCTTCAATAGAGGCTTTCAGAGTTGTCAAAACCCGAACAAATAAAAAATAAAAAAGAGGTGCAACTAAATAGCCTGAACAAAGAGAGCAAGAAGATAGGACTGAATATACATTAGGACTGAATACATAATAGTTTTCCTATTAAGTAACCCACAATGATTGTGTGTGCCAATTATGTTGCTTGTATTACCTAATTCGATTGTGTCTAATCTGCACAAGAATGTCGGAAGTGCAAGGAGAAGCGGAGCAACTGTCGGCGTTGCCGGAAAATATGGACGGTACCAGAGACAATGTAAGGCAATTTTGGTTGAAGGTTGAACAAAGAAAAGTATTGTTTATTGAAAAGAAATCTACTAAATATCATTTTACATACTGGATTGCGACTCGATCTTACTTCGCGGAAGAACTTCATTTCCTGGTCATTTCACCGGTCGAAACTTAAATGGCATAGAAATATTTTAAGCACGGATTTTTTATTCTCACTGCACGAATATTTAATCTCATTGCACGAACGTGCCAGGAGGCACGTTAAAATAGCCCCTGCTTTAGAGTGTTTTCCACTCAAAAACGGGTTGTCCTTCGTTCAACTCCTTGAAAGAGTGGAAATTCACTCTTTTCCATTTAGAGAGTATAATATTTGGGGAGCACAAAAATACAATTAAGTTTAAGCAGCATGCTAACCTTGGTTTTTAGTCAAAATCAAAAGCGTGCTGTTTGAATTAGGCAGGGACTCGGTACCCTGCGCTATACCATTATTTTTTCAATCGCTATGCCCTCTATAATTGACCTAGATCAGATACTGGTATTATAGTAGCTTATAGTCTTTGTTCAAGGCGCCTTGTTCTCCTTCTTGACGAATGAGCACAATCCAGTTTGGAACCGAGACTAGCAATATTTAACACCGTATTAACGTACGTAAAAACGAACGTTCAAACGTACGGTCCACGTGCTGCGTGTGGAACATCGCAATCTCTCTATTATTATTATTATTATTATTATTATTATTATTATTATTATTATTATTATTATTATTATTATTATTATTATTATTATTATTATTATTATTATTATTATTATTATTATTATTATTATTATTATTATTATTATTATTATTATTATTATTATCATCATCATCACGGGGCTTCGAGTGTAGCCATTGTAGCGAGCAGTAAATTCAAATTTCTTCAAAAGCAGTTGTAACGTTCAATAAAAATATAAATGTCCATTCCATTCTAGGTAACCCATAGATTGAAGACATGGAAGAGGGCTGTGTAAAACTAGTAAAAGTGATAGCGATGCCTATTTCTAAACAATTTTGTTTTGTTTCTTAACCCTAGGACTACAAAGGGAGGGGTTGTACCAACAGTCGTTACGCCCAAACGACTGGCTCTAATCGTAGATCCATCCTTAGCGCTCATTTTTACCCCAGCACCTTATCCGGGGCTAGGATCGACCACCGCAAATGACCATGCGGGGGAAGAGGGGGGTGGGGGTCGAGGCCCACCACAAGTTTCTACAGTAAACACCGATTTTCATTTCGCTCTTGTCAAAATATTCCAAGAGATATTGACTTCTTACTTATTTAATTTGAAATAGTCATTAAAATCGCATGTTCGTAGATTTTTTAGCCGAAAATCAATTTTGCCTATACTTTTAATTTACCTACCCAGAATTTCCACATTTTTCAAGGGTGCGCTCATATTATGACGTTATAGCGACATCATGTGGGGAATGTTTGTACTTATTTTAATTTTTATACTTATTAGGGGTAGGGGGTTGCATCGCGCCATCGTAGTCCGTGTTACAAAATATGGCTTATTTACACATATTATCATTTTCGTGTCCGCTGAATAGCCTGAAAATTAACATCTTCGACATTGTTAACTGTGACCATAATGTAATTTTGAGATGTGTTGACGGTTTCATGGGATTGGCCAACGGACAAGTCAGATCGTTATCAATGCAGTAATGAAGTAAATAACAGTGGAAAGATGAAAGAGGACACCGGATTAGGACAATGGGCAAATAAGGTTAAAGGGACTACTGGTCAATAGAGTTTGTCCAGATGTGTATCTTCAGGCACAACGCCAACTCTTAACCTCTGCCCGTCGTTGCTTAAGTTGAATCTTAAAATGTTTGATTTTCGCTTGCGGTATCATTTTCCTCGATTAACCCTAATATATTAAGTGTGTAATTGCAGACGTCATATTCGGACATATATATGGGACATACTAAAATGTCGTAACTCATCGTACATCATATATTGTTTTAAATTTAGAACGGGGACGGTGCGCGTATTTTCTCCTATCCACCACACAAGGCTTTGTGTTAAAATAAGCCGCTAGCTAGAATAAATGAAACCAAAAAACACGATTTATGTTGTCAATTAAGTTCCCACAGCGAAGGTAAAGGCAGCCTTTCCCGCCTCTTTTTGCCACATTTGTAGATCGCTTTCAGTGGCTGCAGTGGAATGTTTAATAAATAGCGACATAAACTTGTTAAGATGCCCGGCACATGCCAAACCTTTTAATAAAATCACAGATCTAGCGCATCCATTAATCTCTTTCGTTAAAAACTGTATTACCTTTAGGCTATAAAACACACATTTGCCTTTCAACCAAGTGGCGTATCTCAAACACAGTAATGTTATACTGCAGCTAATATTGAGTAACAAAGGATAGAAAGAAAGATGCATAATTTGCACATCACAAATTGTGGTTAATTTTGAGCCGGGGTGAAAGGGGGCAACTTGCCTCGCTCGGTCGGTACGTCAATGTGACTGCTTTATACCCATTATTTGAGATCATAATACAGTTTGTGTGACATTTATACCAAACAATATGCCTATACCAAATTACAAATATGGGTTTTACTCGCTTTCTAGTATCTATAGTTAAATGACACATTTCAAAAAATGAACAGCAAAATTCGTGGAACACTATTCAGAATTGAATAATATCGTGTCATTCACCCTCGGTGTATTTATGATGTACATCTATTTTTGATATCATCGCTTACGAAAGTGAAGGGTGTTATATTATTTATTTCCGTAAAATAGAAATTACAGTCAAATTACAGCAAAGATCATTGAAATCAAATGTAAATCAAATACAAAACTTCCGAAGGGGAAGCTGAAAGGCCATTATTTAAAAGATAGCCTTTCGCAAAAGTGTTGTTTACCAAACCACTGTGCCATGACATAAGGTATGTATTAAGGTTAACGAGTTCAGCAGTTGAGCAACATTATGGACTAAGATGTGACAGACGAAACTGCATTTCAGATCCACCCTCATATCTCAGCTTCTGCATGAAAAACTTGAAGTGACCATAAAATACCGTGACCATTTGGTCACTTTTGATGGCTTATATATTAAAGATGACCTGAAGAATTATTATTAAAAGGTACTAGTATATAAGATGACTTCTTTATCAAAGAAACGATAAATTTAATGTTTTTCTTAAAAATGCCCAAAAGACTTATACAGGAGTTGTCTGTATAAGAAAATAGGCCCAACTGAAAGCATTTCAAACCTGCTATGGATGGCACTTGATAACTGAACACCAGGGGCCCAAGCTTCGTAAGTCTGGAAATCTTTCGTAACTTACGACGAGTCGTAAGTTCCATTTCACTAAACTTACTTACGAACTGTACCCTTCGTAAGTAATAGGGATTTACTACAGGGACCCTTCGTAAAGTTACGTCTAGTATTGGTTATTCGTATTAACTTAGCAAGCGACAAAATATGGCTGGGTGTCTTTATTTTTAACTTTCGTTTCTGAGACAAATAGTCCCCAAGCAGATTTCCATGCTCTGAAAGACCATCAGACATAACAGTAAACATTTTAATGCTAGTATAATTTTGACAGTTGGAAGACTTTTGTTCGTATGTGGCACAAGGATCGTATGGTAAAACATACATCTTTTTGCATCAAAGGAGCCCTTCATGACTGGAAAAAAATTCTGTCAGATACACAATAGTCGATATACAGTTGTCAGCAGTGAATGCATTCCTTTTAGTTCAGATGCTTTCAATCTTTTTTGCAACTTTGCCCCATTTCATATTCGGCTTTTCATCCTTGATGGTCCCATCAAGCCCCCAATTCTCAATTAAAAACACGATGAAATAAGAGCACCACTCGAACTTCCAATTGTTTTTAAAGGAAAGGCGCGTTTAAAATTCATGATAACATAATGAATTAATTTGACCTTGATATGCGTGGGGATCGTTTCGAACGTTCCATCGACTCCAATTTTGCCAAACTACGCTAGTTAACACGATAAGATAAGGGGCTGTGCAATAATTTTGAGACCTGCGGGAGGGTAAAATTGTGATGGGCGTTATTTGTTTGCAAGCCGAGAGCGGGGAGCAATTTTTTACAGACCGAGATGGGTGGGCAAGCAGCTTTTTGCACACATTTACGGGGCACCATGACACGCTCTAAAAAGGCTTAGGAAACACTGTACAGAAACGTTCAAATATGCAAAATTTCCTGATCGCTACGCTCGCATCATAATAGACCATTCAAAGTTTGCAAATTGGGAACCCAAATATTTGGCATGTGCAAAGGGGAGGGACAAAGATTTTTTGGCAAGCCGAAAGGGTGGGGGGGGCAAGCAATTTTGGCGGGCCGAGGGGAGGCAATTTTGGCAAGCCATTGGAAAATGTTACCCCCCGGGGGGGCTCGTAATTATTGCACACCTCCTAATGCTGTTGGTCAAGATAACTATTGCATACAATTGAATCCCATCACATCAATTCATCCAAATCAAAGCTACACCCTTTTTTGAAATACTGGTTAACAGCGACATAAAATATATCATGAACTGCAGTAAACACACCCCATATGCCTCAACTCAAGAACGCAATTGGCACCAGAACACAAATTAGGGTATAAGAGTATAAATAGCTCGAAGCAAAATAATATTAGAAAGTTTAGAGTTTGATGTATATACTTGAAATTACATTAAGCACACTACATTTAGATATGTGTAATGTTTGAACACAAATTAGATGCCAACAATTAGTTGTAAAATCCAAATTGACGTCAAGTGGAAGTATAAATTATTACTTCTTTGTCAATGTATATCACGAATTAGGTTTAAGGAGCTAGTAAAACTAACATGACTTAATGCTTTGTGCACGATTTTGTGGACATTCACCACATTTGGAGAGGTTGGTGAGTATTTTTGAGCAAAACATTTTACTGCATCTGTATTATATAATGATAACACAATAGAGCTGTTTAAGAAAAGAGGATTTATGGATAGAAATAAAGAGAGTGAAGCGAGAGAAGAAACCACGACAGAGGAGATATGCAGCACAAATCAGGATAAACTACTGCTTGGTTATATCAGCCTGACAATCAGGGTCTCGCATGTCTCGTTCTGTCTTACGCGCTGCCAACAGTCAGAATAATAATCTATATAAATGCAAATAACTGTGATTCAATAAGAGATGCAATGTATCTGTCAAATAGTAACACGTTATACAAGAGATATGATTGTGTCAATTATGAGGGAAGACCAATAATAACCATAATACATATAAGGCATGTAAATAAGTCCAGCAAATCTAAGATAAAATTTGTACAACTTTGCTTCTCTAACATACAGGATCTACAAGGCAATAACCCACAAAATATGTTGGCATCTTTACCCAGTATACACTGTCAAAACGTTGTATAAAAGTTAAAACAGCGCTGAAACGGTGAACTGAATAGCCAATGATAAACAACTTGTTTAATTCTGAAACAATATTTTAAGCAACTGGCTGTTCTTCAGTTCACTCTATAGCTTCATTACCACTAATCATTTATTACATAGTTTTCAATGGGAACATTTCGGGCAGAAATTAAAAATTAAACGCCACCAATATCAGGTGAAACTAGATGATTTAGATGCTAACCCAGCAAACACAAAAACGTTTTTAAAACGTTTTAAATAAGTTATATTTTGGGTTTGGGTTTAGGTAAAAACGTTTTAATAACATTAAAATGTCGGGTTATATAAAGGTCATGAAATCGTTTTAAAACATTTTGTATGAAAACACACTACAACAATATTTGTCATTGTAAACTTTTTTTGCAAACATTTTTTGCCAAATATTTTGTCAACACTTAAATAACATTATGTTAAAATATTTGCACCCAGCAAACACAGAAATGTTCTTAAAATGTTTTTTACAATACGATTTAATAACATTTAAATGTCGGGTTATATAAAGGTCGTGAAAACATTTTAAAAACGTTATTGTAACTATTTTGGGCAAACATTTTTTTGCAAAATATTTTTTCAACCCCAAAATAACATTCTGTTTAGAATGATTTGTACTAAGTTTTCAAAAATGTTTTTGGAATGTTATTAAAACGTTTTTATACCCTTTATATAACCCAACATTTAAATATTTTCTGTAAAACATTTGTGTTTGCTGTGCAGTAAATTGCCAACAAATGTTATTTAATGTTATGAAAACGTTTTATACCATTAATGTACCCTTTATATAACCCGACATTTAAACGTTTTTTGACAACCTTTTAAAACCTTTTGCGAATGATGTCGAAAACGTTTTGTGTTTGCTGGGAAATGATCAAAATCTCAACACAGGTGACTAGAGAGTTTTGTTATTTTAACACCTTAAAATGGCAGTGCGCCATTTTTACTAAAAACCGACGTCGTGCGGATGAATTTTGGTAATATTTCAACAAAAATGTCTTATAATGAGAAAAAATATACTATTTCGAGCATCAAACCCGAAAATGTACTTTTTTGGCTATATAACTTTTCAGGGATTGTCAAATTCAGGGATTTTAAAGCAGTGTTTTCAGATGCCACACAAACAAATAGTTCATCGTCGTAGTTCCATGCATCGCCCAGGAATATTAGTGATATATAACCTAAGATTAACAGTGCACTCAATGATTGATTCATTTCATGTGTGATTATTTTTGTTATTATTATTATTATTATTATTATTATTATTATTATTATTATTATTATTATTATTATTATTATTATTATTATTATTATTATTATTATTATTAACAATGCTATAAATAACGTTATCGTTACTTTGGCTCAGCGCAAGGGCAGTGAGATACTAAGATACTGTGATGTGCCCTGAGTAATTGCATTTGATTATTTATCTTTGTTTACAAAATTACATGAGTGATGACATTTTTGGGGTAATTCCCGTCCTAAATTGAGCAAAACAAATTGAATCATGAAGATGATATTACGGGATTCCCCTCAGGAAATGATGTCATGTGAAAGGTTAATGTTGTAATTAAGGCTTGGGAATTTCCAAGATCACATTTGGCTATTAGTGTACGAAGGACTTCGCTGATTTTCGCAGGGCAAGAGAATAAGGATATACATCAGCCGTCCAGAACATTACAAGAACTCTTTATGATCACCAAGAAGAAGAATGCTGGTTAAGTACTAAATATTTAAAGAGTGCTTATATTTGATTATTGTGTATGTACATTTGTTGTCATATATTGTACCAATCATAACTTGCTTTCAATTAAAGACTTAGATTTTGTTAGCTTAATCAAACAGTGTATTTGTGTTGTGCATTCGTGTGAGTTCGGGTAAAAGGTGATTTTGGCCTTGAGTCAAGTACGACTCATTGGACAAACTCTGAGTAATTAGTATTATTATGATATTGGAATTGTGAATATAATTTGTAAAACACACATGTGCAAAATATAATGACATGATACCTTTTAAATCACAAATCATCCCTTATAAAAATTACATGAGAAAGGTCTTAGTTTGCAATTAGTTGGATATTTCCCGGTATAATATCTTATAAAAGCAATGATTGGCAAGATAATCCACAACTACGTCTCTAGTTGCAAACAACCCTGTAGTAAATTAGTAACAAGGGGTTTACGTTTAAGGTAATGAACAGGGAGCTCTCCAGGCAGTGTATTAAGCTGAGCTGTCTAAATTATGCTGTTTTATTGTGGTGTGCTGGCAGGTCAAATACTGCCACCATCAGTCGAAATATGTTGGGCACACAAAGCTCGATTTAAAGCACAACTTACATAGTGTAAAATGATTATATTGCTTTGTAATATTAGTTGCATCTTTTTGATAAAAATGTTAAAATGTACATCTGGGTCTAGATTCTTAAACTAAGATACCGGTAGACTGTAGATTATTCGAAGACGTCTTTCATACCAGTAGTATTCAAATTGATTGTAGAGGTTCATCAGGTTTGGTAAATAATCAGCTAATTTAGAGTACATTGTCAAGATCAAATGTAAAACTTACTTTTTTTCTACAGACAGTTTCGTCAGAATCTTTATGGCTTTCTCAAAGCGTTAATAATGTTATTGATCCATTTGCTTGAAGCGTCAATCTTGACTGGATGTTTTGTTTTTTCCGGAAGTGTTTCTCCTGAGCTCTCCCGCCTCCAGCGTTGGTCTTGAGTAGAAGATCTAAAGATGTGCCTCAAAAAGGAATACGCAAGAGGGGGTACAACAGCATGAACAGAGACGAGGGAACATTCTTTGATCCTCAACTCAAGATCAACGCTGGAGACAGGAGTAACATTTTTGGAAAAGAACCAAACCATCCGGTCAAGGCTCCCGCTCCAAGCAGATGGACCAATAATATCATTAAGGCTTTGTGAAGTGGTCTTGACAAATGAACTCTAAATTAGTTAGTCTTCCAATAGATTATCTGACAGCAATCACAAGATTAAAGTCTTCAAATTGATTGATTATCTGACAGCGAACACAAGATTAATTGTTTTTACACTATCCATTTTCCCACCAATTGGCGCGACGACCAATGTCTTGCCTCACTTTACACGTATATTTGTCAGTTTTAAACTTAATTTTTTACAGTAAAAATCTAATTAACCTTTTCCGCAATAGCAAATAAACAACTTTCAGGTGTGAAGTCCGTATAAGGATACTCTATCTTCCTCACCTGTACGGCTACAGAATTCTGATTACGAGTTCGTTTATCCTGACACCATGAGACAATTTGGGTATCACTCATATAAGGCTGACCGAATGTGTTGAAGTCATCACTATTTTGAAAATTGTCAGTATCGGTGGAATTAATAACTTGTAGAATATGTGAGAGTTATTTTATCATCATATGAACATATTTGCTTCATTTACATTTCACCTAAGAAAACTACAAATAATTCAAAATAAAACCTGTGTATGTGTATTATGGTACAGGGGTGTGTTCCTTTGTGTTTGGCTTGTGTGTATTAGGGTTTTTTTTTCGTATTGTCTTTTGTTAGGAATGACTTCAAAGCGATAACAAATCTATGTGTTATGCATTGTTAGATATATCTTTCGTAGTAAAGTCACGTACGTATTCATTGATAAAATCCTTTTTCAGAGAAGACGCAGGAATTGAAAATCACACACAAACGTCGCCTTTATTCGTTTCTGTTCGAAGGGTCGGTAAACAATCAAACATTAACACAGTATAATGAATATCGTGTACAATAATCCTTACCTTGAGCGCAAAATTCTGTCGTGTGACGGTTATACATTATGTATGTTGTTATATAATTTACATGTGATTTCTGTAGATTTTCCTTCACCTTCAAGTAATGTTCGTTGTACGTGAGATGGTTGCTGTCGTAAGGTCTGCGCATCTCGTTCTCCCTCTATTTTCCCCTCTCCCCCTTTCTTTCTTTTGTATCACTGACATGCAATGATATTTGTTAAAATGGCAATGCTTCAAGAACAATGTTTGCAGATATACTCAATTCAAGGCAGTGAGAGATCTTTGGGAAACGTAAATGGGTTATGCACACACACACACAACCTACCTTATTGTATATGATGACAAATATGGTCCATATATCTTATTTGAAATGATTTTATTTCAATCTATTTGTTCCCCAAAGTAGACGTTAATGTATTTGTAAAATATTACACAGCGTAAAGCTGTCAAAGTAACGGACTATAAATTTATAGCGATCCATTAAACAGAATATCATCCACACATGACGGGCCTCAAATATCTGGCTTGCACCATAGACTCTGAATGCTTGCACGTTGTCATGACTTCAACAAAATTCATCACGTTGCTATTTCCTATGGTACGAGTCCGCGTGACCCGAAAACTGGAAACAATTGAACCAAGCAAAGAGCAGAAAATCCTAGTTTTGTTGTTCCACTGAAAAATCTGGTTCACATACATGACAATGACATAATACGTCCAACTCCCTTAAAACACTTTTATTTTAGTTTCCCATCAAGTTTTCAACCCGGGTTTTCAAATTTCAAAGGCAAGGGTGCGGGGACCCTTGAAAATTGGTGAGGACCCTTGAAATTTGACATTGACCGCGATTCATGCCCATGAGTTACCCATGAACATGCCTTGAACATGTCAAGGCTCTGACCAAACGTATGACACCAAAAAGCATGCAAAGGCATGAAAATTCATGTGTGAACATGATCAACCCATCAAAATTTCCCAAATTCACGAAAATTCATGCCCGTTGCTAGCAAAAATAGAGCATGTTCGTGGCATGTTCTTGGCAAGATCATGGCGTGTTCATGGGCATGGCTCATGCCTAAATTTTTGCCTGGGAATGCTCAAGAGATGGGCACGATATTAAGTCTAAATTAAGTCTAAACATTCAAAATTTGCATTTTAGGCTATGATTTAGCTCACAACGTTATATTTTATATCAGATTTGATAATTGGTTATAAAAGATTATTAGAAAGTGTGTTTGCCAAAAATTATAATCCGTAACCTGAAATTAGTCTTATATCAGTGTTTTTAGACTTGATCGTCACAGCATACGAATAACACCCACAAAACACATGTTTTGGGTCCTTATTTCCAACAATTGGCCAAGTATTAAAATTTAACTCTCATTGCCAGTTAGAATATTTAAAGGATTACGATTTGGCTAAACGCAGATTGAAGACTTACACAACAGTTTATTAACATGAAATATAACGCGGATACAGAAGTATTTTCCTGGTATACATGGTATATGTGACGGTTAACACGATTAAACAGAATGCATCGCAAATGGCATACTATTACTTATCTGAAAAATGAGTAGTTTGAAATAGCTTTTTACAATACTTTAGTTTAGTATGATACACAAGCATTTTACGTTTCTGGAGCATAAAATCTGTTTGTAGTGTGCATAAAACTGAATTGATCAACTCAAGGTGATTTGATACCCACCTAAAACATTATGTTAACCCATCTTATTTTGTTATATAAATTGTGTGAAACAATAATTACTAATCAATATGTAAATCTTTCAAAAAAATGCACAGCACATTTCTCGCATCTTTTGCGTTTTATCACGTATCTATATCTAGCACCATGTATATTTTTGTGCAAGTGTTGCAATTGTTCAACTTCAACATGTCATTCATTTAGCGACACTTTACAACATGCATGCTACAAGCCTCGGGTAACTCGACTCTTTATGTAATTGCACTATTATTTGCCTGTTTACTGTGTGTTGCCCTTAAGGAGTGTTATTCAAAACCATGTTGATTCGTGTTCTGCGAAAGGTTTCGAATAGCAAAGTACAAGCTGGTAATACAAACATTAAGGTTAAACTCGTTATATAAATTGTCGACAAAAAGGCACGGTTATATGATATGATCATTTGAATACATGAATACAAAAGCCACCTAAGTCCATGCGAAGTTATTTTGAGAGAAAACCCCGTGTATCATTTTAATTCCTTCAGTTAGATTTACCTGGTCAATATGGTAAGTTTTACGTGCAAATGAGTGGATTAACCTGTATTAGGTATGACGATTAGCATTTCAGGGACTTCGTGGGGTTCATTTTAAATTTTGGACTTAGGTGATTTTTTGAATCATATACAAAGACAACAATGTTAGAATGAGATTACCACTAGTAAGATAATACAAAATAAAGCACACAGGTATGTATAATGTTGATAAGCATTCTGCCATGTAATATAAACCACACACTTTCCTTTATTAAACCCATTTTTTGTTCAAAAGTCATTCTCTAGCAATGAATGTGTTACAAGTGGACTTTTATACATACTGGATTTCAATCAATGTGTTACAAGACTCAAATCATGGAATTGGGTGATTCTTTCATACATGCTATTTTTCACTTGCCCAATAGACACAGAGAATGAATTTGAGTTGTTCTTTCATGCATATGACAGGCCTATGTATAGCAACAGTTTCCCATGCTTAACTCAATTTGGCCAAAGTATGGACTTAGGTGGCTTTTGTATTCATATATTCATTTATTAATATTTCTAGCAAAACATTATATAATTTTCAATTCTAGACCTGGACAATACCAACAGCTATCATAATAATATACACATATATATACTGCGCCAATAAAGTCTCCTTACACTTGGAAAAATAATCACAATTTCAAAACTGAACAATTTTGGGGTAAATTTGTTTTGTTAATAGATCTAATCTTGCACATTATGACACCACATTGAATCCAATGTGACCTCAAGAGGTAAAGTTACAAGCAATTGAATAGACGAAGGTCCAGTTTTAAAAGTGACAAACTAGCCTATACAAGGCGCAAAAGGATTCCCAACAAGCGAAACAAAGTGACAACACAGTTTCTTCAATGAAGCGTTATTTAAAGCAGTTTTTATTTCAGTTTTTACTTCTCTGTACTTTTCATAACTTTCATTTTATTTGTCAGTTCTTTTGTTTCAGTTTTCTTTTAAATCAAAGCCAAACGCATTAATTAGCCATTCACCACTCTCAAACCAGATGTTTATAGTCTGTGGAGTTTTGAATAGGCCAGTTTGTCACTTTTAAAACTGGACCTTCGTCTAATCAAATGCTTGTAACTTTTTTTTAAGTCACATTGGATTCAATGTGGTGTCATAATGTGCAGCATTATAGAGTGCATCTATTAAAAAAACAAATTTACCCAAATATTGTTCAGTTTTGAAATTGTGATTATTTATCCAAGTGTAAGGATACTTTATTGGCACAGTATATTTATTAGCTATTTCAACCCCGGTTTTTAACATAGATTGTCCTTTCTTTACCACATTTCACTTTTTCTACAAATTTGTGGTAAATTTTATTCTATATATGTGACCCGGCAGCACAAATGAGCCGTAAATTCCCTAAATGGTATTCTGAGTTACGGTGTAAAATGTGTACGAAGGTCATATTCATCGGTAACTTAAGCTGGCCCGACATCCGTCTCATTTCGATAGTCAAAATCTAATCAATAATCCTATTGTTGAAGTGGATAATAAGCTTCTACCTTAGATGGCTATAGAACTTTTAATAGCTCTGGTCTTTGTTTGCTTATATTGCTAAATCCTGTTCAAGTGGTGGGTTACCAGGCATTGTATTTTGTACAGGTATGCATAACCAACAATTAACAATGAGAGAACTTTCTTAAACCTCGTTGACTTGGGGATGATTTGAAATGACCGCCAATTATGACTGCTTGATATTTATTGCCAACATTGTGGAAAAAGAGACACATGTAAAAACGTAAAAAGCTATAATTTTGTTGAAGGAGCAAAGTTTAACAAACCATAACCCCGCTTCTGGATATCGTTTGAAGTCAAATGATATACCATTTTTAAGTTTATGATGTTTATTTTTAAACACGAAATAAAACAAAATTGACCGGGGAGGAATTTACGGCTCATTCGCCGTGGACGGTCACATATTGTATATTTGTGTACAAACTGAGGGCGCTATTTACATATATTTTAAATTAAATTAGTTTGATATTTTTAAAGAAAATTTCCTTGCTATTTGTTTCTCATTTTTGTGATATTAATGTCATTGTCTACCCCTTGTATAGATGCAAACAAGATTTAAGATAAATTGCGCCATTAGTGTTCACGTTGCTTAAAAATGAATACAGTTGTACATGTTATTATACCTGACTGTTTTTATCATATTGTTGAACTTACACCCTTATTGTATTGTTGCCATCGGATTACAAGAAGGAAACAAAGAATAAAATAGAATAGAATAGAATAGAATAGAATAGAATACAATAGAATACAATAGAATAGAATAGAATAGAATATAACTCACCATGACACCCGTTAACCCACCATGACACATCCGAGACCCACCTTGACTCTCCCTCACACCATGACACTCCGTAACCCAGAATAAGACCCATAACCAACCATAGCTCCCCGTAGTATCATAATAACAGCACGTAGCACGCAACCCAACATGACACCCTTTAACTCACCGTGACACCCTTTACCCCACCGTGATATACCTTGATCAACCTTAACCAACCCTAACACCCCTTAAGCCACACTCACCTCCGTTAAACTACCAGAACAACACTTTGCCTACCCTAACATCCTGTAAACCAACCATACCGCCCACCATGACACCCTTACGTACTAGTACGTGTAGGTGCTATATCGTTAGGAAAACAGATAGCCACCAAAATACCTAAGGTCATAAGGGCGATGTCATTTTCTTCGGAAGGGTGGGTCAGGAATATACTGGAGGATCATAGAATATTTAGACCAAAACTGGGGAGGGGGGGGGGTATAATATTTTACACCAAAACTGGGGGGAGGGTTATAGAATTATTAAGGGCTGGTGGCTCAAAATTGCCCGCTGCGTACGAAGTTGTTCCGAATATTAAATATAAAGATGAATATTCTTGATAGTGTGTAATGGTTTGTAAACATTTTCGCGCATTAACCAATGGATCTACATAATCAGTAAACAATATTCTATTACACAACCCCCTTTTAACTACTTCAAGCACAACCTACAGTCTAGAACGTGGCTAACACACCCCAAGTTTAATTTAAATCCATCGTGTATTTTAATTGCTAAAAATCCGGGAAAAGAACTGCCTCGGGCTATATACTAATAGCGTTTGCTATTTAGATACCTTTGAAATTGCTTGTATCACATATTGATTAACCCAATGAAGGGTGTTAAACGACGGTATAATTTAGCCTATATCTTCAAAATGATGTCAAAACTGTGACCCCAGGTATCTGTTGACCTATTTACAGGACCATTTGATATCAGCAAAATATGGAGCAAAACAACTTACAAGACGCTAAAATAGATGGCATGGATAACAACATTAGAATATTCTACTCTGCTTCAATTGTTTTGGAGGCGTACCCTCTGGCAACTATTTTGAGTAATGTACTTTTCTACGATTTTAATGCATTTTATAACCTGCATTCAATTGTTGTCGTAATGTGTTGTTGCATGTAAACATGCCTGCGGATGTTTGAGCGTCGTCGACCGGTCGCCATAACTTCTTAATACTCGTATCTGGCTTTATCTGATTTGCTTTTCGATTTATTTGAAAGTTTATGTATATTGTGAATAAATGGAATGCTGAAACCAATTGACACTTTTGCCTGTGCTTGATTTGGCTAAATTGATTAAAATGGGACCATCACATGCGCTAATTGTGTCTTTCTCATTCTTGTCACTAGCATCACAGTATGATAAAAACTATATTGACATCTCTTTGAACAAGTTCATTAGGAATGTTGATTTCAACTGGGAATTTTGGTCGTTATGAACAATTCCAACTAAAACGAAGATGATTTACTCACGTGTTAGTGACGTTTCACCACTACACTAGTGGTTTCATCAGACTGGCAACTCATTGCATGTTTCCTTTTATGGACAACAGGAAGCACCGTAGACAGGGATTTAGACAGGGATAGAGAGTAAGTTTCCATCTTGCAGATACTTGAAAAAGAGGATAAAATCAAGAAAATAGACAAGCAATATTTGTATCCTACCTCTGAAAATGTTCCGAGAATTTATGGAAGTCCAAAAATTCATAAAGATGGAATCCCGTTGCAAACCATCGTGGACTTTACTGGCTCTATCGGATACAAAGTGGCCAAGTCCCTAGCTGATATTTTGAGCCCCATTGTTGGCCAATCTGAGCACCGCGTTCTGAACTCGAAGTCTCGCAGAAGATCCAAAAGACAGTCCTTACAGAAAATAGAGATCCTTAATTCGCACGACGTGGTAGCGTTCTTTACCAGTACCCCTATCGATCTCGTTCTTCATGTTCTCCGTGAAAGACATAGTGAAGGCAAAAACATATTGAATGAAAAACAGGACACTCCTCACTATCAATGACATCATCGAACTTACCAAATTATATACGTATTGCCACGGTTGCCTACTCGGGTGATACTTAACGTTTCGGCATGGCTATGAGTAGTCCCATCAGTCTTCTCGCGTGAAACTGAAAACCCTTTCCACCGCCCGGTAGCCTGCCGCCCGCGTGTCTGGAAAAGATACGTTGACTACGTGTTGGAAATAGTACGCAAAGGAGAAGTATATAGACAACCTAACAGGGCACTTAAATTCCATCGACCCTACCAACAGCGTCAAGTTTACATACGAGCAAGAACAAGAAGGTTCGATTCCCTTCCTTAATCACCTTAATCACCAGAAAACCGGACGGATCAGGGAAACTCTGCATCTACCGAACGAAAACACACACTGACCAATATCTCCAGTTTTCCTCCCACCAACCTTACATCAAAAGCTGGGAGTTGTTAGAATGCTGTATACACAGAGTAACGCGTTAGTAACCGAGGAAACGAACATACTAAAAGAGCTAATATCCGCAAAGCGTTGACCACTTGCGGTTACCCAGATTGGTCAATTAAGAAAGTCAAAAGAGAAAGGTCTTAAAGAGAAAAGATGACAGTGAGAAAACCAAAGGCATGGTTGTGGTTCCTATAGAGGGCATATCTGAGCGAGTCTCTCGTGTGTTTAAAAAGCACGGATTTTCTACTGCCATGACGCCACATCGTACCATCCGCAGTATGCTCCTTCACCCAAAGGATAAACTTCGACCTCAACAAAAAGAGGAAGCCATTTACGAGATCTCCTGCGTGACTGCCCCAGTTCCTACATTGGTGAAACTGGCCGTCACTTTTGTATCCGACTTAAAGAGCACCAGAAAGAGGTGGATAAATTTGAATCCAGACCATTTACGCATGCAAATCGCAAATGTCACGGACATTCACAAATCTGCCATCACTAATCACGTGGCCTCTACAAATCACTTTATCATGATAGCACTCTAAAGTCATTTATCGTGAAGTTAAACTCATCACGCCCTCTACGATGCTTCCTGTTGTCCATAAAAGGATGTGATGAGTTGCAGTCTGAAGAAACCAGTAGCGTAGTGGTGAAACATTACTAAAACGTGAGTAAATCACCTTCGTTTTCATAGTTGGAATTGTTCAGAATGAACATTTGTCACAGTCTATCGACTACTAACTATATGGCGTTTGAGATATATACGGCTCGTATATATATTTTCAAATATTATCAGTGGACTTCGGGTATATATTTAAATGCGCATATATAAATGCGCACGTGACATCTACAAGTCGCCATACCGTGTTCAACGATGTAAGGTACCCGGATGTGCACAAATTCCACACGCAAAAGTATAGGCGAAAATGACAGGTTACAAGGAAAATTGGCTTTGCAAAATAGTGGCATTGATTGCAAAGGGCAAAATAATTTGACCCGAAACATAAACTCTTTATTTGGATTTTCCATTACGGAAAAAAAAATTATGACGGAAAAGCTAGATATAGCTGATTTAAAAAGTTATTTCATTATTTCCGTGCTAAATGGGCGTGGCAATTGGCCATATTGATGACGAAATGTGATTCTTACTGGCATTAAGGTCAGAACTGGGTAGCTGCCGATGATGTTATTTGATAATGTTTGCACGTAGGGAACTTAGGGGGCTGTCATTTTCTTCGGGAGGAAGGGGTCATGGATTTATTTATTTGGGAGTCAAGATAAGTATTCCCCCCCCCCCCTGTAGTGCCGCCAATGAACATAACTCTGACCCTAATTTTAACTCTAATTATAACGTAAATTGAGGAAACTATAACTTTAGCCCTTTTCGGCATAATGACCCTCTCAAACTAATAGGCTAGATGTCCCCGCCCGACCTCCTCAACTCTAACTTACTCATTTGCTCGCAAATGGACAAAAAACAAATTCAAAATGTGTTTTTAAGCACCTTTTTGTGTCCCCCATGCTAAATCGGTAATCTGTACACCCTTTGTCACCCTTTGACGTACAATTTAGAGTATAAACACGTAGATGACTGTACATGATCTAATCATCCCGGCTGGAAGATGTTGAGGAAGACTCGTATACTATACATCACGCTCATACGTTATATGACAATTTGACGTACAGTCACGTATGTGATGCATGGTTTGAGGTTTATTCAGCTAGTAAGTTAGATCCGTCATACACATTATTGTCATGGTATTATATTGTAATTGTATACGTCAATTTTGTTCAGTTTGATTCAACCGGCTTATAAAGTTTTACTTTACACGGAAGAGGAAAGTTAGCAAAAACAATTAATTTATGAGTGTAAAAGGGGGGAGGGGTGGTTTTGGGGAAGGGGGGGGGGGACAAATAATATTTATAAAATTATAAGTAAGGCGAGAAAGAGAGAAACCCTGTTCTACGGGCGAACGGACCTTTCAAGTAGGGTCGGTCGGTCGGTTGGTATTTTTTTAAATTTTTTAAATAACCCAAAAAATCACAAAAATCTGTAATTAAATTTCAATTTGAGAAAATACAAAAAAAAAAATTGTCCTGAAATTTCTGAAATTTGGGGTCGGCATTCATTTGTACAGGAAAAATTTGGTTCCCAATTTGTTCAAAAGAGAACAGGGTTTTCGTTTTTCGTCGCATAAATAAATAAATAAAAAATAAATAAATAAATAAATAAATAAATAAATAAATAAATAAATAAATAAATAAATAAATAAATAAATAAATAAATAAATAAATAAATAAATAAATAAAAATAAATAAATAAACATTAGTTATGTTTGTACATGGGGGTGCTGTGCAATAATCATGATCCTTTGATATCCATGATTTATCCTTGCAAATTTATAGCATCGAACCTCCAGCCAATGTTCCTTGCCAGTGCTAGCCACGAAACAAGGTCACAACTGTAGCCACTCCTTCAATGATCGCCATTTCAGTGATTGACAGTGATGTAATGCAAATATGGCGCTGGCCATCTGGTCACGTGCGCATTTATAAAAGCGCATTTATACTGATTATCTACTGATTATATTGGCGCAAAACGATCTGTCATAATATTTTGGGAAATTAACAATTTCTGAGAGTACGATTGATCAGATTATAATATGAAATTCATAATTCTTGAGGGTATTGTTCAGTACCATGAGTACTGTTCACGTTATGATATGACAGTGACGAATATTATAATGTATAATGCTGTTGGTGTTTGGCATTATATCTTGTATGTGACGACAAATCCTGCTTTACGGGCCCGACCGACCCAGATTTTGAATTGTGGAAGAATTTTTTCGTTAGTATTGCTCAAATCATGTCAAATCAGCCGTTTTGGGCCAACAGTGATTTTTTGAAAATATATTTGCCAAAAAATATCATCAAATTTTTGCCCGATTTTTTAGGGTCATTTTAGCCTCCAGAAAAAAAAATTAAAAAAATACCGACCGACTTGAAAAATCCGTCGGCCCGTAAGTCGATTTTTTCGTCGCCTTATTAACAATAGCAATACTTAGCGTATGCAACCCCATTGGAGGAGGGATGGTAAAAAGTCCCCCTTCGTAAGCGATATTACAAAACAGATCTACATCAGTATGATAAAGCGTCGACCTACTTGGAATCACTCTCAGCAAGATTAGGTCTTGTGTGATCACCAAATGGCTAAATTAAGCAAGCCAACGTCTTGGACTGCTTCGCAGAGCTGTCTCAATCTCGAAACAACTCAAATGGCAGTAGATAACCAATCATTGGTCCGGTCCGAGCTCAGATTAGCGTCACTCGTATCATAGGTATACCTGAAGATGGTCTCAGCTCCCACCACGTTCAACCACTGGTCCGCCACAATGCAATAAAAGTACCTACCATTTTCAACCGGATATACTGCAACAAAACATTGGATCAAACACGACAGCAACTTTGCCCACTTTGGGCAATTATTACTGGTCTGAATTTTGTGAGCAAAATGTCGAAAATAAGCCAGCAAACACGGGTTTTCGAAAACAGTCAAAAATAGAATACACAGGTAATTTCCTGCTTAATTCCCATAATAAGCCCATAAATGAGATATTTTTAAAAACATAGGTTTGAGACAAACAACAAGGTAAAAGTTTAATAATTATGTAAGAAACAATGAAGGTTTGATATGCGCGAAATAGCTCAAAATGAGTGAAACTGCATGTCACGATCACTAAAATGGTAATATCCACAAGTAAGAGCAAAGGCTGGACGGATGATTTTCTGTTATGATAGATATTATTTAACATTAGCTTATATGAAATATTCGTAGAAAAATGGTTAGTACGATAATCCGGGTTGAAGAGTTGGTTTATTTTGGCTGATTTTTTCCATAATAAGCAAACTTATTGTCAAATGTTGGTTATGTAACTTGAAAAATAAAATTCCCTACGTTCTCAAAATTTTTATATCAGCACACTCTGATGTCGGCATATGTAGGTTGGTATACATAATTGAGATGATGTTAATGCATTCCCAAAATAGCATAAACGAGTGAGCCATGGAGTGAAGAGTAAGATTACTATTAACACCAGGATCTGCATGGCTCCCAATCAGTAGACTCGACGTTAGCTCTGTTTTACTTTGTTTATTTTAACTCGGTTTCTACTACTGTCAATTCCTTGATTAACGTTGACATAATTATTTTTTAAGTCTCCATGGTCTGCTGTTGCGATAGAGCTTAAATTTTGCTAAGAAAATAAGAATGAACTGGCATCCACTTCGTTTTTATTTACCAACAATAGATACTTTAAGTACATGCAAACCTTTCTGGAGGGATGGTAAAAAGTGAAATGACATTGAGGCACAACCAGGGGCGTAGCCAGGTTTGTTGGTCGGGGGGGGGGTGGTGTGGGCAAAATAAAATTTCAGGGGCACAGCTGAAAAAAATTGCAGTTGCAACATGAAATGTTTGTTATTTATTTTTAGAGAGACTGTACATGTCTTCAAGCTTCCAAAAAAGGTTTTATTGGGACGATGTGCGAGCGTAGCGCGCACAAATTTTGAATTTGACACTATTTTTGCCCATGATCGAGATGAAAATTGCTTTATTGTGACAATGTGCGCGTACACTATTTTGGCCCATGATCGGGGTAAATTTTGATGAAAAAAAAGATGGAAAAGGGGCTCCTTGTCCTTTTTTCTTTGCCCTTTGGTCAGAGGGGCACTTTTTCTTTCATTTTTTGTCAAGAGGCAGTCTCCCCCGCGCTAGCTACGCTACTGGGCACAACTTTAAAACTTAGCAAGTAATAACCCTCTAACCACTTTATGTGTAACCCATTTTTTACTCGGATATATTACATTTGGTACCAAATAAATACACCGCAAGCGATTCTTTTTTATAGCAATGAAATTATTTTGCATTGATATTTATTTGAGATATATGAAGAAAAAAAAACCCCGAATACTTTTTGAACACCCTGTATTAAGATTGTTTATTATGTTTTATTATTGTTATCTTTATAGTTATCATTATTTCAAAGTCTATGGCAAAGGCGTGAATAGAATTGTGTTTCACATAGCCTTAAGGTTATACATACTAAGGAATGAGTTTAATGGATGCGCTAGATTTGTGATTTTATTAAAGGTTTGGCATGTGTCGGGCATCTTAATAAGTTTCTGTCTATATGTATTAAATATTTCACTACAGCCACTGAGTAGGGATAAAGAGGAGGAAAAACAGTTTCTCTTACTGCTAGTAAACATTTCTTGACAACATGAACAATGTCTTTTCAAAATTGAGTACAAGTACACTATTCTCATTTTAGCACGTGATCTTAGAGTTAACTTTATTTACAAAGAGTTGAAAGAATCAAGATAGTCCCATGTATCTCCCATCACGTTTGTAGTGACAAATTAAACAATTTTAGTGAAAATCAACAAAAATGATCTACCGCAAGCTAAAATCAAACATTTGAAGATCTAAGTTAAGAAACGACGAGCAGAGATTAAGAGGTTGCACTGTGCCTGAAGAAACATATGTGGACAAATATACTATTGATCAGTGATAAGCAATGTGTCCATTTATTATTAGTTGTCCTACTTCGGTGTCCTCTCCAAGTAACCCTTGATGATAACGATCTTACTTGTCCGACGGCCATGCAAACCAAAAGTTATTTCTTATATTACGTACCCTGGTACCGATTGCCATGACGGTTCCACACTTAGATGATCATAGATTGCGTACCGTCGATAAATCGAAAAGACTGGACGATCCTTTTGTAACTCAAAAAGAAATTCAAAGGATTCAAGTAAATGAAAAAGATTGAATGTGCATAAAAGCTGCACTGTCGAACGTTTGTGAACATGGAGTAATAATCTGATTATTATGAAAATAATTGACAGCGTTGCTGAAAAGAAATCTGTGCTTTCTGGGCTGCTCTGTATCAAGTTACAACAGCAACACTGTTGACATATACCGATGTCTTTGTAATGGACGAGGGAAGGCTTATACTTTTAAAGGGTCGTGAAGTCGTCTTAATGTTGAAAACATCCTTGTTATAGAGTAAAACAAGACATTGTATTCTGTCTTTTTGATATTAACGAGCTTTCAGTTTATGAATGGTTCTATAAGATGCTTTATACACGTGTTATGGAAACATCTGTCCATCCAATCAGCGATTTGGTAAAGAATTATGAGGGCTATTATGGACAAGGAAAATGCAAAGTATAGAAAATGAAGGATAGGGGAAATAGATGGTATGTGTAAACAATTATACCACTAGTACGTTAAAGATATATAAAGCTATCGTCCATAGCTTTTAGATTCTACATAAAGTGCAATTCAACCGCCATATTTGCTTTTAAGATTTATTAAAACAACTAAAACAATTTATTTTGATCGCTATCATGGCTACAATCGAAGCTCCACAGATGTTCGTCACATTTCGTCCATCAAATATATTATACGAGGGCATTCAAAAAGTTTTACTTCCACCCTCATATCTCAGAGGAGGGAAGGGAGAAAGGGTAGAGCTCGAGAATGGAATGGAGTAGCGTGTAGGTGAGAGGTGGGGGAGAGAAGAAGGAGAGGAGAGGAGGAAAGAGAATAGGGGAAGAGGAGACTGAATGCTGGTTTTACTATCTGCAATTGAGGCTCTCTCAACACTCAAGTGAAAACATACAATTAGGATGATTAGTGAAATGTTGACACTTTCAATTACACGGTGCGTGGTATTTCAAATATTTCTAGATAAATTGTGTGACATTACCAATAAAATCAAGTTGCCTAAAACATTAACCAAAAAGAGGGTATTATAACTTTGTTTAATACTTATTATTTGTTGCTCATACATATACACAGCTTCTGGTTCAAACTCCCACCCTGTGCTACCACCATCTAGTACATACATAGTTTTGTACTTGAATACCACAGGTCCTTAAAGCCCACAATGATATTGTACGGTACTTTTAAGACTGATAAATTTCCAGTTTTCTTGCACCAAGAAAAATCACCCTTCACTTCACAAAGACCCCATATTTTTTTAACACTAAAACAATATGACAATATTAGTTCGGGTGCACTCGTAATTCACGGACGTATCTGATTTCAAAGACGGGTCAGTGATTTCACATAATGGGAGTCGGTGATATCACATACGTCGAGCTTTGTTGAAAACTGGGCACTCGATGCAGCCCATCGGAACGAAGCTGAGTGTATAAGAATAAGCTTTCTTTTATATGCTTAGCAAATATCTACCTGTGCAAAATTATATCTATCTGTGCAAATTCTGACAAATGGTCCCAGAACACACTTAGATTGCAATGGCCAAAATCAAATGTTTTGAATTAAAAAAAATCCCAAGAGTACCCGAGCCTGCGCTCTAATTCATGAATTGGATAGTGAAATTAGCAGGCACTCAAATTGGGCTAGATACAACCCTGATAAGGCCTACTCACAAAATTATTCCCACTACGCCGGCACGTTCACCAAAATTACTCATATCGTTTGCGACTGGGTTTTGAAACTAGGGAGTATGTGATTTATGAGACGTCTCTGAAATATGATACTGTTATGTGACATGACGCTTCAAGAGTATTTGATATCAGAGACGTCCGTGAATTACGAGTGTCCCCGAACTGATAGGTAAATTTATACTTTTGTTAGTGTATTGCATTCTGTATTCGTCACACCTCTTTGGATCCACTGTGACATACCTCTACAAACAAAGTTACAAGCATATGAACGTCCAAATTTAAAACTGACCTACTGAAGTAACTGAAGTAACCTACTGAAGTAACTGAAGAACAATACATACATACCTACTTCATGGTGTATATCGTGGAGTAGTTCAGGGTAATGTAAACACTAACTTCTCAATACTCGCATAGTATTTGCATATCATGATATGAACATACTTATGCTTTCGTACGGATTAAGTGTTGGCACTTGAACAAAACTCGGATGGTCACGATAAAAGTTCATACGGAATTAATATCTGAGAGGAAACTCTATGATACTCCTCGTCTTCAGCGGTTTTATATATATATATATACATGTAGTATAAGCGTACTTTTGCAAAGCCCTTGTACATCCTGAACATTAGGTCCTTGCCTTGTCAAATATATACGTAGTAATTATTATATTTAAAAGTTTATTTACTTTACTGAGTTTTACCTGACTATCCATACTTTGCATACGTCCACTCTAGTTGTTTAGACTTTTTGATGGTTGAAATAATAAAGTAGTTCTTGACATGGCCTGAACATTTCCATACATTTCCTTTAACTCTTATTCTTATGCTGACCCTTAACTGAAAGTCATGATTAGCAGTAGGTATTGACAAGAGTGTTGTAAGATAAAAATCAGTTAATCCTATCAACCATCCCAAGAACATTTGAAAAGCACATTAGAGTTGGTTTTCACCGTCTACGTTCTTTCTATTTCGATATCACCCTGCGACCAAATCCTTACTAAATATCAAATTCGGATTTTGCCTTCCGCCATTTACATATATATTTGCAACCCGTCTAGTAAAAAACCGAACTACTACTACTTGACTGAAGACAGAGGTTAAAAATGAGTGCTCCTTTTATCATTGTTTATCATTCCATCCCATTTGGGATTGGACTTCAAGTGATTGTTCTGGTAAATAAGAAGTTCAATCAATATTTGTATTTCATTACCATTCCACTGCGGTTCCGCAGTTTGGTATTGTTACAATAATAATAAACCAAAAACGCAATTTAATTCCATTTTCTTACGTCTTCATGTCATTACATTTCAAAAAATGTCCTGATTTCTAATGAGATAAAATCACAACCATAAGAAATTCAGCTTTCGTATACATGCTTATCAGTCTAAACACGAAAAAGCGGCCAAGTCAAATATGTGTCATTCTTTCCAATGTTTCTTTTCAGCGATCAATTATTATTTGACCAAGAGCGTTATTTTCCTGGAGAACATTATTGCAAAGTAAACAATTTGAGACACCTTATATCGAAAAATGGAATTCGCAATGAAGATACTTCTTGAGAGTATTCAGTGTTACTTTATTGCATAGAGGCTCATAGAGCCATTATCATATTCAATTAAATGCTGCTATAAACAGTGTGCTTCGGTTATACAGGGTGTAACAATAAAATTTGTACAATTTTGAAAATAGAATGACACAAGTATGCTGCTTAGTTTTTGGTTTGATATTTATATGTCTATCAAGATCATTTCTTTAGCCATCAGATAAGCTTTGTTCCAATAAAATCGATGGTGTACAAGTGAAGATATGGCCAATTATGTAACCTAGTCTTAAAACCGCTTGGGCCACTTTTGTCTAAGTGTTACAAAAGTGACTGAATAGAGTTGAACCATGGACCAGTTGGACGGTGCTCTTATGATATAGGTTTTAAACAATGGGGTATTCGATGTGGTAGAAATGATAACATAATATAATATCTCCTTGAGTTTTTGAAAGTCACAACTAAGCACTGACGTAACAACCTCATTTACTAGAACTCGTGGCTGCAGCTCAACAACTTCAATTCACGTTGGAAGAGCGTATCTTTATGGTTGTGACATTCGGTAGCACATGGAGTCAAGCAGAAACCATACGATTGTTTTTCATTTTCCAAACTCACATCCCGGGCTCACATCTTCCATCAAGGCATACAATTACATATAACTATGAGAAGTATGTAGAATTTGTTAACAGAAATGCTGGCAATAGTGGTCGCCCCAGAACAATGATATCTCAGGGATATGAGAAATTACTTTGTTTATAAGGTTATTTGAAAGACATTTCATGACTTCATTTATAGATTTTAAAGAAATATCATATTATTATTAAGTTCATGTTAATTATATGAAGAAACACCACTTATAATTCTTTTGTGTCAGTTCTTTGGTGTTTAATGCACGATTTAGCATATCTACGCGGCTCAAACTTGATATGTGCAAACATAGCAAAAGTGGCCCAACACGTTTTCTGGACGATTTAATTAATCGGGCATAACTTTTGAACCCAAGCTAGTAAAGAAACCAACTAAACGTCTTCTTTTAGCCAAGATATTACTAATGATATTGCACATATCATTTGTGCCATAACTCATTTAGTTTTTTTTCTAAGAAGTCAAAATGCAATTGTATACATTTTATTGTTACACCCTGTATATACATGCGCTTTTATAAATGCGCACGTGACCACCTCCGCGCTACCATAACAGCTTATAGACAGTAAGTCTCGAAGTGACCTTCTACATAGCGAGTTGTCTTTCTATATATTTGTATGCAAAGGCGGAACAACAAGAGACTGCGGTGCAGCAAAACTGTCTATTTTGTGCAACTTTATGATTGTATTATAAACGTTTCCGTCGTTGAATATTTTTTTCCGTCGTCAGATACTTTCAAAATGTAGTGCTTTGATAACATATTACAAATTCGGAATTGCAAATTTTGTAATACTTAAATTTGATGATATTTATCTACAGAGTTCCTATCCCTTTCTGTATAGTGGTCAATGCATGAGGATTTGGTCACGCTTGTTGGTCTTGGTATGTCGTGCCCATGGGTCACGTGCGCATTTATAAAAGTACACTGATAAATGGGAAATTGAGTAATGCTAGCAGGCAGATTACCAATAGACTGCAAAATGGAAAACAAAATTGTTCCCACAACAACCTGATTTGGTGAACTGTCCACATATTTGAAATTTTGTTTGTGCGTGTGATATTTAAACCTCACTGTACATTACTCTCTCCATATGATGCGATAACTTAGACACGATTCAATGTTGGGTGAACATAAAGGGAAAATGTTGATATTGTTCACTTAGTATTGCGAAAGGGGAGGGGAAGCGTAACGTTTCGCCAAGGGTTCCCCTAACGTAACCCTTCCCCTAGGATAGCATTTTCCCTTGTATGGATTGTATGTACCACAATTGCAGAGGGGATTCTACGACAATTTCATGTTGCAAGTGGATGTGTATAGCGAATGTTTTTATACCTTTTCACCTACCTACCATCTAAACATCAAATGAATTGGTAGCAAAAGTAGCCACACATTAGTTCATCTTGTTTATTGTCTCAGAGAGCATGTTTATAATGATTATAGTCTTGTTAAAATCGAATTAGTTTCACAACAGTAACATTTACCAAGATACTAAAAAGGTTGTCTCTATCCTACATGTCATCTCAATGCTCTGCGGTCATGCATCTTAATTGTAACGGCAGCCGTTAAAAGGTTTCACTTTGACCCATTCAAATCATTAAGAAAAAAATAGTGGTATTAAATGAAGATGGGTAAAGTAGGATATTGTTCCTGTCACGCAACATTCTGATTAGGAAGCATTTTTTAAGCTATACCGCAAAAATACTCCAGGCCGGTTGTCTCTAAGTATAACTGAAAATTGGAATTACGTTAGAGTCAGCCTATCGCCTAAATAATTAGTAGAGATAGAACGTCACCCATTAACCTATTTAAATAAATAGTTTCTAAAGTTGAGGGTAACCAAATATTCTGGCGACAATCAAAAGCATGTTTTCCAGGTAGTCTAGTTCCCTTAATTCGGAGACTACCTTGTGATATACCCTTTTGGTACGTCACTGGTCATTTAGAAGACTTGTTACGTCTTCAAACTAAAGTCAGAGGAGTTCAGTTCCAGCACCTTCAGGTTCAACTCTCTATTGTGTTACTACATTGACCTGAAATTGTGTCAACTTTGTCAAATTCCTTTGACAGTGACATAATATTGCAATGAAAGCAGGCTATCCTCTGGATAAAAGACCCTAGTTTTTCGGAAAAGATCCCTAAATTTTCTGAAATTTCCAACGTGATACTTTATCTGTATAACATGAAACATTAATTTGTTATACCTATAAGAGGAGAGGAGATAGTATTATTATTATTGCCTAAAAGTTAGATTTTACAGTTGAAAAACATCGGATGTAAATGGATTAATACGTCCATACCCTTGCTGGTATGCTGATTTAGTAACCCTTTTTTGATGTAATGTTGTTAAAAGAAAGAGGGCAAGGTAAGGTAATGTTGTTATTCCAATTCGTGACTCCGTTTTTTCAAAGTTGCTGTATAACTATTCAGTTCATGCTATGATACGATTTTACATTTTTAGTTTAACTTATGAAATCTATCTAACATATTCCCCTCCTCTGCTGAAGAAAGACCTTTTCATCAATTTTTACTTTACACTGTCTTTAGGTGTTCGTTTCCATTTATCGCTACCATGTTCTCTGATGTCATTCATCTATCTTCTACCTTGTCTGTCTCCTTCATCTAATGTACAGGTTGTAACAAAAAATTTAGAAAATTTAGAAAATAGTTTTAGACAAACATGTCACTATTGATTGCATTTTCTTAAGCTACCACATTAGTTTTTGAATTTTAACAATTGACCACACCGTTCATGAAATATAATAATTTTACGAAACTACCTAATTTTCAAACCTTTCTACGGATTCAAATATCAATGATGTGTATAAGGTGTGCCAATTACTGCTCATGAGAGGTTAATTGATTACTTGTTAATTGATTGATATGTGACTCCGTGGAACGGATTGAAGTAGTTTTGTAAAATTCTTTTATTCCTTAATTGCCAAAATTAAAGTATACGATAGCCGATTTATTCTTCAACCACATCTGTTTAATAATTATTTATGTTTGGTCGAGGCGTTAAAAATAAGGTTTCTAACGATACAGTTCTTTCAGGACACCCTGTAAGTCGCTGCTAAACCAAGACTCTGAAAAGGGTAACTGTTTAAGCAAATGTCAAAAATGACAGAGTCCGATATCGGTTTACATGCTGATATTCATTTCCTATTCAAAGTTTGAAAATGTCAACAACCAGGAAAAACAGGAGAAAAAATAATGATATTATTAAAGATTCGTGTATGGTGAGAGGCTTAAATTTAACGAGACTTTCTATCTTTCTTTCTTATCTTTAGAAGGATAAACAATCTCGTCCGCTTTAAAATGTGGAAAGATATTGCCATTCATGTAAAGGTTAAGTACACATTATGTCAAGTCGATGTGAATGAGAATGATACAATAGAATGGGCTTTATATTTCAGGTTTGATTTATGATTGCCAAATCCAATAATACTCACATACCGTAAACGTTCGCCTAATGGCGCACCTGGGCTCCTTGGCATTGGGGTTAATTTTATATACAAATAAAGAGCTCCCTCCTCTAAAAATCCAAAACAGGAATTAAGGCTCCGTGCCCTTATTTGCTGGTGGGATTTTTATGGGAGGGCATTTTTAGTTTGTGTCTAAAATTCCAGTTATGTCAAGGGAGCCAATGGCGCCATTAGGCGAACGTTTACGGTATTTAGACTTTCGCCATCTTGGCTGATGACTACTCCACTGGTCTTGGTGGTATCAACTTTATCCTTTGGGTGTATAAGTAACCTTTTCAACGTGTTGTGCGGCTTCATGGCGACCGAGATCTCATGTTTTCGGAAGATTCTCTGGAGTTTCTCTGATAGGCCTTCTACATACGGGATGACTACCATGCCTTTAGTTTCTGTGTCCTGCTTGGTGTTCTTACGCTCTCTTTTGGTCTTATCCAAATCTGCTTTCGCTTCCACCTGTTGTTTTGCTTTGTCAAACGCCCACTTAGGGTGTCCACAACTGTACACTGCCTTCTTAATTCTACTCTCCTCCTCCTCCTCCTTGTCTTTGTCTTTTGTGACGATAGTATGCATTCTGTCCAGCAAAGTTCTGACGACGCCGATTTTTTGGTGTAGTGGGTGCTGTGAATCGAAGTTCAAATACTGATCAGTATGAGTTTTCTTTCTGTAGACCAGAAGTTTGACACTTCCATCCTCCTTTCTCACAATGAGAGTGTCTAAGGGATCTTGCCATTCTGCTCTTCCTCGTAAGTGAACTTGATGTTGCCAGTGGTGTCTACTCCATTCAGGTGTTCTGTAAGTTGTTCTGTTGTGTCTTTCTTGATGATTTCCAACACGTCATCGACGTAGCGACGCCATAGGCGGGGTTTGCATTCCAATGGTGCGGTGGCGATGGCTTTCTTCTCCAACCACTCCATGAACAGGTTAGCTATTATTGCACTAACGGGGCTACCCATTGCTGCGCCAAATCTTTGCCGGTAGATCACCCCTCTGAACGTGAAGTATGTGGTAGTTAAAATGAATTCTAGTAGATCCATGATGTCATTGACTGTTAAAAGTGTCCTATTTTTCAATGTTGTGTCCTCTTCAAGTCTCTCTCTTATGATTTCCATTGTCTCCTGAATTGGTGTATTTGTGAACAACGAAACTACATCGTGGCTGTTAAATATTTCGTCTTCCTCCACGTATACGATCCACTCATAAGAACTCAGCAACCGAGGGATGCGAAAATCGCCGGAAGCAGCGGTCAATCCCGCGGGAAAAGTGGATCACCAGTGGTCATTCTGAAGAAGCCATCAGCCAAGATGGCGAAAGTCTAAATATGTGAGTATTATTGGATTTGGCAATCATAAATCAAACCTGATTTAAACTTTCAATCCTACAAATGCATCTATTTCATGGGCTTTATATTTATTGCAAATGAATGATAGATTTAAGGGAAGGGGTATGAACGTTTGGACAGGATTTATTGTGGGACATTAGAGCACATCAGACATATCGAATTGCATTCTGAATACGAAGAATGTCCTTCTGATATCAAATAATTTTTGATTTTTTGAAATTCGCAAACTAATACACATTTTATGGCAAATCATTAAAATTGATATTTTTGATATTTAACAGTACTCGAAGTAAACTTTATAAATCTGATGATTTATACTTAAAGTGTATGTAGGTGGGATGAAAAGCCGACGATCAATTGAAAATTTTGACCTTTCGTATTGAAGATATGGATTTTTTGGGGAAAAATCCATATCCCCAATATGAAAGGTCAAAATTTTCAATTGATCGTCGGCTTTTGCTCCCAGCTACATACACTTTAAGAATATATCATTAGATTTAAATTTAAATTTACTTCGAGGACTGTTATATATGACAAATATCACATTTTAATAATTTGTCATAAAATTTGTATTATATCGTGAATTTCAAAAAATGAAAATTACATGCTTCGTATTCAAAATGCAATTCGATACATCTGAGGTGCTCTCATGTCCCACAAAAAATACTGTCGAAACGCTCAAAACGCTCATTCCAGATCCCTTAAGTGTATAAAAATAATACATTATATATTGAAGTAAGTATAGATTTGGTCAGTCATGACATGATGCGGATATCACCCTCTTCAGATGTGTGAAACTAAAATTAAAAGCATAAACAAAGTCCGGTCTCTTGTATCTAATTTACTTTCATAAATGTTTAACTGATTACGATATATAGCGATGGATGAAAGAAGACAACTGTAACAGTAGATATGCCTTTGTGGTAAGCTGTAAATTATAAATACTCACTCACTCGCTCGCTCACTCACTCACACTCACTCACTCACTCACTCACTCACTCACTCACTCACTCACTCACTCACCACCACTCACTCACTCACTCACTCACTCACTCACTCACTCACTCACTCACTCACTCACTCACCACCCACTCACTCACTCACTCACTCACCACCCACTCACTCACTCGCTCACTCACTCACTCACTCACTCACTCACTCACTCACTCACTCACTCACTCACTCACTTACTCATCTGGCTGTTTCACCCACTGCTGTGTGAGGCCCTCCTCCAGCATTTTCCATCTACTTTTGTTCCAGCCGCTGATGCCCAAGCTGTTGTACTCAAAAAGGTGGTGATGGCATCTCTTCAACGTCTTTATTCGATTAACCTTTAAACACTTTTTTTAAGAAGACTACGTGCAATGTCAATATACCCAATGGACAGTTTATTGTTATTTTCTTACTATGTTTATTATGAACATGCTCAATCTAACCATCTCGTTTAAGTCAGTGAAGTCCTTGGTTAATAATATTTGGTTAGTTTTATAGTTTTGTTCCAGAATATTTTCAACATTACCAAACGTTTCACTCATTGTAATTTAAGCTATCAGGTCAGTTACCAATTACCAATTTAGTGGTGGAACCATTTTGTTAGAAACAAAATGTAATGATATATGAATAGCAAAGGAAGAATACATCACGTAATGTTTATTATAACTTCCTTGCTTACTATAAATAGGAAGTGGGCTGCATGTAATTTATATGAATGCATGAATATATGAAATTTGTGGATATTCACATCATTTGGAGAAGCGAATGTACACGATATTTTGGATATTTACGTCATTTAGAGAGGTTGTTAAATATTTATTTATTTGTTTGGTTTTTTTTTAATATTAAAAAGTGCAAAAAACAGATGTTTGTAAAAATAGCACATACGGGGTAAATTCTGGTAGTACCTATCATTACAATTCATCACTTCCTGCCAATGATTTGAGATGTTTTTTGGAGTTATTATTGAGTAACATACATTTTAAGCAAGGTCATGGCAAGTAGATCAGGAAGCCGCCACTAAGGGGTATCCATTCAGTTTAGCACCTTTCCCCTATATTATGTTTCTACTTATAATATAGTTTGTTTCGTCTCAAGTTGAGAGTAACGCCAAGTTGGATTTTGCATTGGCAAATTCTAATCGCGCTAACGTAATGCCGCAGTGCGTATACACATGCGTAAAAGGAAGATTTTTCCGTACGCTGGCGACGCAACCAGCGTAACGCACTAATTCTAATCTACCACTGCGAAATCCAACATGGCGTTACTCTCAACTTGAGACGAGACACGACCATTTAAGGGGACAAAATCTGTAGTGGAAGCTTATACTACTTGAGTAGGAGAGTACCGTAAGAGAGGCAGAAAACGGCCTAAAAACCAAACCCTGTTTATATATTGATAACGCCCGATTGTCGGCTACACTTTTTCTTGCCTGTCCTGTAACAAAAAAACCGACCAGCTATCTACGGCGACCCCCTTCACCATGTCACATGTGCCTGGCCAAAGTTTCGTCAGCGTTATCGCCTAGATTTCAGCTGCTAATGCCTACAGGCTGTATCAAAATGATTGGTATTCATCAGTTTTTAATGTTTATTGACAATCCTGCTTCTTCAATATGCGAAATTGGATCCTCTGGAAATGACCAGGATTTACAGTGTATGTCCTTTTATAACATGAACATTTTTAAATAAGGCAGCTCCTATGTTGCATTTTGATGTGCCAGTCTTGTTTTAATCACTGCAAACTGATAGGTACCCATCATTTTGATAGAGCATGTAGATATGCTCAACATAAAAAAAATCTTACCGAATATGCTGAATATATACAGTACAGCGAACAGATGTGATTTGACTCAATAACACTACCCATGCAACTTGAATTTCATAGTGGTAGTATAACTACAGATGTCATACGATACTGATATCAATGGCCTAGTTCAGCAACATCAATTACGTACAATATATCGATAAATGCATAGTTTCAAGAGCGGCTTGTAATTCCAACCATTGTCTTGCACAGAATTTAATGCAATGCCTACTTATGAGATGGCAAAACCAATTGCAGCCACTTATGCCTCCATTGTAAACACCACCAGTCAAATAAGTTTCTTGACGCATATTTTTGTAATGACTCTTAGTTAACTAATATGTGACTGGGCAAGTACAAATGAGCCGTAAAGTCGACGTATTCTGAGTTACAATGTAAAATGTGCGTGGTACCTCAATTTGGTGCGACAAGTATCTCATCAAACACTGTGTAAACCAATCAATAATCCTATTGCTGAAGAGGACAATAAGCTTCTACCTATTTCTATAGAATCCTTAAATATTTCTTGTCTTTGTTTGCTTTGGCTAAATCCTGTTCAAGTGGTGGACAACAAAGCATTGTATTTTGTCTAGGTATGAATAACCAACAATTAACAATTAGAGGACATTCCTGAACCTCGTTGACTTGGGGATGATTTGAAATGACCGCCAATTATGACTGTTTGATATTTATTACCAGAAATGTGGAAAAAGAGACACATGTAGAACCGAAAAAAGGTACAAATTTGATGAAGGAACAGAGTTCAACAAACCATAACCCCGCTTCTGGATATCGTTTGAAGTCAAATGATATACCATTTTAAAGCTTATGATATATATTTTCTAAACACGAAATAAAACAAAATTGACCGGGGCCGACTTTACGGCTGATTCGTGGTGACCAGTCACATATGTGAGTGGACACTACGAATGAGCCGTAAACTCGGCAAATTGTATTCTGAGTTACAGTGTAAAATATGCGTGAAGGTCGTATTCATAGCTGTCTCAATTCAGTGCGACAAGTACCTCATCAAACACTGTTTAAATCAATCAATAATACTATCGCTGAAGAGGGTAATAAGCCTCTACCTATTTCTGTAGAATAGTTCTTGTCTTTGTTTGCTTTGGCCAAATCCTGGTCAAGTGGTAGATAACAAAGCATTGTTATTTGTCTAGGTATGTAGAATCAACAATTAACAAAGTGAGGATATTCCTGAACCTCGTTGACTTGGGGATGATTTGAAATGACCGCCAATTATGACTGTTTGATATTTATTACCAGAAATGTGGGAAAAGAGACACATGTAGAACCGATAAAAACTAAAAATTTTGTTCAAGGAACAGAGTTCAACAAACCATAACCCCGCTTCTGGATATCGTTTGAAGTCAAATGATATACCATTTTAATGCTTATGATATATATTTTCTAAACACGAAATAAAACAAAATTGACCGGGGCCGACTTTACGGCTGATTCGTGATGTCCAGTCACATATAATAAGATATATTTATTCTAAACATATTTGACCAATATTGATATGTTGTTTATACGAGAGACGGTCAATAATTTCCTATTATTATTCCTAACTATTATCTATCTCCACTCAGGGGTGACTCAAGTAACATTTATTTAAAATAATAACAACTAAATACATTTATCTTTCAAAACACACAACAATTACTATCAGATTATTTTTAATTACGTAATCTCATTAGCATAAAGTCATTGCTATAATCTATGAAAATTGTCAACATTGGCGGGCAATTAGAATTGAGTTAAAGGCCCATGTAATAAAAAAAAAATAAGCAAAAGTAATTACCAACGCAGATTAAAAGCCTTGTTTCTTGGCACAAGGTAATCTGATATGTTCACTTGATAATTTGAATTTCAATAGTAGCGAGGGACCCAAAACTACTCTATCATGCTAAATAAGTATTATAATAAGAAATTATTTCTGTAAGGAACATTTAACCAATAAAAGACACGTTATTTCAAGAGTTTCTGTCTCTTTAAGATACTATATGTACACCAGGCACAAAAGAAACTCGTCAGTTATATTCATCCTTGCTGTTCAATAACTTGATAATTTTGGATTATTCTGAAATATACATTTTGTTAATTGGACTTTTCTTTCTCATTTGACACTCTGTTCGTGAACATTGAGCAAGAATTGACCAAGATATGCGCCTCCAAACTTTCAAACCTCAAAATGAAAAGTTGCAATTTTAACGATTCAATTGTGCCTGTTACACTGTGTACTTTATTGATTGGCCCGTGGTGCTTGTGTGCAATACAACGATGCGTTCCCATTGAAAATCGTTGAAAATGCAACTTTTGATTTTGGGATTTGAGGATCTGGAGGCGCATATCTTGGTCAATTCTTGTTCGTTTTTCACGACCAGGGTGTCAAATGAGAAAGCAAAGTCAATTAACAAAATGTATATTTCAGAATAATCCAAAATTATCAAGTTATTGAACAGCAAGGATGAATATAACTGACGAGTTTCTTTTGTGCCTGGTGTATTTATAACATTACTATTTTGCATAACATCTTTCTTTTCTGACTAACCATCATAATGCATTCAAAAGCAAAGTGTGTTTCTCTAAATTTATTTGTGTTACCTATATATGCTTTACATCCTGTTATCTTAGCACAATAAATTTGTTAGCTTTATACTAGAATAGCATACATTTTCTAAGTAAGTTTTTGAAAAAGTAGGGCATTTGTCTTCCTTTCGTCTTTACTTGAGATATAGTTGGGACTATTGCACCAATATAGGCATATGGGAACAAAAACCGAACTATATTAAATATCAAAGGTACCGCGTAGAAATATACACGACAAAATCTGTTAAGGCGTTTTTGTTTTTTAAAGCCATGTCCCTTGTGTGGTAAGTCTGTGAAGTAAGTCTGTTACACTTCATTCTGAAAACCCCAAAATGATTCTTATTCCACTTTTTTCATGGATTTCATTATACCACCACAAGGTACTTCCGTTCAGAAACATTATACGCGCAGATTTTGTTTTGTTCGTGCAGCGCTCGCTCGCTCGCTCACTCACTCACTCACTCACTCACTCACTCACTCACTCACTCACTCACTCACTCACTCACTCACTCACTCACTCACTCACTCACTCACTCACTCCCTCACTCACTCACTCACTCACTCACTCACTCACTCACTCACTCACTCACACCCCAACTCACTCACTCACTCATTCACTCACTCACTCACACTTCAGGCTCGTTTAATAATAAAATGAAAAAAATATATATATAAAATAATAATAATAATAATAATAATAATAATAATAATAATAATAATAATAATAATAATAATAATAATAATAATAATAATAGTAATAATGATAAAGATAATAATAATAATCCTGTAACATCATCACTTCTACAGCGAATAACAATTAATGATAATGTATTCTATCCAAGTTCCCTTCTTCAATAGAATAAATTATGTTTTGTTATGTAAGATCTGATTTACTTAAATATATAGGGCCAAAGATGGTTTAAAAGCACTTTTATATTTTATGATTTAAGACCTCATTTGTTGAAAATTGGTTGAGAATGAAAGAAACGGTGATCTAAACCCAAGAAAGTAACGAAATCAAAAGCTGCACTTTCATGTTCTAATCAATGGAAAACACGGCGCTAGTTTTATTGTGCTAATCATTGGAAGCACGGCGCTAGTTTTATTGTGCTAATCATTGGAAGCACGGCGCTAGTTCTCTTGCTTGAGAACGCGCTTTGTGTACAAATCAATAAAGCATGCAATGGAGCAAAACTTCGACTTTTTATTTCTTTTTTTAGAGTGGTCTCCTGGCTCCACCCTTTCACCACATACATAATCAAATTTATACACATCATCAGCATGACTTTTTTTTCTGTAGAAAAAGTTGAAAATCTGTCCTTTTTTGAAGGAAAAATTCATTAAAATTCCATATTTTCAGGCAAAAACGTTAAAATTAGCCCTTTTGTTAAAGAAAATTCACAAAAGGTCCACTTCTTAGCTCCCCATTCCGCCAAAATAAATCCTGGCTACGAGCCTGCAAATTATCATGACCTGTTCCTTTAAATTTGGGAGGCGACGTTGGAACTCCTATCCAGGGGTAATTGAGAAACACGGGCTGAGATCGTATTGCCACTGACTTTAAAAGGATTTCCAATCGTCTTTGATATACACAAGTCTTTATCTGTCAGCAGATCATGTCATCAACAAATAAAACGTGATCAACTGGAGTAGTTATAAGGAAATAGACAAACTTAGAGTAGAGTATTGTAATCCTGTGTGCAATTTCGGTTCATTTTTATGGACAGGATTTTAAGGTATGACCTTGTGAAAAAAGTTTCTTTTTGAGCCTCTCGTCTTTCTCTCTCTCTCTCTCTCTTCATATACCTCTTCATTTTGCTGTCTGCTATACAACATGCGTGGTATTTGAGGTACTCGATTTGTGGCCCAAGTAGGTTATTTTTCAGCAGGAAACTGTGAAATTCACACTACCGTGCAAAGGGTACATTTCTCATAGCAGGTTCAACGAGATGAAGGCTACTATTAACTTGCATCTTATGTTGTTGAGCTAAGCACTTATGATGAGAAATTACGTTGAGCCGGTCGCATACTTTGCAAATTGATCGTGATCTCTTAACGCTCCACTTGAGTTGGTGTAAATGTGAAAGTATTTTTTCGGGCAATATGATTTGCACTTTGCAGACAATTTTGGTGCTGCGACGAGTGATGAAGTGTAATATAAGATGATGATAAACATATTACTTCCATGACTGCCGCAGTTCCTACTCAATTCATTATGTGACTTTAGGTTGAGCCGAACAATAACATGTTGATGATGTAAAATGATTAATGCAAGATAACTTCAAAACAGGCATGATTTGACAAATATAGTAACACCTAATAAATATTGTTATGATTTCGACGATCGTCAGTCTGCAGTCTGCACGAATACTCCATTCCTAGAATATACCATTTACCTTTTTGACATTAACCGTTTGGCCGTTAGACAACAGAACCTTTCTAGGGTATGTAGTTTGGCCTATAGACGAATTCAATTTCACGCATTCCTACACCTCAATGGCAGCCATAGCTGGGTCCCCCCTTAGGTCTATTCCACCTAAAATGTGAGATGATGTGGCCTTGGCGGGGATATTAAACTGCATTCCATCGCCCGTGTTACACGTAGACAAAAGAATGGTGAAAGTTTACAACACAATACAACTCAACATAGATTTTTAAGCGGATTTAATCCACCCAATTGGGCAGTAACAACACCAGTTTTGTGCAGACGGGACCTAGTAATGACCGACTGAATTCTGTCCTTCACTTGGCTTGTTGGTTTCGTCTATACAGGCGCCTAGACACTATAAAAGACAACCACATGGGCCAATCAGTGGTTCACCGCAGCTTTAGGACAACAAGAGTGAAGGGGTAGAGTAAAGCATCAGAAACAGGAAATAAGATGCTTATGCACTCTGCACTTAAAGTTGAAGGATGTTGTACCTCTGTCTCCGACAACTCCATCTGGTAAGCTATTTCAAACGTGAACTGCAGTGTAGATGAGGGTCCGGTCAGTAGATACGGTTCTAGAAAGTGGTACTGAGAGAGAATGGTAAGGCATGGACAAATGGCTTTTGTAGCAGTGCTTTCAGATCTGGTGGGGACAAGCTGGTGTGCATTTTGTAGACGTCTTTGATGGGGAGATGTGATGTCTTCTCTTTAATTTATGATATCGGTGACAAAAAGTGATTTCTGCCGTCACGTCACTGTCATCTCAAAAAAATCACCCTATTGTGCACATTGTGGTCACCTTGCTATTAAAGCATTATTATGACCTTTACGAAAACAACCGTCAATTTAGTTGTGGGGTCATGTTCAAAAACTGGCACCTCATTTTTGTGCAGAATGGATATGCCATTGTTCTATTTTTGTTTGGTTCGGAATTAATCACCTTACATTTGTTAGTAAATCTTCAATATAAAATCCAAAACATACTATTAATTTATAGCAATGACGTTTCACATCCTTTCAGGATGTTTTCTCAAACTGATCTTCCATTTGTGTTTTTCACACCCACCAAGACAGAAATACAAGTTTGGATTGACAACTCATTACCTACTTTTTCATTTAATCTCATTGATTGATCGTCGTGTGTTATATGCGAGACATGTTATGTTCCTAATGTACAACTTAACCTAGATTTCAACATTGGCAGACCGATTTTTTCTGACGCAAAGATATAACATCACTATAGAGTATATTTTTACTCGTATCAATTTCAAATGATACACACATTCGTGTTGAACATGTAATATAAAAGTTTACAATATTCGGGGTTTTTTTTCTTTGTTTTTTGTCTTTAATGACACTTTTCAAAAATACATTTAAAGATCCCCTCTATTACATGTACATATGTAACTAAGAAACCCAGCAGTAATTAACCCAGTAACCCGTTGAATCTGCTTTTAAATATAACATTAATTATAGTTGGAAACATGCTTCTTTATTATTGTGAAAATTAGACATAATTTATTATTTGCTGTTAGTCACCGCAAATGAAATGAACATGAAATATTAAATAAGACTGTGTGAATATTAAGTTTCGTTTTGTCACTATTTAACTGGATACTCTCAATATGAGTTGGTAGTACAACTAAAATTAATGCTCACTTTTATATTTTATTTCAATGTATCTCAGTCAAGAAGGAAATGGTCTTTTTATGTATTTGATGTCACGAAATTTCCATTTTGTTCCTGTTTAAAAGAAGGGTTGTGACTAATCAAGCAGGGTCATGGGTGCTGCATTTTCTCTAGCCTGAGGGTATGAATTATAAAAGTTGATCACGATTTGTGATCAGCCAAGCAACGAGACCATCTGTTTAAAAATTCTAGCAACAAAGGCGTTGACTGCACCATGTGATCATGGTGATGGCACTGATGTGACATGGTACAATAAATTTGGCTAAGTTCTAGAAAACTACACTATTTGTCCATAAGTGTCCGTTTGCTCCTTCAGAAAGTAATCAGACCTCTAAAGTACCGAGAAAGCAATACAATTTATTTCATTGATAACGTATAATGATAAGCATATAGCACTGACTGCAATTGATCAATATTACTTTTAGGCGATAAGTATTCCAATTCAAGGAATGACATGGAAGGCGATAAGGCTAGCTTCAGACTCCGTATTGTACGTACAATATTGTATGCAACATATCTACGTTGTTTAATCTATTGCCATTCTATTTCCAGTAATGTTTAAGTTCTAACGAATGTTTGATGACGTAAAATCGATAATATATTTCTACTAGATATTACATGTAACATATTATCGATTTTTCGTCATCAAACATTCGTTAGAACTTAAACATTACTGGAAATAGAATGGCAATAGATTAAATAACGTAGCTATGTTGCATACAATATTGTACGTACAATACTCGGAGTCTGTGGAGCGCTTAAGGAGATAATGTAATTCAAGACGATAAGCATTCCAATTCAAGGAATGGAATACAAGGCTTTGAATGAAAAGGAACGCATATCTCAAATTTGCATTGCCACTCTTTGGTTTTGTTTATTGCCGAGAAAGTTTCCTGCCATCTATTAACCGCTCATGCAATATGAGATTACAATGGCTCGAATACAACTTTGAAATCTATTTAATTTTCTCTTTACCAAAAAGTATTTATATAGCGTAATTATCTAAGATCACTGCGCTTTACATGAAGCCGTTAACCACTTTGGCCAATTTGTAAACATTGTCTGTGAATATGTTTTGTGATTGCTTGTTTTGTTTGTTTAAATACTTTTTTGTATTACTGGAAACTCGATATTATAAAGTCAAAACCTGAAAATTTGACACTCGATATTCGAAATTTGAGACTCGAAACTCGATATTATAAACTTGAAACTCGAAATTTGACTCTCGATACTCGAAACTCGAAATATAAGACTCGAAACTCGAAATATGAGGCTCAAAACTCGAAATATGAGACTCGAAACTCGAAATACAAGACTCGAAACTCGAAATACAAGACTCGAAACTCGAAATACAAGACTCGAAACTCGAAATATAAGACTCGAAACTCGAAAAATTTAACTCGAAACTCGAAATATGAGACTCGAAACTCGAAATACAAGACTCGAAACTCGAAATACAAGACTCGAAACTCGAAATATAAGACTCGAAACTCGAAAAATGAAACTCGAAACTCGAAATATGAGACTCGAAACTCGAAATACAAGACTCGAAACTCGAAATATAAGACTCGAAACTCGAAAAATTTAACTCGAAACTCGAAATATGAGACTCGAAACTCGAAAAATAAGACTCGAAACTCGAAGTATAAAACTCGAAACTCGAGACTCGAAACTCGAGACTCGAAAATTTGACTCGAGACTCGAAACTCGAAGATAAGCAACACACCTTTATACAGGCCCAGAACTTGAATCAGCATACATTTAATATCAATATCAACTGCAATATTGCAACTCTTGAAGCAAATGTATAAAAAAATTACAAAAAATACATCGAATTCCTTTGGTGTTGCAATTTGAAAATGTGATGAGCAGAGGGCTTGTCATAAAGAAGAAGTTACTTGTTTGTTTGCGCAAAAGTATATCATGGCAGCTATACGGTTTTTACACGTCAGTTGATCAATATGAAATATGATGCTTCTTAAGAAGTTCTTTTTCCTAGTATATGCCTGTCAACACGATTAAGCAGAATACATGGCAAATGGCATACTATATATTACTTTCATCTGAAAACGTAGTAGTTTAAAATAGCTTTTTGCTTATGAAGATTCTAGCTTGGTACATTACACCGCGCATTTTACATTTCCGAAGCATATGGATAAACCTGAATTGATCAATGCGAGGTGATTTGATCCCCACTTAAAACGTTACGTTAACACATCCTATAATTTTGTTACATAAATTTCGTGATACCAAAAAATATCTAATCAATATGAAAATCTGTAACAAAAAGCACTTGTATATTTTGTGTTTTATCACTTATCTATATCTTGCAGAGTGACTATTTGTGTGATTGTCATGATTGTTGTTCAACTTCAGCATGTCATTGTATAGCATTACAACATGCATGAGCCTCGGGTAACTCGACTCTTTATGTAACTATACCATTGTGCCTGTTTACTGTGTGTTTAAGCAATTATATTCAAAACCATGTTGATGGATGTTTTGAGAAAGGTTTCAAATATCAAAGTGCAAATTCGTAAATAATACGAACTTCAATGGTAAACTAGTTATATATATCAAACTATGGCCAAATGTGAGGTTTATTTGGTCAGAAACCCACGTACAGGTGTTAACATTTGAGGATGATTGTATGGACCACCCCCCTGTCAAAATATTGGGGATTTATCCTCCCATCCATATCCTCCGGGATCTACAATCCTGCGCGAAAAGCTTGGGACAGTTTGTTTATTTTACGCATCCCCGCTACCCTTATCCAATGTTGAATTCTGAAAAATAGTAAAAAGTGGTTGCGCTCAATGTCTGCTCCAACATTGTTTCCAGGGGGAGGGGAGGGGAGTAAGCAAGTACATAACGTGAGCTATGAAACGTATCATGTATTTTCAGCCTTATGTTAAATTCACAGGAATTTGATCTATAAAACATCATCTGTCCCAACGATTTCCCCCCAAGATTGTACGCCTATGATTGTTACAAACAAATCTTTCTGAAAGAAATTGAAAATTGTATGTACTTTATATGATTACACCCCGATTATTTACGATTTGTGTTTACATGTAGTCGGTACTTCAGATATCTCCTTTTTCTATAAGACAGTGGTAGCGGAATGTTGGCCGGGATTGAACTATAGATGTCAAAGCACAGCAGTGGACGCCATCCGCCAATTGTTTCTAGAATCCCTATAGAATAAGATTAATTTTAATGCTAATTTATTGCACATGCTAAGGAAGCCTGGTTACCTTTTTGAAAAAGCCGCGTGGGATCGAGGGTTTTCAATGAAAAATTTAGTGTAAAAACTGAAGCATCCTATGTATAAAAGAATATATGAATATTAACTGTACATCATATATAACGATTCATGATACCGAAACCTGCAGCAGTTTGTTTGGCTTAGGAGGCAAAGAACTTTATTTTTATTTTATATATGCCAAAATATATTTTGAATTTAGTGAAAATGGAGACAGACTGTCAAAGAACAGGGATGCTGATCACTCGCACCTGTAAAATTAGTATCTTTGAAAAGAGCGGTATTGTATTCAATCTATGATTGCAGACATACACAGGTGATAAGTGCAGCCTTGCGTAGTCATGCATTGCGTGAGATCAATATGGTGATGCCCTAAATCATTATTGAACTTAACTTCTTTGTTTGGATTTGGGGGAAACAACGTACAACCATTCTAAAACGTCATTCACACAACGCAAGGAGTTAATCAAGAACTTGCGATTTCGCTGGCTTATAAACATCTGCAACTATTCTCTTTGGACTCAACACGTTAAAATCTCAAATATCACGCATCAACGCAGGTATGTCAGTAGAATGTTGGGTACTGGAGTGACGCCGTCGATTGGAAAAGACATCACCTTGAACTTTTGCGTGATAACAAAATACCGCTTGAGTAATATTATTCCAGTGTGCACAAAATTAGGAAGTTAAAATGTTATAAAAGAGCTCAAATATCAATCATGTTGCAACGGGGAATTAAATAACCTGACTTTTGGGACGTCATTTTATATTGGATGAAACCACATTGTTATTATTATATAATTTTTTTTAAAATAAATACTTGTGTTAAAATATAATCTGATTTCGTAAATAAATTCATCAGGTTTGCAGAAAATCAGAATACAAAGTTCATTTTTCAAAACCAATTAGATATTTTTTTCTGACAGTTTCGAATGTCATGAATGTCTGAGGAAGAATGTCGCCCATGTCATTCGAAACTGTCAGGTCAGTGAAAAATATCTCATTGGTTTAAAAAAATGAACTTTGTATTATAATCTGATTTATCAAGATTTTGTCACAATTATTGCGTCAGGTCTGAGTTGATTGGGTAATATCATTTACCAGTAGGTATGAGGCAATAATAATATGCAGGTATATTACTCATCTTTCTGAATAGCTAGACTATGGTAACGGTCACTGGCCTGGCTTTTTACTTTCGCAAATGGCCGTGGTGACGGTGGTGGTATATCGTCTCTTCTCAAACTGTGACCTGGGTCCCGACATTTAAGGGCTGGGGTATGAACGTTTGGACAGTATTTATTTTGGGACATCAGAGCACATCAGACATATCGAATTGCATTCTGAATACGAAGAATGTCATTCTGATATCAAATAATTTTGATTTTTGAAATTCGCAATTTAATACACATTTTATGGCAAATCATTAAAATTGATATTTTTGATATTTAACAGTACTTGAAGTAAACTTTATAAATCTGATGATTTATACTTAAAGTGTATGTAGGTGGGATGAAAAGCCGACGATCAATTGAAAATTTTGACCTTTCGTATTGAAGATATGGATTTTTTTCCCAAAACACCAAAAAAATGAGGTCTTTTGGGAAAAAATCCATATCTTCAATATGAAAGGTCAAAATTTTCAATTGACCGTCGGCTTTTCTCCCTGCTACATACACTTTAAGAATATATCATTAGATTTATATAATTTACTTCGAGGACTGTTATATATCAAAATTTGAAAAATATCAAATTTGTATAATTTGTCATAAAATTTGTATTATATTGTGATTTTTAAAAAATGAAAATGATTTGATATCAGAAAGACATGCTTCGTATTCAGAATGCAATTCGATAGGTCCTAGGTGCTCTCATGTCCCACAAAAAATACTGTCGAAACGCAATAAACGCTCATTTTAGATCCCTTAACCCTGTGTGAATTTTGGTCTCGCCTTTAGATGGGGCTTAGAAACTGCAGGGAAGGACTCCTGGAAGAGGCAGCTTTAATTAGCATGAGGCGCGTTGTTATTTAAATAGCGTATTGTTATTCAAATTATTTGCTCTCAGGTCTTATAGCGGGCGGTAGTCATGGCATGTAGAGGTAGCAGGGCTTGTTGTGTGGGTGGAATAAGTATCACCTTTCGGTATAGTATAAGATGGTATATTTCGTATACCATATCGTTATAAAAGTGAGTGTCATGTTTTGTATTTAAGTGCATGAACTTCTCCAAAATCTAGCTATGAAGTACGGTGATGTGAAATGCTGTGCGACGCCCTCTGCATATTATAATTATATTCAAATAATATTGACAGATGGGTGTGCAGCAAACCACGAAAGAGATGTTAATTAACGAAGATAAATAATCGAGAAAACAAAGGACAATTAACTATGTAAACCAGCTTTGAATCGTAAATGTTGGCCCATGTGATTTTCCCGGGGTAATTTTACAAGCACGTGATATATTAACATGTGACACTTACCAATATTTGAAGTCATTGGTGCATTACTGTCACACAGTCGTAGTAAATTGTCATTTCTTTACCTACTTTTAAAATCAATGATTGATGTTGGCAGCCAAATAACATTATGTCTGATTAGTGCAGATTGATGTTTTTTCACATGAGGACATGAATACAAACACATAGACGATTACGAATGGTGTCAAAGGTTTTCTTGACTTGAAATACTACTTGTATTTCATATCTTACATCTGTCCCACATTTTCACCGCATTATTGACAGTCCTAATTTCGACATTACTATTGTAAAAGGTCCATTACCGGTCTGCTCTCAGCTCTTATAGCGGGCGGGCTTTTAAGTTTGTTAATCGCATTGAACAGACAAAGTTCGCAAAACTAAACAGTAGGTTTAGATTTGTCAACCGTAATTAACATGATCAAGGGGTCGAATATGAATTTTTCATAACCGATCGATAACTTGCCTCAAAACAGCGGGATTTGTCATTCGGTTTGCGTGCTTAATAGAACAACCGTGAATTTAGTGTCACCTCCTTGGCAACTGGTATACCGAGTAGGTAAATAATCAAGACATCAATGACTTTTTGCTTCATAATTAGTACTGCTTCTAGATGCTAATCGTTAACTTGAACTTGCAATAAAGGTGTACGCTCAAAAGACTTGAGTTAATCGTGGATCCATCCTTTTACACTCTTTTTAGCGATACAATTTTTACACCAGCACCTTAAAAAAAAAGCCAAAAGAAGTAGGGGGTGGTGAGGACCGACATAGGTTTCTACAGTAAAATCCAGGATTTTTATTTCACTCTTGTAAATTTATTCCAAGAGAGAGTAACTTTTCACTTGTTAATTAGTTTAAGTAGTAATTTCCTATTATATTTGGGAGAAATTTGGTGAAACGCATGTTCGTAGAATTTTTAGCCAAAAATCAATTTTGCTTGTACTTTTGTACATAGCCATAACTTCCCAATTTTGTAAGGGTGAGGTCAAATTATGACGCCATAGCGACATTATGAAATTATGTGGGGAATTGTACTTATTATGGTATCACTGGATAAAGGAGACCCATAGCTATTGTTACGAGTCGTACTTGACTCAAGGCCAAAATCACCTTTTACCCGAACTCACACGAATGCACAACACAAATACACTGATTGATTAAGCTAAATCTAAGTCTTTAATTGAAAGCAATATATGATTGTACAATATATGACAACAAATGCACATATAAAATAATTACAAAATCACAGTAATATTTTAACTACTCAGTACTTAACCAGCATTCTTCCTCTTGAAGATAACAAAGTTCTGGACACTTGTACACTTGCACTTATAACTATCCTTGCATATCGTTATGAATTCGGTAGAGTGACGAATCGAGAATTTTGAGCAAATTGAGTTTTTGTATGCTTATGTTTATGTTTAAGGTTATCTTTTATTTCAACCAAATATTTATGGTAAATCTTACTCAGCGACGTAGTTATTGAAATTTTGATTTGAACGAATCGCGCCTAAGTGCGATAAATGAATTCACCAGAGAGGCGAATCGTATACTTAGCTGTACAAATCATGTTGATCTATAGTAGTGTATAGCGGGAAACCCCTAATTTTCTATATTACATGTCCTATACTGATATATTTGATACCAACGTATAGCTGTAGGTATCTTCTATCCAGTGGTACCAAAATAAGTACAAACATTGATATTGCTGTGGTTTAATAATGTTAGTGCACCCCCGTGGAATTGGAAAATCCCGGAATATCATACGCAAAATATAGGCCAATATTGTTATTTCTACTTTAAAATCCTCGCGTTTTTGTTAAATATTACAGGGATGGCTACATATAACGTATATAGCAAGTTTAGTCTACATAGCCTTAGGGCAACCAGTAATTTTTACACAAAAGCCCAAAATCAAGAATGCGTGATATGGTTTACACGTAGTTGAATGCGTATTCGACCTCTCTGTGTGCAGTGGTAGAGACAATTTGGATACAGCATAAAGCCGAATAGCTGTTAAAATGCGTTTTAAGGGATATATCGATTGTTTCAGAACATGCAAGTATTGCAAATATTTCGTGTACATTCACTTCTATAAGATACATTTCAAATGGGTGCTCACGAATGTGCTAAATTTTTAGAAGGACCAATGGAATGGTACCAAGATGTTCAAACGCCGTTTACTCAGAACAGCAATTTTGCGTATTCGGCACTCTGCCGTGTTCATAACGAATTATATAATCCTCACACAAAAATGGTGCTGCTTACTCCAAACAATGATCTGCTTGCGCTGCTTTCTCCAAATATTTATCTCCTTGCGCTGCTTTCTCCAAAAATAGTGTTTTTTTCACGAATCACTCTTTCTCCAGGGAACAGGCTTTTTCTGCATTGCTCCACTGTATTTGACAGATGAGTTGCTTTAAAATACCAGACTCCAGCAAGTCGACAGAAGAACTTTAATCCTTTGATGAGGAGGAGCACATTAGCGTACTCATTAATCTCCTTCGTTGCTGTTTTGGCTATGTAAACTGGTTAAAATGTATTTATTTTTTTGAAGCACGATGACCAACACACACATGTGGAGTTTGACAATCTCCCATGACATTCTGTCATAATAAAGGCTATTGCAGTCTCGCAGATCTGTATAACTGTGTATTTACAATACACAAATACTGTATTTGTAAGTACAGAATTACTTTTCCCTTAATATGTTTGATGTCCGTATTGTACTCTTGCAAGGTCAAACTCCACCTCACCAGTCTTTGGTTTTTGTTCTTCATCCTGTTGATGAAGGTGAGGGGATTGTGATCTGTGAAAACAAGCACAGGGTATACTGTGGTACCCAAATACACATCGAAATGTAGCAATGCTAATAGCAGTGCCAGACACTCCTTTTTAATTGCGGAGTAATTTATCTGGTGCTCGTTGAATTTCCTTGAAAAGTAACATATAGGGTGGTCAATTTGATCTTCACCCTTTTGCATCACAACACCTCCACAGCCTATGTCTCTGGCATCAACAGTCAACTTGAACTGCTTCTGAAAATCAGGTGCAGTATTAAAGTACTGGTGAACTCATGAGTATTGCTTTGACTTTGTGAAAAGCATTTTCACACGGTTCTGACCAAATGATTTTTGCATCTTTCTTCAACAAATCAGTCAAAGGACTTGCTATCTCTGAAAAGTTTGGACAGAACTTTCTATAATAGCCAACCATTCCTAGAAATCTCATGAGTGCCTTCTTGTTTACAGGTGTGGGGTATTGATAAATTGCTTCAAATTGGCTTTGCACCTGACCTTGACCTACAACATATCCCAAGTATGTGACTGTGGCATGGCAAAACTCACTTTTTACCAGACTGACTGTCAATTGTACCTCAGGCAGCTTCTTAAACAATTGATGGAGTTGTTCCATGTGTTGTTCCCAAGTTTGACTGTAAACAATCAAATCATCTACATATGCTTCATATCCCTCTATGTCTGCCACAATTTGGTTCACCATTCTCTGGGAAGTGGCTGGCGAGTTTTTCAAACCGAATGGCATAACTTTGTATTGGTAAAGACCAAATGGTGCACAAAAAGCAGAAATCTTCTTTGGCACGATCTGTGAGTGGAACCTGCCAGTACCCTTTCAAAAGATCAAATTTACTAACAAATTTTGCATTTCCAATTTTGTCAATGCAATCATCAATTCTTGGATTAGGATACGATAGGTAACTTCCCCTATCATGCCTATTTCGTCATACACAATTATACAGGGTACATCACACTATACATTAGTACCACAAACAACGGTATACGACGTTTAAAATAAAAAAGGGGTTGCAACCCCACCCTGCCCCCTTCGTAGTCCGTGTTACAAAATATGGCTGAATAGTTCTAGGCAGTAACATAGTGAGGGGGGAGGGGCACGTGCCCTGTGCACCACTTAGGAGCGCCGAATCGACAAATTCAGCATCGATTCTGTGCCCCCTCTATGCGATGAAAGTCAGGACAAACAAGTATTTAAAAGATTAATTTAAGACTGAAATTTTAATTGAAAAGATTGAATTAGGGACAAATCGTCTGTATATTCAGTGGGGTGATTTGAATTTTTCAAACTTTTTTTTTTAAATCAAAAGGAGTGATTCTCAATCTTTGAGAGATTAAAGTTAGGGGCAAATCTTTTTCAATTGAATTTTCAGTATAAAGGATTGATTTTCATTGTTTTTCAATCTTTTCCGTCCCAAATTAGGGACAAGTCCTCTCCAGTTGAAAAAAAAATTGAAAATGTTCACTCTAAAACAGTTTGAAATCTCATTCCAAACATATGCAACACATGTCATTTTGCAGTACATTAGGAGTATTAACACTTGATTAGATAGTGAAATCAGTCTACAAAGAGAGTTAGAGTCAAAACAAAAAAGTTTCAATCTATTTTTCAATCTATTTAGATTGATTCCAATCATCAATCGTTAAAAGATTGAAATATTTCAATCGGTCAATTTAAGAGAGTACAACCACAATTATTTGTGAAAATCTTCGCTTGCTCCGCAACCAATTGTTTCAAGAATGGATGGGGGGCATTACGTATCCTTGGCACCACAACGCCAAGCTACGCCACTGGTTCTAGGGTTAAATAACAAATTGTTTTGATAGTATGTAGCGGTGTGTAAACATGTTTCTCGTAATTAGTAAACAATATTCAATTACCCAACCCACTTGCAACCTTTTAACTACTTCAAGCACAACCTGCAATCTAGAACGTGGCTAACACACTACAAGTTTAATCTTAAACCTCTCGTGTATTTTAATTGCTAAAAAATCCGGGAAAAGAACTGCCTCGAGCTATATACTAATGAAGCGTTTGAAATTTAGATGCCTTTGAAATTGCTTGTATCACATATTGATTAACCCAATGAAGGGTGTTAAATGGCGGTATAATTCGCTTTGGTTTATTTAAATGATGTCAAAACTGTGACCTTAGGTATCTGTTGACCTACTTACATGGCCATATCAGTGATGGTGATATCAGTACGGCGGATGTAGTGGAACAATTTGGAAGACGCTATAAAGGTTTCACGGATAACAACATTATAATATGTTGGAATTCTTCTTATTCCGAGACAAAGAGGTACTAAAGATGACTGTGCTTAATTGATTGGTTTTCATGTGTGTGCGTATTTGTGATTAACGCTTATGATGATTTCTTCTGCAAGTGCATTAAGATCAAATGTGTGAAATATTAGTTGAAATACAGTTGAATTAATCAATCTGGTCAATGCATTATTAATCATGGGCATTGGGAATAAAGGGACTTGTTGCAATCCTTCGGTTTACTTTATTTTTTCATCTATCGTGGTATACCGCATATCCATCATATTTCAAATTATGTGACCATCCCAGTGCTAAATTGTCTGTTTCTCATTCTTGTCACTGGCTACATACAGTATGTTTTCATGCTAGTATTAGGTATTGTTCTGTATTGCTCACGTACTGACAAGAGATAAAAAAGACGTATTTAGCAACAAAAGCAACTGGCAACTGATACTTCGTGTATGGAAACCCGACGGGGAGGAATAATAAGTTCTCCCCTTCCCAAGACCCACATATTCTGAAGACGGTATGTGACATGTTAAAACAATTCTGTTTCATAAAATTTATATTCTTTAAAAAATATATTACGCTTGGGAGTTTGTTTTCTTACCAACTTTGTTGAGATCTTATTCAAAAGCGAGCAACTGGACAGCAATGTGATGAAATGAAATATTTTAAACTCATCACGCTCATAGTTCGACCAATAAATATGGGCTTATTCGATCCAATTTTATATCATTGATGGCGATGGTTCCCAGCCAGGACGATCACAGCGTGACAAAGTCCGATTGCCTGCTGTTGCTTATGTCCCAGCTTGAAATAGAGCTTAATATTCAGCACGTTGCTATTCAGATCAGTGCATCTTTGATATCGATAATATACTGCGCCAAAACAATATCCTTACACTTGAAAAAATAATCACAATTTCAAAACTTGGGGTAATTTTGTTATGTAATAGATGCACTCACATTATGACACCACGTGGAATCCAATGTGACCTCAAGAATTAAATTTACAAGCAATTGAATAGACGAAGATCCAGTTTTAAAAGTGACAAACTGGCCTATACAAGGCGGAAAAAGATTCCAACAAGCGCAACAAAGAGACAACAGTTTCTTCAATGAACAGATGAAGCTTTATTTAAAGCAGTATTTATTTCTGTTTTACTTCTTTGTACTTTTTAGAACTTCCATTTTATTTGTCAGCTCTTTTGTTTCAGTTTTCTTTTGTTCCTTTTGTTTTAAATTAAAGGCATGCACAAATTAGCCATTTACCACTCTCAAACCAGATGTCTAGTCCGTGGAGTTATGAATAGGCCAGTTTTTCACTTTTAAAACGGGACCTTCGTCTAATCAAATGCTTGTAACTTTGCTTCTTGAAGTCACATTGGATTCAATTGGGTATCATAATGTGCCGTATAGTACATCTATTAAAAACAACAAATTTACCCCAATATGGTCCAGCTTTGAAACTGTGATTATTTTTGCAAGTGTAAGGATACTTTTTTCAGTATATTAATGAAACATTGCATTACGCGTTTAAAAATCAAACAGAGCAAGATTCATTGGTCTTATTCACTTTGTTACCCAAAAGCCCTTATTTTTCAATTTCAGCAGCAACTTTCATTTATAAGTGACTGTAACATGAGCTTATGAAGCAAGAAATTCAATATTCGCAGCTGCTGTTGGACTGACTTAAACAAATCTTACTTGCTTTAGTTTTTGTGTTTTCCCCGAGCCACGCCAAAGCTCTCAATATCCTCCTGTCCTTCTCCTCCTGCTCAGATGCTTCCAGCCCAGTGTCCAGCTTGGGACATATACTGCAGGTTCAGCAACTGGTGTAGTTGGTACCCTGGGGCTCACCTAATATACGGTAAAGGGGCTAATTAACCCCCTGAACAGACTCTAAATGGCGTCACTGATGGCGGCAAATTTGCTACCCTAAATGGCGTAAATGTCGACATGTGTTCATTGAACCTATCTGCTGCATCTGGATTTTTGTAAACATGTATAAATATGTTACTTGGGACCCAAACAACATGTTAGGATAGGTGGCACATTGTCTTCAAAAAAAGGCCACGGAATTTAGTTTGCTGCTTGACTATATGGCCTAACCACGACAGTTTAACACCTAAATAACGTATTATCATAATGGGTATATACCCAGCAAACACAAAACGTTTTCGACATCATTCGCAAAAGATTATAAAAGGTTGTCAGAAAACGTTTACATGTCGGGTTATATAAAGGGTATATTAAGAGTATAAACGTTTTCATAACCTTAAAAACATTTTTGATAATCTACTGCTCAGCAAACAAAAATGTTTTACAGAAAACGTTTAAATGTCGGGTTATATAAAGGGTATAAAAACGTTTTAATAACATTCCAAAAACAGTCTTGAAAACTTGATACAAAACATTCTAAACAGAATGTTATTTTGGGGTTGAAAAAATATTTTACGAAAAATGTTTGCCCAAAATATTTTCAATAACGTTTTAAAAACGTTTTCATGACCTTTATATAACCCGACATTTAAATGTTTTAAAAGGTTTTGATAAAACATCTTAAGAATATTTCTGTGTTTGGTGGGTTCAAATATTTTAACATGATGTTATTTAAGTATTGACACAATATTTGGCAAAAATGTTTGCAAAAATAGTTTACAATAACATTTTTTGAAAACATTTAAAAATATTGTTGTAGTGTGTTTTCATACAAAACGTTTTAAAACGTTATGATGACCTTTATATAACCCGACATTTTAATGTTATTAAAACGTTTTTACCTAAACCAAAAGCCAAAATATAACTTATTTAAAACGTTTTTAAAACGTTTTTGTGTTTGCTGGTAGGCATTTATTTCATATTATCTTTGAATTACAATGTTCTTCCAAAGATGCCATGTAAACAGAAAATGTAACCCCTAAACGTCTAAGTAGCCAAACGATGGACACCTTACCGTCGACCCCGCGCCCGGGACGTCGACGCCACTGTATGATTAAACTTCAACCTTTTTCTACGGTTTTATTAACGAGGATGCATTGCACCTTTATAGTCGAGTGACCGGCCGGGAGTTGGCATTGTTCTAAAGCTTTCTAAAATGCACTCTTATTGTTAATTTCATCTAGAAGTACAACGCACGCAGACATACTTAGTAGTGTTTGTCGTGGGGTAATACAGTGTAATGTAAATACTCATAGCAATCAAGGAAGCGCACGTAATCATACTTATGTATTCGTACGGATTAAGTATTATGCACTTGAGCTTAACTCGAATGGTCATGTCCACGGACCCAAGAATTGTTCATAATGACATTGCAACTCAGAGGAAATTTTGTGATACTCTCCATCTTCCGCGGCTTATAGTACAAGTATCCGACAATCATACTTTTTCAAAACTCATGAACTTCCTGAACACTCGGTCCTTGCCCTGTGGAATATGTAAAGGTCATTTGTGTTAGTCCTCTAAGTTTTACAAGAATATCCAAAATCTAATTGTGCGTGTATACTACAATTATGTCTTCCTAATTAAAAACAAACAAACAAACAAACAAACAAACAAACAAACAAACAAACAAAAGCACGTTATGCTTGGGTAGACGGTAGTAACGACTCTCATATGAATATGAAGAAGACTGTAAGTCCACTTTTGACGAAATTGTGTTACAGGTGGTTTTGAAGTTATTGGATGAAGACAAAAATTATGTTTGTTTTGGACATTTGGCCCCCTTCCATAGGGGTCACGTGAGAGGTCAAGAGGGGTCAAAAATGAAAAATTGTCCAATGTCGTTAAGAGACATGTCAAATTACTCGTCTCATCACAACGATTACGAAAATATATAATTTATCATACATTTTGAGCTCGGTCACTTCCGGTTAAAGGTCAACTGAGGTCAAATTTTAAAACAACCTTCAAATTCAACAACCAAGGTGTCAAATTGCAAGGTGTCAAATATTTCCAACAGTTTTAAGTTATAAGCTTCTGTTTCAATCCGAGCGCAAGAAGACCGTAAGTCCAAAAATGATAAATCGATCAATATCGATCAATATTACAGATATAATGATATATATTCATACGTAGCGGTAAACGTAAATATATTTCAGTCTGGGTCTTTTAGTTCTGATATGGATTGCTTCCAAGACCCTGTGAGGGAAGTCCTTGGACTCCCTTTCTAACACTTTTACGTTCTCCCAGTCAATCTGGTGTCCTTTGCTCCTGTTGACGTGTTCCTTGATCGCTGACTTGGAACTGGCCGCTTTGGATTTATGTTCTGTTAGCCTCTTTTCGAGCTTGCGTGCAGACTTGCCAATGTATAGGGAGTCACAGTCTTTGCAAGGGATGCTGTACACGACACCAGATTGCTTTTCTTGTTCCGTTTTGTCCTTTGGGGAGACAAGAGATCTACGCAGACCCAAATTTTATGGCTTGATTAAGGTTCATAAAGGTTGCAAAGACTGTGACTCCCTATACATTGGCGAGTCTGGACGCAAGCTCGAAAAGAGGCTAACAGAACATAAATCCAAGTCAGCGATCAAGGAACACGTCGACAGGAGCAAGGACACCAGATTGATTGGGAGAACGTAAAAGTGTTAGAAAGGGAGTCCAAGGGCTTCCTTCGCAGGGTCTTGGAAGCAATCCATATCAGAACTAAAAGACCCAGACTGACAAAGGGTTGGACATCGACCCTGTCTGGGACAACCTCCTGACCCCCCGGAACCAAGGGGGCGGCACAACATCTTCAAGTTTGACGTCATCAACATCTGTGACGTCATCGGAGGTGTCCTAGTACTACATTTACTAGCAACAACAATCTTCAGAGCAATAACATCCGCTGAAGACGCCGGTTGACCCGGTGAAAGCGCTCCGGTGAGTGTACCAAATTTGAGTAGCGTAGAAGTATAAATTTGCTTTCTAATATTACAGATATTTACTTGGTTGATATACAAAATGAGATCTTCTTGCCTATACCCATGTACCTGAGAAGTATCAATATTATGGCCTTTTTGGTTTCCAAATTATCTTATTTTAAAAACTTTAAACGATCGTATCTCAAAATGCCAAATATGGACTTACGGTCTTCTTGCGCTGAGGTCTTCATAATTATGTTTTTCTGGTGCTAAAACGCTCAAAGGGCTTTGGCTAATCTTAACTCTATTTCATTTAGCAAACAAATGGACTTAGCACCGGGGGTAGGATGGTCTTTCAAAGTTCGTGGGGCTGGGGTGAGGCCTAGCGATTTTTATTTGAACTCTGACAAAATGTTCACACAAAATGTTCACATAAATAATATTGAATTCAAACCTCATATTTATTCTAGAATTATAAATAGTAATTTCCTGTCATATTGAGCCAAATTCCGGTGAAAACCTAAAGAATTTTGCATAAATCGATAAGAGTGATCATCCATAATTATTAAAATACCTGTAATTTAAGTCTACATAATAAAAAGTATTGTCTATGAGGAACAGAAGAGTCCTGTTTTATTTGTCATATCAAAAGCAGTCATTATTTATTGTGCCGTATATTCGTATAATTTAGTGTGCCAAATGGTATACTTAAAATTCCATGTGAAATAATAAGCCTGGTGTGCTTTAATTACGAGTCTTTACAGTTAGGCGGCTAAGTGGATTTCTTTCATTTCACCTCATTATTTTGGCTTAAAATCATCAGAAAACCTTCTTGACATATGTTACAATAATTTGGGCAAAGAATAAACAAATTAAAATTTGTCAGAAATCATACATTGCCGTATGGCTTTAACTTGCAGATGCTGTACAATCAGACTAATTAAAAAACGCCGCACCTTCCTCTGTATCTGTATAGACAGCATCTGACGTATTATTAATTTACAGTTAAATCTGTCTGCCTTTTGACTTTGGAACTAAGTCAGGCATAATAGGCATCATTAACTCTCACCCTGACCTTTTCCCTAAAGTAATGCTAAGCAATAAATATGCATTCGTGCAGCGTTCCATACATTTGAATCGGATGGTCTAATCACCACATGATCACGATCCCAAGAATATTTTGAAAGCAACTTCCATCTTCTCCCTCTTTTGATATCATGCGGTAATTAAATCCTTTGCCTCCGATACACGTGTTATCTCTATTCTAGTTTAAAGGGTTTTCATAAGGGGCATAAAGATATTTAATTAGGATTTTGCCTTACGCACCCGTATAGTAAGTAACAAAGCTGAACTACTTCTTTGCGCTTGAAGACGGAGGTAGGTTAGAGAAAGTGAAGTGTCCACATTTGGCTGTTCTGTTTATCATTCCATCCCATGTGGGATTGGACTTATAGTGTTTATTCTGTAAAATAAGAAGTTCAATCAATATTTGTATTTCATTACCATTCAACTTACAGTTTCTTAGTCTTATATTGTTACAACATTATAAACAGGCCACGCAAAAACGTAATTTAATGCCATTTTTTTTTATTTCAAAAAACGTCCTAATTTTAAAACGACGTAAAATAATCAGAAGAAAACACGATAAGAAATTCTGCGATCGTATGCAGGCTTAACAGTCTCACCGCGAAAAGGCGACCAAGTCAAATATGTGTCATTTTTCACAATGTTTTCTCTTCGGTAATCAATTATTTGACCAAGAGCGTTATTTTCCTAGAGATTTTTATTGCAAAGTAAGATCTAATGTAATTGACGTCGTATTTCATGGACAAAAGCAATTCCACAATTGTATTAAGTCACTTCATTTCCTTTTATTAAATGTCTCGTTTTGCCTTAATTCAAAATGAAGAAATACTTCCTTGAGAGTATTCGGTGTTATTTTGTTACACAGAGGCCCGAACATATTGAATTAAATGCTGGGATAAATGGAGAGATTGAGTAATGCTAGCAGCCAATGTTACCAATATGAGCCTATATATAACCCTACATTTCCCTACACAGATTTCGAAATGGAAAAATATCGTTGCCACACCATCGTCATTGAATTGCGCTCATGATCCAGTCCCAACCATGTTGCCCATTTTATGTAGGAGGGTGTGTGTGGGCGTATGGGGGAGATGTGGGGGAATGTCTATGTAACTATTTGTTATTGCAGCTCACATAAATTGTCAGTTCCCTCCCCTTCATTTAATGTTGTGGCACGTAGTACAAGGGAAACATTCTCCTCATCAACATTGCAATAGGAAGAGAGGAGCATTGTTGTGTAGTAGATTCAGTGAACTTTTTCATGAATCCATGGGGCACTCAACTGAAATTTTGGAGCTAAGAACTAATTTTGGGCAGAATAGGGGCTTGATGAACTGAAATTGCAACATTTTTGATGGGTCTTGCGAACTAAAATTGGGCCAAGTTATATGCTTTGGAGCTAAAAAAATTCCAAATTGTTCAAATTTGAGCTAAAGGGCTATAATTGTCAGAGTGTGAGGCTCAAAGAACTGGAGCATGATCCGAATGTGATTCTTAAGGAACTGCTGGAGAGCCTGTAAAGGGGACCCTTGATCGCCGCACATACCCATACCACCTTAACACGTGAATACCCACTCCGGGGTATAAATACAATATTACGTTAGTTACCTATGTGCCTATTCACTTCTGTGGAGTATTCCAAAAATCGACAACAAAAGTCAAGCTTTTTACACCACTTGTGTTACAGTATTGTTCTGTGGCTGTGAGCCATGGGTTTTGCTACATCATGTTACAGAATAATTTTGAACATCAAGTGCACTGACCATGCCAGAATGAAAGGATCCATAGACGAATACAATTTCACGCATTCCTACACCTCAATGGTAGCCATAGCTGGGTCCTCGCTGTGTCTATCCCACCTGAAATATGAAATGATGCGGCCTTGGAGGGAATTTTAAAATGTATTCTTTTGTGTGAGGATCCCATGATACTGATCCACTGAACTCCATACATGGTCTTACCAGAGATTTGTATGCCATATTTTTATATTTTGGAAGCAGGAATACGCCATATGAAGTATAAGAAGGCTGCATGTCTTGAATGTGCAATCACATCTGAAGCGAAGTGGAGATAGTTAAACACGATAAGAAATTCTGCGATCGTATGCAGGCTTAACAGTTTCACCACGAAAAGGCGGCCAAGTCAAATATGTGTCATTTTTCACAATGTTTTCTCTTCGGTAATCAATTATTTGACCAAGAGCGTTATTTTCCTGGAGAACTTTATTGCAAAGTAAGATCTAATGTAATTGACGTCGCATTTCATGGGCAAAGGCAATTCCACAATTGTATTAAGTCAGTTCATTTCCTTTTATTAAATGTCTTGTTTTGCCTTAATTCACAATGAAGAAATACTTCCTTGAGAGTATTCGGTGTTATTTTGTTACACAGAGGCCCGAACATATTGAATTAAATGCTTGGATAAATGGGAAGATTGAGTAATGCTAGCAACCAATGTTACCAATATGAGCCTATATATATATATAAAACCCTACATTTCCCTACACAGATTTCGAAATGGAAAAGCATCGTTGCCACACCATTTGTCATTGAATTGCGGCCATGATCCAGTCCCAACCATGTTGCCCATCCTCTGTAGGAGGGGGGTGGGGTGTATATTATGTAAATATTTGATATTGCAGCTTCACATAAATTCTCAGTTCCCTCCCCCTTCGTTTAATGTTGTGGCAAGGTAAACATTCTCCTCATCAACATTGCAATAGGAAGAGGGGAGCATTGTTGTGTAGTAGGTTCAGTGAACTTTTTCTACATGTTTCAACTAAATCGCACCAGGATGGTACGCAACGCAATTGATGCAATGAGGACTAGGACTGAAACCTGTATTCGTCAAGGAGGCAACCAGGTAGAGGGCAGAGCAGCACAGTAAACTCACTTCAAAAGAATCAAAGGCAAACTAAACAGCCCTTTTCAGGACTACCAAAAAGAGAAATGACTTATGCTGTCAATAAAAAGAAAGCAAGAAACAATAAAGTTAGAAAGTAAGAAACATAATAAAACAAAAAGGCATAAAATAACAAAATAACCGAGAAAAACATATGTAATTGCAAGTATAGCAAAAGAAGTCCCATCCCACATAAATTTCGCCCAAATTAATGACACCATAAGCCCACCGATAAAGCCCATTCTCTAAAAAAAGTTGTTATTTTATAAAGTTATCATCGAGGAATGTTTTATATTCATGCATGGTATATGCACTTTTCAATCTTTGAAGTAGACAAACCTCCTCCGTGGACAGAGTGAAAAACGGATACATTTCTTTAAAAGAGCATATCTTCAAAAGTTATGAGCCGATTGAAATAATTGTTTCGGTTTATTAAAGCTAACGGGTAAAGGCTTCTTTACATACCAACATATACTTGATCAATTTTTCTGAAATAGGAGAAAAGGAGGCCGCAATGAGGGGCCTCTTTTTGGGGGGACACCCTGTAGATTCAATCTACTACTGTACTATATCCAAAATTGTTTTCACCTATTGCTATGTCAGTTAATCCGATTTACTACGTCACTTCGCCAGCGTATATTAACAATTAAAAATGAGAGGTGGAATGTGGAAAAAGAGACACATGTGGAACCGAAATAAGGTACCATTTTTTGAAGGAGCAAATTTCAACGAACCATAACCCCGCTTCTGGATATCGCTTGAAGTCAAATGATATACCATTTTAAAGCTTATTATATGTATTTTCTAAATATGAAATAAAATTGACCGGGCCGACTTTACGCCTGGTTTGTGGTGGACGGTCACATATAGTTACTAATTCACATTTATCATGTTTATTGTGACACTTTCAGATGAAAACTGTATTCTCTTAGAACAAGAAGCTGTTTTGATCTTTATGCCAATATTTCGTTTCACTTTATTTGTTCGAGGTTTTGTGTGACATATCTTTCAGATATTGTCAAAAGGCAACATCACTACCGCTAAAGATTGTGATAACATAACACATTGCAATAACGATTTATACGATCTAGGCACTTAGCAAGCAAAATATACAACAACTAATACAAATATCAGACTCAGAGTCGGGAAAAAATATGATGAGAGCAAATAACAGATCTAGAATAAATTACGTGAAATAACAGATCTATCGTGAAGATGGTTTTAAGTAATGTTACTTATATTGTACCAGCAAAGTATAAAAACAGATGAATCATGAACATATCATGAAGTAAATTATGTTATGATATGAAATGAGACACATTCATATCGAGTTTTAGCTTCTATTGGGTACATAATACGAAATTTGTATGCACATAAGGTTCTTCATTAAGCTCAAGGTTAAATGAATACGTTATAACGTATATCCAAGAGTATAGAATTTTTATTATCAGTAGACTTCGGTTGTATATATAAATGCGCTTTTATAAATGCGCACGTGACCAGATGGCCAGCGCCATATTTGCATTACATCACTGTCAATCACTGAAATGGCGACCATTGAAGGAGTGGCTACAGTTGTGACCTTGTTTCGTGGCTAGCACTGGCAAGGAACATTGGCTGGAGGTTCGATGCTATAAATTTGCAAGGATAAATCATGGATATCAAAGGATCATGATTATTGCACAGCACCCCATGTACAAACATAACTAATGTTTATTTATTTTTATTTATTTATTTATTTATTTATTTATTTATTTATTTATTTATTTATTTATTTATTTATTTATTTATTTATTTATGCGACGAAAAACGAAAATCCTGTTCTATTTTGAACAAATTGGGAAACAAATTTTTCCTGTACAAATTTCGGAAATTTCAGGACAATTTTTTTGTGTATTTTCTCAAATTGAAATTTATTTACAGATTTTTGTGAATTTTTGGGTTATTTAAAAAAAAAAATTAAAAATACCAACCGACCGACCCTACTTGAAAGGTCCGTTCGCCCATAGAACAGGGTTCCCCAAAAACCACCCCTCCCCCCTTTACACTCATAAATTAATTGTTTTTTTGCTAACTTTCCCCTTCCGTGTAAAGTAAAACTTTATAAGCCGGTTGAATCAAACTGAACAAAATTGACGTATACAATTACAATATACCATGACAATAATGTGTATGACGAGATCTAACTTACTAGCTGAATAAACCTCAAACCATGCATCACATACGTGATTGTACGTCACATTGTCATATAACGTATGAGCGTGATGTATAGTATACGAGTCTTCCTCAACATCTTCCAGCCGGGATGATTAGATCATGTACAGTCATCTACGTGTTTATACTCTAAATTGTACGTCAAAGGGTGACAAAGGTGTACAGATTACCGATTTAGCATGGGGACACAAAAGGTGCTTAAAACACATTTTGAATTTTTTTTGTCCATTTGCGAGCGAATGAGTAAATTAGATAGAATTGAGGAGGTCGGGCGGGGACATCTAGCCTATTAGTTTGAGAGGGTCATTATACCGAAAAAGGCTAAAGTTATAGTTTCCTCAATTTACGTTAAAATTAGAGATAAAATTAGGGTCAGAGTTATGTTCATTGGCGGCGCTACGGGGGGATACTTATCTTGACTCCCAAATAAATAAATCCATGACCCCTTCCTTCCGAAGAAAATAACAGCCCCCTAAGTTCCCTACGTGCAAACATTATCAAATAACATCATCGGCAGCTACATCACATTTCGTCATCAATATGGCCAATTGCCACGCCCATTTAGCACGGAAATAATGAAATATAACTTTTAAATCAGCTATATCTAGCTTTTCCGTCATAATTTTTTTTCCGTAATGGAAAATCCAAATAAAGAGTTTATGTTTCGGGTCAAATTATTTTGCCCTTTGCAATCAATGCCACTATTTTGCAAAACCAATTTTCCTTGTAACCTGTCATTTTCGCCTATACTTTTGCGTGTGGAATTTGTGCACATCCGGGTACCTTACATCGTTGAACACGGTATGGCGACTTGTAGATGTCACGTGCGCATTTATAAATGCGCATTTATATATACTGCGCCAATAAAGTATCCTTACACTTGAAAAATAATCACAATTTCAAAACTGAACAATATTTGGGTAAATTTGTTTTTTTAATAAATGCACTATCTAATCCTGCACATTATGACACCACATTGAATCCAATGTGATCTCAAGAAGTGAAGTTACAAGCAATTGAATAGACGAAGGTCCAGTTTTAAAAGTGACAAACTGGCCTATACAAGGCGCAAAATGATTCCGACAAGTGCAACAAAGAGACAACACAGTTTCTTCAATGAAGCGTTATTTAAAGCAGTTTTTATTTCAGTTTTTAATTCTCTGTACTTTTCATAACTTTCACTTTATTTGTCAGTTATTTTGTTTCAGTTTTCTTTTGTTCCTTTTGTTTTAAATTAAAGCCAAACGCATAAGTTAGCCATACTCCACTCTCAAACCAGATGTCTAGTCTGTGGAGTTTTGAATAGGCCAGTTTGTCACTTTTGAAACGGGACCTTCGTCTAATCAAATGCTTGTAACTTTACTTCTTGAAGTCACATTGGATTCAATGTGATGTCATAATGTGCAGGATTAGACAGTGCATCTATTAAAAAAAACAAATTTACTCAAATATTGTTCAGTTTGGAAATTGTGATTATTTTTCCAAATGTAAGGATACTTTATTGGCGCAGTATATATACCCGAAGTCCACTGATTATGGACAATAGATAGATTCATTTTCTCTGCTGACACGGCAATTTCAAGATCATGATTATGATCCATAAACTATTTAATCATTCAACATGTTCAATATTTTGAGTCTATAAAATTAGGCTTATACTTTAGGGTTTGATCAATTTCAAGATGTTCATTCAAAATAATTTTCAATCAGTCGTCAAGATAAAAGTATATACGTGTAATTAATGTTTCTTTTCTCCTTTTTTTTACCTTTTCTCTCACTTTTTCTCTTCTTTCAAAATTTCTTCTTCGTGAATGTTTTCCTTTATTATTTCCCCCTTTTTTATTGGGTGAGGGTGGGGGTGGGGATGGCGACGTCTCTTGTGTCTACTCTATGGTTCATAAACAATTTCTATATGCATCGAGCCCTATAAAAATAAGGTTTTAAAGAAAAGGGACCTGTTTTTATTGGGGACGATAACCCATGTGTCCGTACCTGCATCCTAACACCTCTCTTTTTTCTGTAGCCCCCCACCCAGGTAAGAGCGGCCAAGCTACGCCACTGAACGTCATTGTCCATCTATCCCTCTATCCTTACGGGAGACTTTCAGGGAATTAAGGGAGTCCTTCCAGTCCTAAAATTATATTTTTGTAACATAGATTTATTCGAGTTATCTTTCCATTTAACCATGTCTCCATCTCCTTCCAAAAAAGAGTTTATTTGATGGCATTCCCAGAACATATGATCAATTGTTTCTTTATTTTGACATAAATAACACTTTTCGTTCTCTTTCAGATTAACTAGCTTTAAATAACTATTACTTGGAATAATTCGATGAAGGATTTTATATTGAAAAAATCGCATACTTTCTTCTGAAAAGCTAATGTCCAAATGTATTCCCAATTTAGATTACCCTTATGATCAAACAAACGATCATAATAATTCTGATTTACTGGTTTTGTGGATTTTGACATGTTTAATTGTTTAGATACATCACGAGTTGTTAACTTCTTTACTTTTAACGAAATGTTTTTTTCAATACTTTTAAGTTTTTCAATATCTGTTTCAGAAAGTTTCTTTATTTCTCTTTTCCCTTGGTAAACTATTTATAACACCGTAATATGTTACAAAATCAATACATCGTCCATATTTTTCACAAAGCTTTTCGTATGAATAAAATGAACCTTTATCATCTAATATATCTTTAATCTCTGTCATCCTTAGTCTTGTACGAGCTCTATTAAGAGACTTGTTTACATCTTTTGAAAACAACTTGTTATAACTTAGTGGCATATGCAATACATCTTCCAAATTGATTGTTTCTTTATTATTATTAAAACTTTGCCAGCTTAAAATGACTTCTTTGTAAAACTGGGGAAATTGGCAGGAAAAACAGAAGCATCAACATTACATTGTAACAGGAACTCCAGACCTCCCATTTTATTAAAGAAATAATTCGGGACATCTTTCCACGGTGCATAACCTTCACTTAAAAATTTTAGCCACGTTATCTTAAATGCTTTATCTGTATTGAATACATTTACCATCTCTATTCCTCCGCTTTCTTTTGGTGCAATTAAAACAGAACGTTTGATTTTTTTGGTTTTCCACTCCATAAGAAGTTATACAATATCATTTGTGAAATACCAATACTTTTTACTAATAAGACTTTTCCTCTAAGTGTTAGATCTCTTTGTCTCCAAATATCTATAAACTTATTTTCATTTTTTGGAAAGGACAAATCCTTTCCAAAAGAAAATATTCGCTACAAAAAACTTTCATTCCAACCATATGCACCGTATACCATTTAGCAGCACAGACATTAGGAGAAACACTTGATGCAACCCTGGATTAGATAGTAAGATCAGCCTACAAAAAGAGTGAGAGTCAATTCAAATATCCATTTCAGTCTATTTTTCAATCTATTTAGATTGAGTCCTATTATTAACCATTACAAAATTGAAATATTTCATTCGGTCAATTTGCGAGATTTGTGTTATGTGCCCCAAAATATTTCATAATAATAGTAATGTGTTTTGTCTTTTTTTGTCATTTTTGCTTGTTCTTTTATTTATCCCAATATAGGTGTGTACATTATAAAAATTTAATGGAAAATGCTAGTAAACAACATACATATAACCCACTAGAATGATCATGATTGCCACGGGATAAAGTGGTGGCGCTATTAATGTAGCCATGTACACAGGTGAATGATTCTGATTGGTTTGTGTGGAAGGTAATGTTTTGTTGGTTCGTTTTGAACAATTCCAGCGAAAAATGATGTTGAACTACTCACATTTTTCGTGACGTCACCACTACACTAGTAGTTTCTTCAGACTGGCAACTCATCACTTCCTTTTATAGGTAACAGGAATCGTTAAGGGCGTGATGAGTTAGTCAAAGATGTTGTTGAATGAATAGGCCCCCTCGTCCTTGTTTAGAGTGTCTTTTCCTTTTCAGCGTATTCAGATGGCCTCTTTTAGCCATCTGGTGGTCTTGCCAGCTTCCCTGTCGATAACTTTTGAGTCCTCCCAATTGATGGAATGATTAGAAGAGGCTACGTGGTCGGTCATAGCTAACTTGTGAATGTCTGTGATAAATGAATTTCGGCTTACTCGAGTATAATATGGTTTGCTTTCAAGTTTCTCCACCTCTTTGGTGTTCTTTCAAGCGGACTCAGAACGGACGGACAGTTTCTTAAATATACGAACCAGTACAGTCCCCGCAGGGGATTTCATAATTCGCCTCCGCTTTTTGTTGATGGAGAGGTTCGTCCTTGGGATGAACGAGCATGCTATGTTTTGTACGGTGTGGTTTTTTCACAAGCTCTTTGAACTTCGGGCCTATTCACTCAACAACAGCTTTGACCAACTCATCACCCCCTCAACGGTTCCTGTTACCTATAAAAGGAAGCAGTCAGATGTGATGAGTTGCCAGTCTAAAGAAACCACTAGTGTAGTGGTGAATCGTCACTACAATGTGAGTAGTTCAACATCATTTTTTCGCTGGGTTTGTTCAAAACGAACCATGTTTACAGTTAAATCCAACATTCCAAATGAACTTGTTCAAAGAAAAAAATGTGTTTGCGTGTTTGATGTCGAGTGAACTCGATAGCAGGTGATTTTGCTCTGGGTCATTTTAGTGACCGTAAGAAATGAAATAACAAATCCGCATTTGATCGTAGAGTTACTTCGACGAGGGAAGTATATATTCACTAGAAAACGTGTATACATTTTTTCTAGTGGAGACTGTTGACACTTCTCCGTCCGAGCAGGACTAGGCCTATGCGCAGGGAGAGCATTTTAAAAGATATTTGATGCTCAAAGTTAAAAAACTATTGTAACCGTTCATGTTTTAAAAAAATCAAAATAAGTAAATCCTTCCATATTGGCACGCACAAGTATAAGCGTAGGCGTACATTCTGGATTTTTCATGGGAAACTGATAAAATGCTCTCTAATAAGCTACACACAAGCTACGCACATTACCGGAGAGTATTAGTAATTTTGTTTCAAAATCAAAAAGAAAGAATAATAATAATACAAGTATTTTAGATTCACCGGAAGTCGGGTTTTTTCTAATACACACGCTATACATATTGATCATAGAACTTGATATGTTGATCTCAAAAATGATATCAAACTTTAAAATGTTTTGAGTGATGAGTTTCGTAGAAATTATAACATATCAGCCGGTATTTGAAACGTATGTCATTTTCCTAATACAACAAAATCGAGTTAAATCTATTTATTGCATGTGTATAAAACAAATTTTGTTTTCCAAGGCCTCGTTTCACATTTTTGGAGCATCCTCAGATATCTTATAATTGCAGCATTAGTACTATGGTCGCTGCAATTTCAGTGATAACAGAGAAAGAGATTTTTTTCTCGCTCCCTGCGAGAAAGACGGAGATGAAAACAGGGAGGGTGAGGCAAAAAGTAACAAGTAAGTACGGAAGTAACTAAGGGCCATGCGGGTTGCTTTGTAACGCAAGAAGTCAGTATCTTGTGATCACAAATCCCGACTTCTTGTGTTCCTGACTAGTTTGAAATAAAGAGAAAGTAAAGATATCAAAATAAAGAAATAGTTAAGACAACTCAGGATCTCAAGAACTCATGAAATCTGTTAAATTTTTACTACGGCGTTGGTATTTTAATTGTAAGCCCATCCACGTTAGTTATCTCGAGATCCTATTTTCTTGACTTAAAGTCAGGAACTCGTGAACTCAAGCCACGCTTGAGTTCCTGACTTCCTGACTTCAAGTCAGGAACACAGGATCACGAGATCCTGACTTCATGACTTTAAAGTCAGAAACTCGTGAACTCAAGCCGCGCTTGAGTTCTTGAGTTCCTGACTTCATGACTTTAAAGTCAGGAAGTCGTGAACACAAGCCGCGCTTGAGATCCTGACTTCAAGACTTTAAAGTCAGGAACTCGTGAACACAAGCCGCGCTTGCGTTCACGACTTCCTGACTTTGAACTCAGGAACACAAGAACTCAAGCGCCGCTTGAGTTCACGACTTCCTGACTTTGAACTCAGGAAGTCACGAACACAAGAACTCAAGCACGGCTTGTGTTCGCGACCTCCCGACTTTGTCGCGTGACCTATTCCACCTGCTAGTCCAGGCTAGTCCAGGCAAAGTCAGGAAGTCGTGAACACAAGCGGCGCTTGAGTTCTTGTGTTCCTGAGTTCAACGTCAGTGTTTCGTTAACTCAAGCGGCGCTTGAGTTCTTGTGTTCCTGAGTTCAAAGTCAGGAAGTCGTGAACTCAAGCGCGGCTTGAGTTCACGAGTTCTTGACTTTAAGTCAAGAAAATAGGATCTCGAGATAACTAAAGTGGATGGGCTTACAATTAAACTACTAACGCCGTGAAAATTGAACAGATTTCATGAGTTCTTGAGATCGTGAGTTGTCTTAACTTTTTCTTTATTTTGATATCTTTACTATCTCTTTATTTCAAACTGGCTAAGTCAGGAACACAAGAAGTCGGGATTTGTGATCACAAGATTCTGACTTCTTGCGTTACAAAGCGAACTCACGTGGCCCTTAGTTAATTCCGTAAGTAAGAGATCGAGTACTACGAGTACTACGAGAACATACATACTTTTTAATTAAATTCAGTTCTTTAAATTCAAGTCACACCCAATCAAACTAACAAGACTAGATCACCCAATCAAAATACACCCAAATTATTGACCTTTCCATGATTAATCAGAAACATAATAGTTTGTGTTATGTAGAATGTTTCGTTACCTCAGTAACACATTAAAATCGACAATACTTGTCGATTCGCATTGAGTTCTACATTGAATCAATTTGACCTTGACAATTTGTTGTGTTATCTGGATAAGAAAGCAGCCAAGATAGTTAGAACTAGACAATTAATTTGAGACAAGTTTCATCAAAATCAGAGTCACAATATTACTCACAGCTTTGCCCATAACTTTATACACTCATAGAAATTGTTCGTTGGCATTACTCAGTAAGTTGATGTAAGTCGTTGCGTCAACTTTCCGAGTAATGCCAACGCGTACAATTTTGAGTAACGCTGACTCGATATCATTATGTTGGTCGCACTCATTTGCACTTACTTTATTGAGTTGTTACAACTTAGAAAATGAAACTAGCCTAGGTTAGCATAATTCTCTAGAGGTGTGCTATAGTATACAAAATTTTGCACTGATTACAAAAATAAATATTTGAATACTGCTAAGTGTGCAGAAAATGATCCAATTACGTGAATTAAGTAACAAAGTACCAGTAACTTAATATGAACGAGTTACATCAACTTACATGTTGAGTTACAATAACTCAACTAATTGGTTCTTTGAACCTTGTTTATTTTTCTAAGTTCCCTGAACTTGAATTCAGAAGTTGGCATTACTTAAAAAGTTGACGCAACGACTTACATAGTAATGCCAACAAAGTTGATTAGTTGACGGAACTTTTTGAGCTTTTTCAGCATTTTTTAAGTTCGGATAACTAAAATGAATTTTGTTTTGGCAACTTTTACACTATTTTTGAGTTGTCCAACTTATTTGAATTGCGCCGACAAGGCGAACAAGTCATTTCTATGAGTGTAGTTTTGAACTTGACCCTCTGTGCAAAGTTCAAAATGAGGGTACTGTTAAAATGCTTCCATAGCCTAGATCAATTAGCATGCACTGTAAGTACTATTCATCTGCCAAATATGACAACTTTAACATGGTTTACATTGTAGTGCTTGTAAATTGAAATCAACTGCACTAAACCATCCTAAGAGACAAACCTAAGTATCACAACGTACATAGAACTAAAAAGAAAGTCATATTCAATACTTGGAAATGAACGAAACCTTATATAAAAAATGTAAATTATATATAAACAGAAATAACATATGGCCGTTGCACGGTAAGATTCTCTGCTCAAGTTGAGCACGGATTATATTTTACACCAAATTGCTTATGTACTTTATTTTTGTTTAATTGTTTACCGAATATTTATAGAAAACTGAACAAATAAGTAGTACGCCTCCCAATTCCTGCGTCTTAAATTATTACTTTCACTGATATTGATAATATTGTAGAGAGGAGGCAACCTACTTAGCCAGCCCTTATGGAAAATACCGGATACAAATTTGTTCATAGCTTCAGGATAAATAAATTTGTAATTCTGTAGTCGTAGTCAAGTGCACTTGTTGAGCATCATGAAGTATCTTTTAAGTACCCGATCCCAGAATTTTGTTGACCTGATTTTCACAAAACTTTTAATAATAATTTGAAAAAGCTATGGAATATAGGGTAAAATGAGCGAATATGAACCCCTTAACCTCAAATGCTCAAGTTGGGGTCATTTGAAAAACAACCTTTTCCTTTATAATACTGAGATAACAATTACACAAGTTTGTTTAGTTTGCAAACACTTGGAAATTTACAAAAATGTCAGCAAAAGCCCACACATATTCAGGTAATATGGACTAATTAACATGATTAATGTTTTATAATTATTATCCTGATTGTACAACAACATTTAATTTGTGTTCAAACAGTTGTTTGTACGTATTAAGTAATCGTTTCAAACACACTTTAACAGTGCTGCCGAGAGCCATTACTGGCCCGGGGGTAAAATGAACGTCAGGGGCCCCCTTTTTAACGGGCTCCCTGCGGTTTCTTCTTTTTGCTTTTATTAGCCCATTAAGGTATGTTTTCTTTATTTTTATGGGCCCCCTAGGCCCGCAGGCCCGGGTGAAATGCACCCCTTAACCCCCTTGCCGGCGGCACTGCACTTTAACAATGCGCCCATTGGAGCACACCGACTGGGTGAAAAAATCGATATGCAGCGAACGAATTTGTGGAAACTTTTCATCAAAACTGTAAAATAATGGTAGAAAACATGTCACTTTTGCATGATACTATGCAATTTGTACATTTTGGCTATACGCCATGGTATTGTTCAGTGAGTTTTGAGCATGCAATGCAAGAAAATAGTCCCTCTCTTTTTCTCAAACACTACCCAGCTCTAATTAGATGTATTTAACCATAAGTGATATAAAATATATGGTATAAAAATGTTAAAATTGACAGGAAAATGCACAGAATCAACACTATAAAATTCTTGATGACTTACATATATTTTTTTATTTTATTTACTTATTTATTTACTTATTTTTATTTATCTATTTTTATTAGTATATTTTAGGTAGCCCTACATATTAATTTCAGGTAGGGAAGAAGCTATGCGTCAGGAGGTCAACGAGCTCTCATATGCACTGTGTATTATCATGGGCTTCTAAAATAGTTCACAACAAAACTGTGTAACACACGAAGGAACAAGTACCCATATGTATGCCAAACCATGGAAATAGTAGATCTACTATTTCCATGGCCAAACACACATAAAAATACATCTACAATCCATACTGGGTTTTTTTCTATTATTCTATATCTATTGTAGTTCTCTTGAAGAAGAATATAAACATAAAAAGTAAATAAAGTTAGATTTTGTATTACAATTCACAAATTTCTTATCACCTATTCAACATTCAAATTATCACTTTTACTGATATTAATAGTATTGTAGAGCGCATGCAGTCGCTTCAACCTACTTAGTTAGCCGTATTTAGAAAATACCGGATACAAATTTGTTCATAGCTTCAGGATAGATAAATTTGTAATTCTGTAGTCGTAGTCAAGTGCACTTGTTGAGCATCATGAAGTATCATTTAAGTACCCGATCCCAAAAAGTAGTTGACCTGCTATTCAGAAAAAGTTTAATAATAAAAAGACTACGGAATATAGGGTGAAATGAGCGAATATGAACCCCTTATCCTGAAATGATCAAGTTCGAGTCATTTGAAAAACATCTTTTTTCCTTTATTATACTGAGATAACAATTGCACAAGTGTGTTTAGTTTGCAAACACTTGACAATTTACGAAAAAGGTCAGCGAGGTCCATCCCACACATATTCAGATGGACTAATTTAGAATTATTATCATGATTATACAGCAGCATTTAATTTGTGTTTAAACAGTTGTTTGTATAAACGTACTAAGTAATCGTTTAAAACACACTTTAACAATGGGTTCTCTTTTTTGGGACGAGATGAAAAAATCGATATGTAGCGGACGAATTTGTGGAAACTTTTTATCATACCATTGTTACGAGTCGTATTTGACTCAAGGCCAAAATCACCTTTTACCCGAACTCACACGAATGCACCACACAAATACACTGTTTGATTAAGCTAACAAAATCTAACAAAATCTAAGTCTTTAATTGAAAGCAAGTTATGATTGGTACAATATATGACAACAAATGCACATACATAATAATCAAATATAATCACTCTTTAACTATTTAGTACTTCTTCTTGGTGATCATAAAGTTCTTGCAATGGACGACTGATGTAATATATCCTTATTCACTTGTCTTGCGAAAATCATCGAAGTCCAGTGTACACTTGCGTTTATAAATATCCTTGTGTATGAAATCCTCACACAAAAATGGTGTTGCTTTCTCCAAACCGTTATCTCCTTACGCTGCTTTCTCCAAACTTAACTCCTTGCGCTGCTTTCTCCAAACTTAACTCCTTGCGCTGCTTTCTCCAAACTTGGTGCTATTTCCACCTTTCAAACAATATCGTCAGGAAGCAGGACTGCGATGCAGTTGTCCCTACTTATTTTGACAGCTGTGTTGTATCAAAAAACCATAGATCATCATATTTGGATAATCTATGCATGAACCAGACTTCAGCGAGTCGACAGAAGAATTTATATTCCTTTCTTGAATGAAATACGTTCTTTGACGTTTTCTAGATCTTCTCCGGCAGGTAGTAGTGCATTGATTACTTAAATTAATTCTGGTTCGCAATTTCCTTTCTTTGAAGGAATTGGACTGTAAGCATATTAGCTAGCTAGCCCAGATCAACACTACAAACTGTGAATAATTGTGTTTACATTTTCTTATATATCAAGCAGTGGGAAATCCCAAATATTAATAGCCAAATGTGATCTTGGAAATTCCCAAGCCTTATAACATTAACCTTTCACATGACATCATTTCCTGAGGGAATCCCGTGATGTCATCTTCACTTTGCAACCTCAGGGGGGTTTCCAAATATTCCAAATTAGATATGATTCAATTTGTTTTGCTCAATTTAAGAGGGGAATTCCCCCAAAATGTCATCACTCATGTAATTTTGTAAACAAAGATAAATAATCAAGTCAAATTACTCAGGGCACATCACACCATAAGTAGTATAAACAAATGGTATGAAAATGTTAAAATTGATTTTAACAAAATGCATAAGATCTACACTATAAAAATCCTGATGACTTGTAGCGTTGAATTATTAATTAATTAATTAATTAATTAATTAACAACATTTTACTCAAGTTAGACTATCTTTTGAATAAAGTGCTCAATCCCAAAAGGAGAGCGTATAAAAATTTAAAGAACAGACCTTCCAGAATAGGTAGTCGTTACTCTGAGTTTCATGCCTAAAAAGGCAATCGTCAGACGACACGATGAAATGCTTTGGGTGGACTACCATCACTTGGGAATGTGAAAGAATATACATTCCATGGTGTCAACACAGCCAAAGTCTATTCAGAGTCAGTCTGTCTATCGGAGATAGTCAGAAAGTGCTCAACTGCAAAACAGGAGCGTATTAACAACATTTTACTCAAGTTAGACTATCTTTTGAATAAAGTGCTCAATCCCAAAAGGGAGAACGTATAAAAATAATACTTATTTTTTTTATCCATTTTTTATTGGTATATTTTACGTAGCCCTACATATTAATTTCAAGTAGGGAAGAAACTATGTGTCAGGAAGTCACTGAGCTCTCATATAGGTGATACCGTCCATCACGTAAACACGATAAATGGTCAATCTAGAACGTCCAAGAAAATCTTACGCATCTTAACTCTTAAGGTCCGTTCATATAACACCGCAATTGCGTTGCGATATATTGATTACTTTGCAAATTGCATATCCAAGTTAAATTGTATTTAACTATATTACGATACCGCAATGCAGTATTTTGCAGTACGATGCAGTGCGGCAACGCACCGCAATGCAAAGTAATCATATTGCAGTTACGTCCACGGCAAATTCACCGTGACCTTTCCAACCATAAACCCGCTTATTGAAGATTAAACCGATGTATGCAGTACTAAACCATTATATAGTAATCTATTGTCCAATGCAAATTTATTACCACCTGATAATATTAATCCAATGAGCGACCTAATTGTCCGCTACGGACGACTAATCCAATCGATAATGACGCTATTGACATGTACGAGCGGAGCTCCACTGACCGAGTTTTGGGGTATTTTTCACTGGTTTGCAGCTGTTTGCTGTCATTTACTCATCAAGGCGGACCACCGTTATTATAAGGACTATGCCAATTATTTAAAGATTGACATGTAGAGAATAAGCCATACTTGATTGACAGAAAGTACTAAATTTGTACCTATGACGGTTTTATGACACCAATATTCCAAATACGACCAAGCCATGGCTACCCGGTGAAGCAAAATGTGCATTGGAATAACATGGCGAGTTTGGATAGATGGTAGGATTTCTTTTAAAAAAATGTATGTTCCCCCGTTATTAAAGCTTGTACCGGGTTGAAGATTCAGATATTTGGAAAAGAATAAGTAATTGAAACATAGAGCAAGTACTAAAATCATAGCTTTTATACTTTTGATATATGATGCTAACTAGTTCATCCCCTATAGCTACAACACAGCGATACCAGTAGGGTTCAATTGCCTATTGTGAGTGCCCCTTGTTGTGTGCATACATGTAGTTAACAATAACTGCATGATGTTGCGACGTAGTATGAACGGACCTTTAGGAGTATAAGATTTCGTTGAGTGATAATTGGCTATTTGTGATTTCTGGTCATTTTTATTCATCGATTTAAGTATACCGCGAAGTTATTGGACATCAAAGACTGCATCTTTAACATCCAAGATGCGTCTTAGACGTCCAATATTGGATCTTGAACTCCAAGGATAGGCATGTATGATCTTAGGCATCTTTTGATGCTGTCGGCCATTCATACCAATTTGAAGGAACACAAAAAATGGTAAAACACATAATTTAGCATCTAGGATCTTAGTTCAATAATCTAGACCGAGATGAGTATTTCCGCATCTTTATGGCTGCGGCAAATAATACCTATTGACAAAGTGATATAGTCAAAAATAATTATAGTATGAATGCTGCTTTATTTAGCTCGACTTTCGTGACTTTGGCTGGCGGCAGTATTTGCCCTGCCAGAACACCAAAAACAGCCTTCGTGTAACACCTGGATTTAGAAAGCTTAACGAATTGCCGGAGGAGTTCCCTTTCCATTACTTTCCTTGTTACTTATTTACTACAGTTTCTTGTTTACAACTAGAGACGTAGTTGCAGATTAACTTGTCAATCATTACTTTTATAAGACATTATACCTGGAAATATCCAACTAATTGCAAACTAAGACCCTTCTCATGAAATTTTGATAAAGGATGATTTGTAATGTAAAGGGTATCATCGTCATGGCATTTTAATTGCGCGTACGCACGTGCTTGTTTTACATATTTTATAAAATATACCAAATAAGGTGACGAATTCACAATTTCAACATGGATTATAGGAAAGAAAACGAGCAAGGTACACCAACTTGATGTGGGGAAACAAGTAAAATACAGACTAGACAATATATGTGTGTGTGTGTGTGAGGGGGGGGGCAAGAACAGCAAACGTAGGCATTAGAAGTTGGTAAAGTTCGATGGCCAAAAATTACCAGTTCCAAGGCTCACAAAAGTGCTGAGGATCAATTGGTATACAATGGTACACTAGAACAAATGATGAAAATCACTGTGCACATAAACAGACTCGGTAAACCAAACAACCAATATAGGCACAAAAACAGGTAAAGTTCGATGGCCAAAAATTGGCCATTTCAGAGCGCACAGAAGTGAAACAGCAAAACAGTACAAAAGTACACTGGAGCAAACAAATGGATTATATTTTGTACATCGAAAATGTTATATTGCCAATGCTCAGTTTCTCAGTATCAAAATAAATACCACTATGTCTGAAAAAAAAAGTTCAGAAAAAGATTACGTTAACTAACCTGACTTCTGTATTTATAACGTAACTATTATAATCTTTCATACCAAGGCCCCTAGAATATATCATTTTAATTGACCATCAATTGTCCTACCATTTATCTATTCCCCAAATTTAAACATTTCCCCAATCTGTTGGCCGATTGCAAATTATATCTCTAGCACTGTACGACATTAAGGGTGCACACAGGGTCACGCTAAATTGTAAATGTTAGACATTGTTTTGTATTGTATATTCCAAGCCAATTTATTTATTTCGTTTACCATAACAACTTTCCCTAGATTTCCAAATTAATGAAACTGCATATTTATGTTCCAAAGACACAAAACTATAGAAAGTGTTTTCTCAAATTTAGGATATTAGGATCATGTACTCTTATTATACCTGTTTTAGACAAAATCAAAACAAGTATAACAGTAAGTAACAATTCAAAATTTCAAAATATATAGTCGTCAGTAAATAGATGCATTTGTAGGATTGAAGATAAATAATTCAAACTTTAGCTTTACAAATCCATTAAGTGAGTACTCATGAATTTAGCTTTCGCCATCGGGGCTGATGGTTTGATCTCACAAAAACAAAAACAAAAAACATCTAAACAAAAACATCATCACTTCCGGGAAATGTCAACAAGCCGTTTCGCGGGAAAAGCTGTGGACCAATTCACTTATGATCAAGGCATACAGCCCCGATGGCGAAAGCTAAAAATGTCGTGAGTACTCACTTAATGGATTTGTCAAGCTAAAAAGTTTGAATTATATAGTCGTCAGTTTTAACAAAGGAAAATAATTGACTGGTATTATGAAAAACAGTAAAGAAAACGGAGCATCGCTAGGTCTACTTTTTAAGGATAGGCAGCTGTGTACTCATACATTTTTATAAAGGCAATACATCAATGAATCTTAATATAAATACAGATTTGGTGTTAAAACAACAATTATGAAGAAAATCACAAAAAAGTGAGTTGTTGGCAATTTTTTTCGGTACATCATAACAAAAAAACACTCTTTCCAAAAATTTTGTTTTGTTTTTTTCTTAATCTTGAGACACCATTCCAAAAACGTTTTTTTTTTTATTTTTTGATATTGGCCTTATTTTTTGAGTTATTGATCATATAAGGCATCAAAATGAACTTTTTAAAATTCACAAACGCCTATTTGCACAAAATGATGCATGAAATCAGAAATAGACCAAAATATAAAAAAATGAGAAAACTGTTTCTTAAAAGTCGATCATGCTTTTTATGATGAGCGATGCTGTATTTATTGAGTTATCGTGTACCTAAATCGTCATTTTACCGAGAAAATGAACATTGAAATAAAAGCCGTTGAAGTTTAAAGTGGTCACATTTTGCACTTTGATCGAAGCTCACTGGAGAATGCGGCAGTTCTCGTTTTTCTACCTTACATTACGTAAACATCGGGTAAATCCACAGCCCCTTGAGAAGTTCGGGCGAAATCTATTCATATCTTGATGTTTAAATGGGGGGAAAGAACTTGAAAAAATTCACATTTTTATCAGCTAAAACGGAGCCATTTGACCGCTAGGTTTTTATGAAATCAGTGCTTCCGTGGTGCTTCCATAAGATGCGCCGCGCATGCAGATAAGCGTTGCGTATGCGTAGCGTATATGTGCGTTAACAAATTGCGCGTCTACAAAACGCGATGCGTTGTTGCGCGCGTATACCCCGATGGTACAACAAAGATTTTCTTTCCTTTTAAATTGCGGAAACGAGTGAAATAGTGAAATAAAATCCATAAAATAGAGCAGTTGGAGTTAACACATCTGGATTTTCTTTCCTTGTATTTATAAAAAACATAACAAAGTAAATACATTTCAAAAAAGCTCAATTTTGCGAAAGAAACAATGTCTAGAGTACACAGCCGCGTTAACTGAAAGATTCTCCTGCACACTTTTGAGAAGTATTCACAATTTATGTATTGTCATAAGTGCGACCATAACTAAATAACATCACAGCCTTCACTGGCCATCGTGGAACTTGCAACTTTGTGGTTCTTCAAAAACACAATTCTTGGAGTCATACACAATGGCTTTGGATGGATGGAGGTAAAAATGTTGCTTCTTAAGGGGGTACTACACCCATATGGTAAATTTGTGACTATTTGTGCATTTTTCTCAAAAAATAATTATACACTGGTAACAAAAGTTATGTATATTATTGGGGCAAGATATCCAATTACTACACTGAAATTTCAGTGACTCAAGACAAGCGGTTCAGTATATATGATAGGAAACGAGGTACATCCTAGCGGTACCTTATTTCTGATCATAAATAACAAACCGCTTGTCTTGGGTCACTGAAATTCCAGTGTAGTAATTGGATTCCTTGCCCCTATAATATACATAAATTTTATTACCACTGTGTTATTAGTTTTTGAGAAAAATGCAAAAATAGACACAAATTTATCGAGGGGTGTAGTACCCCCTTAAGAAACTTGTTCTATTAAACACATTGCACAGTTTAGTTTCTAGTTCAGTGGTTTAGAGAAAGTAGTCAAATGACCAATCACGCTCAGCTACACTCAGCACATGGTTGCTCACAATGCAGCCTGGCCGCCCAAGATCAGAACTACCAGAGTGTGAGCTGTTATATTTAAAAAAAGACCCGTTACGGTATTTACCAGGGACCGTGTATGCGAGCTACAAGTTTGCGAGTTTTGCATTTCTATTATTATTATTATGATTCTAATTATTAGAAATGAGACAAAATATATGCGAGACACAGATTTGTTTATTCTGATATAAGTGAGCATCAAGTCTATTCCTGATGTAAATTTCGAAATGACAGCAAAGTAAATAATATGATAACACATGTCGTCAGCCTGGGGTGGTGCAATAATTATGTGTACCCTGGGGTGAATTATAGGGGGGGGCAAAGATTTTTGGCAGGCCAAAAGGGGGGCAAGCATTTTTGGCAGGTCGAAAGTGGGGGTCAAGCGATTTTTGGCAGGTCTAAAGGGGGGGGCAAGCAATTTTTGGCACAGATATTTTGGGCACCGTTTCTATATTACGCCCTAAAAGGAGTAGGAAAACGTTACGAACACGTTCAAATATGCAAAATTTCCTGCTTGCTGCGCTCGCATTATATGTTAAGACAATTTAAGGTTCTAAATTTGGGTTCCCCAAAATCTTGCATGTGTAAGGGGGGGGCAAAGATTTTTTGGCACGTCAAAAAGGGGGGGCAAAGGTTTTTGGCACGTCGAAAGGGGGGGCAAAGGTTTTTGGCACGGCCAAAGGGGGGCAAGCGATTTTTGGCAGACCATTTGAGAATTCACCCCGGGGTACACATAATTATTGCACCACCCTAAATGCCTAAGTCATTTTACATGTTTCTCATTTGCAATTTTGATTTTCTGAGTAATAAACCCATAATTCATCAAATTTCCAGCCGCATTTTTCATTAACTTGTGGAATACATCTATTTGATGTATTCCACAAGTTAATTAAGAATGCGGCTGGAAATTTGATGAATTATGGGTTTATTACTCAGAAAATCAAAATTGCAAATGAGAAACATGTAAAAATGACTAAGGCATTTAGCGTAGCAGGCTGACGATGTGCTGCATTATCTCCTCTCTTATATCTTTCGCCATCAATCTCACTGCCAGCTCTCTTTTATTCCACTCTTACTCTTTTTTTATGTCTGAACTATGCAAGGCATTAACAGCTGCTATCAGTATGATAGCGCTGATGGGTTGGCGCCAAGATAGTTAACCTCCCGCTTGAAGCTCAGCCGATTCTGGTTAGAGATAATTGGACCAGGTAGAGCGTTCCATAGATGAGCTGACGATGGAAGGAGTGACCTCTGGTGGCTGACCACTTTCTCTTGTCTCTCTTTATTTCTCTCTATACGCATCCTTTCTTAAACTGCTCTATTGTGTTATCATTATCAGACACGTACATCAACTGGCTTTGTTCAAAATATTTAACAACCTCTCTAAATGACGTGAATATCCACAAATCTCTCTTCAAATGATAAAATCGTGCACAAAGCATTAAGTCATGTTACTTTTATTCACTCCTAGTCCTTAAACCCATTCCTGATACTACACTGACAAAGAAGTGATAATTCATACTTCCACTTGACGTAATTTTAGATTTTACAGCTAATTGTTATCTGCATCTAATTTTGTGTTCAATTATTACACATAATATAATTATGTAATGTGTTATATTTAGTACATCAAACTCCAAACTTTCAAATTGCATGTTGCTGCGAGCTATTTATGTGCTTATACTTTAGTTTGTGCTTGTGTGCTGATTGCGGTTTTTGAGTTGAAGCATGTTTAGTGTGTTCACTAATATCACGAATTGTGCGCCTCTTTCCTTTTAAAAACAATATTAGTTCTATTACTTCATTTTTTCTTCATTTCTTTTGAACATATAACATGCATAAAGAGTAAATATGTTGCAAATATTCCGCATTCTTAATCAAAATAGAATTGGAACAGTTGAAATACCAGAAAACTGCATTTTTTGTTCATTATGTTCTTCTTCGGCCGCCGTCATACTGACGATTGGCTGCATCTCCGTATCTCCTCCTTTCAAGCTGTTCTGTTCTGAGCTAGACGCTTGGCTTGCACTAGGTTCATTCCTGTCCATTCTTTGATGTTGTCAAACCATTGATTTTTCCGTCGTCCTCTTTTCCTTTTCCCTGCAACTTTTCCTTCTATTATCTGGAGTGTTAATGCACTGCCACTTCCTCTGAGGATGTGACCACAGGGCCGTTCCGACCATTAGGCCAGGTAAGGCGGTCGCCTAGGGCGGCAAACGCAGAGGGCGCAAAAAAAGGGGCGAAAAAAAACGGGAATGGAGAAAGAGAAGGGAAGAAAATGAGGGCGGATAAAAAAAAAAATGGGAGGGATAAAAATACAGAAAAGAAGGAAAACGGTCGTGGGCAGCAGTGGCGTAGCGACGGAGGGAGGGGGCAGGTGGGGGCACGTGCCCTGGGCGCCATCCTTAGAGGGCGCCAAATTGACCAATTCAGCATCGATTCTGCGCCCCTCCAAGCGATGAAAGTCAAAATTTTCGCGCGCTTCGCGCGCATTTCAATACAAAAATCATTTTAAAGATAAATTTAAAATTCATTCAGCCAAAATTTATTTGCGGTAGACCCTATTTAAAACCAATTTATAATAAATTATAGCCAAGATTTATTTGTGGTAGGCAATAGTTTCAAGAATCGGGGTGAGGGGGGGCGCATCATTAGGTATCCCTAGCCCCACTTAGCCCCTAACTACGCCGCTGGTGGGCAGTATACTAGGTCAAAACTGACAAGTTTTCAAGGGGGTAACCACCTTTAACACTTTTTTGGTATGCTTTGGTGGGGCGGCAGGGAGAGGCTTTGCCTAGGGCGGCAAAATCCCTAGGAACGGCCCTGTGTGACCAAGGTCACCAACTCTCTTGGCAGCTGTCTCTTCACACCAAGGTCCTCAAGGATGCTCCTCTTTGTTCATTTCTCCTTCCAACTGATGTTTAGTATTCTTCTCCAGAACCACATTTCAGCAGCAAGCACCGGTTCTCATCTGCTTTAGTCATAGTACAGCTCCACAAGCCATAAAGGAGTAAGTACACTCCATACCAGTATCTTGATCAGTTTCATTTTCAGTTCTGTTAAACGTTCAATCATTTTTCCTTTGGCCATTCCAATAGCTTTGATGTTTGCCGTGTAATTTGCATTGGATGTTTTCACTGAGCCCAGATACTTGAAGTGATTGACCTGGGCTCCATCTTTTGTTATGTTGTACTCTTTTCTTCTTGCCTCTGCAACCAGAAATTTTGTTTCTGCCTCTGCAACTCAAAGTTTTGATATTGGTATGCCTCCGGGAGCTACTTTGATGCCAAAAGTATCCACATCAGCATCCCGCATCGCTTTCTCTGTGTATGTCACGAAAAGATATGGAGACACAATGCAGCCTGTCTCACACCTTTGGTCATACTGAACTCATCTGTATTTTCACCATTCCACCTGATCTTTCCTCTGGTTTACAAACAAGGATTGTAGCAGAATCACAAGATGTACTGGGGAGCCCATTTCTTCCATTACAGCAAACAGTTTAACGTGGCTGAGTGAATCAAACGCCTTTGAATAATCAATGAACATGGCGAAGACTTCATAACCTACTCGAAGTATATTGAAGTACTCTGAAAGCATACCAACATGTCTCTGGTTTCTCGGCCTTTCCTGTAAGCAGATTGTTCTTTTGGTAGTGAAATTCCATGTCGCATTTGTGAAAAAACCTGTATTGGTGAAACTTCTGATGTGTTTGGTACGCGATAAAAAGAACACAAAACCGAAGCGGAAATAGCTTCAACTAAGACTAACAATAGCCAGCGAGTGACTGGCGTTCTGAGTGGCAATGGTAGTTTCACATGTTGTACTTCCATCCACACTAGCTCATCATACCCATGCAATAGACTGGTTCTATTTTGGAAAAATCGTGTTCCTAGCGGCAAGTTTTTGTAAAAGTTGGCAACCAGCTTATTTTTGTTGGGTATGCTGACTTGAATCTGCTGTCTGCCAAGCAATATTTTAAGACCGTGACCCTCAAAAAGACACTCAATTTGTATTCAGCATACCCGAATTAACCAAATTGGTTTGGTTTTACGCAAACTTGCCGCTTGATGTATGCTTGTATAGTATACGCCAACGGATGAAGAGTATCATAGAACTTCCTCTGAGATGCAATTCATATGATAAATTTTATTGGGACCGTAGACATGACCATCCGAGTATATTTCAAGTGTACAACACTTACCCCGTACGAATACATATGCATGCTTATGTACTTCCTTTTTTCTACTAGTATTTACATTTATACCCTGAAATACCCTCTGACATTCACCATAAGTAGGGCTAAATGTTTGTACTTCTACCTGAGCTATATAACTGAGCATTAATAACTTTCTCCCTACCCTTTTGTGGAAGCAAAATTGGTCAATCTAAATAAAAACGTTGTGGCTCCTAATAGATTGAGGTAGCTAGACTTTGCCATAGACTTTGCCACCATCAGCCTGATAATTAGCGTCAAATGGAACTGAATATCGAACTGAATACTTGTAGACTGGTTCTATTTTGGAAATATGTGCTAAAGCAGCATGTCTACTGCAGTAGACTTGTTTCGTTATAAATAATGCAATACGCAGTATAGAGTTTTTGATATACAAGCAGACAGAAATATTTTGAGCTGTATACAATGGTCCATTAAATTTGATTTTGATTTTTATTGATTATATTTAGATTATAAAAAATCCTTAACACTCACTCACGAAACGTTACATCGCGGTCAATGGTAAGAATTCATCCATAATATCAATTATAATACTTCAAGTCGCCTATTTACTTATCCACGAGACTCCAAACATAAATATGGCCACGCATGAACAACTAAACATAACAACGCTCTTAAGCCATGTGTCATCAATAGAATCACTAACTAAAAATTTCAAACAGTCTTCCAAGATTTAAAGATTTTGAATGACGTGGGACTTTAATGTACCATGAAAGTCTCCACCAAACAAGATTCACGTCAACCTGTATTTTTCACAACAGTAACATTTACCAAGATACTAGAAAGGTTGTCTCTATCCTACATGTCATCTCATTGCACTGAGGTCATGCATCTTAATTGTAACGGCAGCCGTTAAAAGGTTTCACTTCGACCCATTCAAATCATTGAGAAACGAACAGTACTGTTAAATGAAGATGAGTAAAGAAGGATAATGTTGCTGTCACACAGTTTATAGATCTGATTATAAAGCAGCTTTCGAGTACCGCAAAGGAGGCGCGAAATACCCTGGGCCAGATCACTCATTTGTACACTACGGAATTTGACAAATACCGCTGTAGGTTTTAAATGTGGACTTTTAAGAAAGATTCACATACGTATACACACGCTTTACACAGCACTTTTTCCGAGGAGACAGCAAATTGCAAATTATCTACGATCCATGTACATGGGCGGAGGGTCTTAAAATATATAAATAAGTATCGACTTGTTGCCTCAAAATAGAATTAAACATGAATGTGAAACAATGACAAGGATGTTATATTTCATATTTCATTTCCATGAAGTGTAATAATTGGTCCAAGTATTGCTATGTCTCGTACTTCCATGGTCCAAGATTGATAATAGACTGGACTCGAAGTACGCCTCGCATCGGAGGGTACGTGGTTTGTTCTGTCAATTTAGACGCTTGCAGACAGGTGGTGTGCGCTTGTACTGCGCCACGACAAATCTGGAATTTTACAAGGTCTGTCAATGGGAAATCCATATTAACCCTTAGTAATCATGGTAATGGGAAACCCTTAATAACTTAGTCTGTTTGAGACTGCGTCAAATCGACAGTGGCAGCGTTCAAAGTGATCATTGTCGAGGGCCAGACACCCGAGCGAAAGGTTTTTATGGGGATGTGCTATGCGGACGACTCGTTAATATACGACTCATTAATATACCCAAGTTCCGACTTAACTGATGTAATGTATGTACATTCGTACTCTGCCAACACCCACCGACGGTATGGGCATTGCTATACCCAAGCCCCTGCAAATGAACGCGCCAACCGCTGCATATGCCGACACTTGCGGAAACTAGTGGTATTCGATTCATTTAATCATTACTTATCAATATACTTATTTTGTCATTAAAAATGACAATAATGATCGAAATTACTATGAGATTCCCAATCTGTGGACAAAATAAATAAACTCTTGCATATTTAAACAAAATAAATTACAGAAAGCGGAATGTTTGTTGGAATTGTAGTACCAACAAAAACGTTCCGAAACCAATGGTGGAAAACCAAACGCATGTTATCCGGGTTGTTTGGTGGACAACCTCTACTGTTCCCTTAATTCGGAGGCAACGCCCCTCAAACACAAAATAAAAAGTTTTGACGTGTTAAACATACTACATTTTGGGTTTTGTTTTAGGTATCATTCTAAATTATCCCTTCAAAATTTCATCTTTAAAATGTATGCAGACTACCCTCTAGATAAAAGACCCTATTTTGTCAAAAGATTTCTGACTGGTATTCAAACTTGTGATTTCTTTATACTAATTTGTTTAAGCATTGATAGTGCATGGAGGTTATATTTTACAGTGAACAAACATTTGCTGGCGTTAACAACATACCGACTGCGTTGGACATACATACAGGGCCGTGGTGCAGCGTTGCGACGCGAATCGCGCGAGTAATCACAATATGCCGCATTCATGCATTCCCGACTCATTATTTCCCGCCAATTTACTAAGCTGTCTTGAGCCATGCGACTTTTTAGAGTTGAACAGAGCAAAATAAATCAAGCAAAAGTGGGCGGAATTATTAACAAGTTGTATTTTATCAGTTTCAAGTAAAACAATACATCTTAGTGTTCGATCATAAGTATCAAGAAATTTCAAATTCGGGCATGGATGAATGTGTTTCTCCTTATTCTACCCTTGTGCCCACCTTTGATTATATTTGCGCAACAAAGTTAACTGCTGCATAGTTACACCACACTGACTTTTACCGATTGCCTTGCTGTGTAGGCCTAGTTGTTGTCACTCCAAGTCTCATAGGACAGAGCTGAAATTATCATGATTGAAATTTTTTCAATGTCAGCGGACTGTTCCCCATACAGCTCTATACAAGCTGGAAACTTCTACATACTACATAATATAAAAACGCAACAAGGAGATACTAGAAAAACAGTCATTTTCAATTTATTTGAGCTCTTGAGAGCAGATTAAATTGAAAACTGATAGCATCACATAATCCTATTATATTGTTTGTTTATAAAATCCCATACTCTTGCCCTCAACTAAAGAGCAACAACATTAACATACACAGGTTTAAATATCTTTTTAAGTTTTAAAATGTGAACAACCAGCAAAGACAGTAGAAAAGGTAATGATTTTATATGTTCAAGTTTGTTGTACGGTGAGAGGCTTAAATCCAACGATCCTTCTCTAACTGTTTCAAGAAGAAAAATACTATCTTTAGAAGGATAAACAAACCATCCGCTTTTAATGTTGAAAGATATTGCCATTCATGTAAAGGTTAAGTACACATTATATCAAGTTGTCGATATGAATTATCGTTCAAAATGTAGGAATGATGCATATGAAGTGGCTTTCTACTGTATTTATTTAAAATCATGTTGCATTTCAGTGTATTATGCATAAAAAATAAGTACATGTATGCTACCTGTATATAAGAAGCCATTTATTTTCAAGTGGTTATATAGATAACCAGGGTACTGGAATTCTGATCCGAAAGAGGGAGACTAGCACTAGTCTCGGGACTCTCACAAGGGGTATCAAATTCACTGTAGCCTCTTCTAGTCCTGCTAGGGATATCAAATTCACCTCTTCTAGTTTCCAAAGGGTTATCACTTTTTCTGATTCCATCCCCACGTATCTTATATTTTGGAATTTTTGATAAAATATAGAACAAAATGTGACTTTTTGACTTTTGAAGTAATTTCTGGGACAATAATTATCATATTTGTGCACTTGGACTTATATGGGACTTTCACTGAAACTCACTACGAAAACTAGTTCCGTTATGGGTGTGTTTTCATAGAAATCTTGTCCTGCTAGGGGTATATTTTTACTTAAAACTAGTCCCGTTTGACTTGGTAGAAGATTAATCTTTACAATGGAAAAAGTAAAGTATTAAAAGTATTATGCTTTCTATCTATTCATTCGTTCATTCATTTTATTCATCTATTCATCCATTCAATGTATTTATTCATTTTAATTTTTATTATAGTTTCCAGCTTTCTGCCAATTTGGCGCAGTTTACAGCGTATACGGAAGTGGGGTCCTGATTGGCTAATGGAATCACGTCATCATCACATCGGCACCTCATTCGCTGATCAAGATGCGTAGCATCGAGTGAGTTCTTTTTACGCGATTATCAGACGGACACCGCTCAGAGGATGTTTAAAGACATTCCCATAACCCAATGGGGTTTCTGACCTTGGTATGTCTGGTAAACTCCCATGTCATTTTGGGTAGGATTGCATTATTATATATCCACATCTTCATGATTCCATTGAGTAGGCTTTTGTCTTTTTGTTTCAGCATGTCTGTTATAGTTTCTGCTTTATACAGACTCTCTGATTTCCTTATCTTTCAGATCTTTGAAGATAAGCTTGCCGAGGAATCGCATGGGTTGGTTGTGGATATTCGCAATCTCTTCTCCATCTATTGTCAACTTTGGATCGTATGCCACATATTGGGTTTTATGTCCCTCTTGCTTTTGTTTCTTATTTGGGACAAATCTCTTCATGGCATGGGATCGCATTGCTTGGCTTTGCCTTCATTGATCGAGTCCACATCAGGAAGTCATTAACGACGTTGACCAGTTTCTGATAGTCTTCTGGGTATCTTGCAGTTAGAGTAAGGTCATCAGCATAAGCTTTGATTGGAGACTTCATGCAGTACCCTAGTGGCTGTGTTTGTCAAGAAGATCAAGGCAAAGATTGAATACTGCCAGGAATATGATGCAAGATAGTGGACATCTCTGGAATACTCCTATGCTGCAGTGTATCCAATCTGTTGTCCATTCCTTAGTCTTTACAAAGATGTAGCTTTCATCATAGTAGTTAAAGATCATCTTTCTGATGTGGTCGGGAACATGGTACCAATCTAATGCAAACTGGATGAGATTGTGTGGCACGGTACCATATGCATTTTGAAGGTCAAGCCACGTTGTCACAATCGGTTTTCCATTCCTTTTGGCGTCTTGGAGTATCTCGGAAAGTGCCTCAGTATGTTCTACACATCCCGATATTTTCTCCATGAACCGTTTCTGGATGGATTTGTCAATATATTCATTCTCAGTCAGGTAGCTTATCGTCCTCTGAGCTAGGAGTCCCATTCCAAGATTACCACCTGTATTCTTGATTGTGATTGGTCTGAAGTTGGCAGGTTCAGATGTATTTTCATCTTCTCCCACCCTCCAACTCATCGGAATGTCACCTGTTCTCCAGATGTTGTTTCAAACATAATGTTTTAAAACGTTTTCATGACCTTTATATAACCCGACATTTAATGTTATCAAAACGTTTTTACCAAAACGAAAAAACCCAAAATCGTTTTATGTTTGCTGGGATAATATGCCTAGATAAACTTTGCTATGTATGTTAGTATGCATTCGTGACGAAGTCTTCCGAACGTTCCCAGGAAAATTGGAAAATCAGTTAGAATTGCTTTTCAATGCCTTTTTCTATTTTGGAATCACACTGTAACCAACTTCTTTCTGAATTCTTAGACTGGTTTTAGATTAAAGCTGTTTCAATTATACCATTCAAACAAAACACACACACACAGATTAGAATGTCTACTACAGTAGACTTGTTTCGTAATAAATAATGCAATACGCAGTATAGAGTTTTTGATATACAAGCAGACAGAAATATTTTGGGCTATATACAATGGTCCATTAAATTTGATTTTGATTTTGATTGATTATATTTAGATTATAAAAAATTCCTTAACACTCACTCACGAAACGTTACATCGCGGTCACTGGTAAGAATTCATCCATAATATCAATTATAATACTTCAAGTCGCCTATTTACTTATCCACGAGACTCCAAACATAAATATGGCCATGCATGAACAACTAAACATAATAACGCTCTTAAGCCATGTGTCATCAACTAACTGGTAAGAAACACTAACTAATAATTTCGACCAGTCTTCCAAGATTTAAAGATTTTGAATGACGTGTGACTTTAATGTACCATGAAAGTCTCCACCAAACAAGATTCACGTCAACCTGTATTTTTCACAACAGTAACATTTACCAAGATACTAAAAAGGTTGTCTCTATCCTACATGCCATCTCGTTGCACTGAGGTCTGCATCTTAATTGTAACGGCAGCCGTTAAAAGGTTTCACTTCGACCCATTCAAATCATTGAGAAACGAACAGTACTGTTAAATGAAGATGAGTAAAGAAGGATAATGTTGCTGTCACACAGTTTATAGATCTGATTATAAAGCAGCTTTCGAGTACCGCAAAGGGGGGGCAAAATACCCTGGGCCAGATCACTCATTTGTACACTACGGAATTTGATAAATACCGCTGTAGGTTTTAAATGTGGACTTTTAAGAAAGATTCACATACGTATACACACGCTTTACACAGCACTTTTCCCGAGGAGACAGCAAATTGCAAATTACCTACGATCCATGTACATGGGTGGAGGGTCTTAAAATATATAAATAAGTATCGACTTGTTGCCTCAAAATAGAATTGAACATGAGTGTGAAACAATGACAAGGATGTTATATTTCATATTTAATTTCCATGAAGTGTAATAATTGGTCCAAGTATTGCTATGTCTCGTACTTTCATGGTCCAAGATTGATAATAGACTGGACTCGAAGTACGCCTCGCATCGGAGGGTACGTGGTTTGTTCTGTCAATTTAGACGCTTGCAGACAGGTGGTGTGCGCTTGTACTGCGCCACGACAAATCTGGAATTTTACAAGGTCTGTCAATGGGAAATCCATATTAACCCTTAGTAATCATGGTAATGGGAACCCTTAATAACTTAGTCTGTTTGCAGACTGCGTCAAATCGACAGTGGCAGCGTCAAAGTGATCATTGTCGAGGGCCAGACACCCAAGTGAAAGGTTTTTATGAGAATGTGCTATGCAGACGACTCATTAATATACGACTAATTAATATACCCATTTCTTACAAAAAGCACCCAAGTTCCGACTTAACTGATGTAATGTATGTACATTCGTCTCTGCCAACACCCACCGACGGTATGGGCATTGCTATACCAAAGCCCCTGCAAATGAACCCGCCAACCGCTGCAAATGCCGACACTGAAACTAGTGGTATTCATTTAATCATTACTTATCAATATACTTATTTTGTCATTAAAAATGACAATAATGATCGAAATTACTATGAGATTCACAATCTGTGGACAAAATAAATAAACTCTTGCATATTTAAACACAATAAATTACAGAAAGCAGAATGTTTGTTGGAATTGCAGTACCAACAACAACGTTCCGAAACCAATGATGGAAAACCAAACGCATGTTATCCGGGTTGTTTGGTGGACAGCCTCTACTGTTCTCTTAATTCGGAGGCAACGCCCCTCAAACACAAAATAAAAAGTTTTGACGTGTTAAACATACTATATTTTGGGTTTTGTTTTAGGTAAAAAAGTTTCAATAACTTTAAATATCGGGTCTTATAAAGGTAAAACGTAATGGAAACGTTTTATATCAAAACACCCTGCAACAACAAAATATTGTCAAAATGTTATTGTAAAATTGTATTTTCAAACCGTTTTTGCCAGCTATTTTGTCAACACTGAAATACATTATGTTAGAATATTTCGCAGTACGTTTTCAAAAAATGTTTTTGAATGTAATGAAGACATTTGATACCCTTTATATGCCATTATTAAACGTTTTCTTGCAACATATTTTTTTTTTTCAAAATTTTGCGACTAATGTACAAAACGTTTTGTGTTTGCTGGAACACCATTGGTCATTTGGAGGACACCATCACGCCTTCAAACTTATTTCTGCTATGTCAGACAATATTAAGAAGAATTCCAGCACCTACGCGTTTAACTCCCTTTTTTCTTTTCTTTTTTTGTTGCTACCTGGTCATGAAAACTTGGTCAAATTCAGAGGCGGATTTAAGGTGGGGCGCACCCGGCGCGCGCCCACCTAATTTATGCAGAGCGGCGCCTGACTTTGTGTGGGCGCCGAGCCGCCGCGGCGAAATTAAAAATTCCTGGATCCGCCCCTGAAATTCCTTTGACAATGACATAATAGTGATAACACACTATATCATTCTAAATTATTCCATCAAAATTTCATCTTTAAAATGTATGCAGACTACCCTCTGGATAAAAGACCCTATTTTGTCAAAAAATGTCTGACTGGTATTCCAACTTGTGACACATATCTGTCTAGATGTTGAATAACAAGCGAAAAGTTTTTAGAGAAGAGCAGATTTCTTTATACTAATTTGTTTAAGCATTGATAGTGCATGGAGGTTATATTTTACAGTGAACAAACATTTGCTGGCGTTAACAGCATACCGACTGCGTTGAACCAGTGATGACATACATACAGGGCCGTGGTGCAGGGTTGCGGCGCGATTCGCGCGCGTAATCACAATATGCCGAATTCATGCATTCCTGACTCATTATTTCCCGCCAATTTACTAAGCTGTCTTGAGCCACGCGACTTTTAAGAGTTGCACAGAGCGAAATAAATCAAGCAAAAGTGGGAGGAATTATTAACAAGTTGTATTTTATTAGTTTCAAGTAAAACAATACATCGTAGTGTTCATAAGTATCAAGAAACTTCAAATTCGGGCATGGATGAATGTGTTTCTCCTTATTCTACCCTTGTGCCCACCTTTGATTATATTTGCGCAACAAAGTTAACTGCTGCATAGTTACACTACACTGACTTTTACCGATTTGCTGTGTAGGCCTAGTTGTTGTCACTCCAAGTCTCATAGGACAGAGCTGAAATTATCATGATTGAAATTTTTTCAATGTCAGCGGACTGTTCCCCATACAGCTCTATACCAGCTGGAAACTTCTACATACTACATAATATAAAAACGCAACAAGGAGATGCTATGCTAGAAAAACAGTCATTTTCAATTTGAAAAATGATAGCATCACATACATTGTAATCCTATTATCTTGTTTGTTTATAAAATCCCATACTCTTGCCCTCAACTAAAGAGCAACAACATTAACATACACAGGTTTAAATATCTATTTTAAGTTTTAAAATGTGAACAACCAGCAAAGACAGTAGAATAAAGTAATGATTTGATATGTTTGAGTTTGTTGTACGGTGAGAGGCTTAAATCCAATGATCCTTTTCTAACTGTTACAAGAAGAAAAATACTATCTCTAGAAGAAGAAGAATAAAAAACCATCCGCTTTTAATGTTGAAAGATATTGCCATTCATGTAAAGGTTAAGTATACATTATGTCAAGTTGTCGATATGAATTATCGTTCAAATGTAGGAATGATGCATATAAATTGGCTTTTTACTGTATTTATTTAAAATCATGTTGTATTTCAGTGTATTATGTATGAAATAATAAGTACACACATGCTACCTGTATATAAAAAGCCATTTACTTTCAAGTGATTGTATAGATAACCAGGGTACTTGAATTCTGGTCCGAAAGAGGGAGACTAGTCACTAGTCACGGGCTTCTCACGAGGGGTATCAAATTCACTGTAGCCTCTTCTAGTCCTGCTAGGGATATCAAATTCACCTCTTCTAGTTTCCAAAGGGTTATCACTTTTTCTGATTCCATGCCCACGTATCTTATATTTTGGAATTTTTGATAAAATATAGAACAAAATGTGATTTTTTGACTTTTGAAGTAATTTCTGGGACAATAATTATCATATTTGTGCACTTGGACTTATAATGGGACTTTCACTGAAACTCACTACGAAAACTAGTCCCGTTAGGGGTGTGTTTTCATAGAAATCTGGTCCTGCTAGGGGTATATTTTTACTTAAAACTAGTCCCGTTTGACTTGGTAGCAGATTAATGTTGCTATCAGTATCTTTACAATGGAAAAAGTAAAGTATTAAAAGTATTATGCTTTCTATCTATTCATTCGTTCATTCATTTTATTCATATATTCATCCATTCAATGTATTTATTCATTTTAATATTTATTATAGTTTCCCGCTTTCTGCCAATTTGGCGCAGTTTACGGCGTATACGGAAGTGGGGTCCTGACTGGCTAATTGAATCACGTCATCATCACATCCAGGCGGCGGATGACATGATCGAGCCGGCAACTCGTGAAACCGCCCGGCCGTATGGCATTTTCCATATACTCGGTTAGTTTTGTGGGGTTCATTATCGAACCACAACGGTTTTAGCTTGTATTTATATTATTTATCAACATAGGCCTATTTGTTTGTGATATTTCAAGCGTTTTAAAATTTCAAAATAATCCCATTCAATTACACGGTTGACGATGAAAATTTACTGAATTTAGGGACTGCACGTCATACACCACCTGATCACATCGGCACCTCATTCGCTGATCAAGATGCATAGCATCGCGTGAGTTCTTTTTACGCGATTATCAGACAGGCACCGCTATGAGGATTGCACGGTTTGTTTGGTTATCAGTGACATTCTGGGATTTATGTAAGTCAGCGTATGCACATTTTGGACAGAAACATATGCAGACAATGCAGACTTTCTTGGACCTGGATATACAAATTAAATATCTATCTGACGTTATCGTAGACCCAAATATGCTTCTCTGTGTATAAAAATGGTAAAGAAATCTGGGATGTAAATGAACATTTGAATATATCAAAAAGATATATTGGATTGATCGCGCTTTCCTACGAAACAAACTAAAGTTTGATATTTTAAAGGTTCTCAATGGCAGGCTCTGTCTATTCGAGGTACTACCGTATGTATTTACACCACGCTTTTAATATTTAGCATAAGGTCTTATTATCCTTGAGTAAAGCAATCTCGATTACTCCTCTCCACCCAGGTGTATAAATGGGTACAGGCATTCTTAAATGCTGGGAAGGTAACAGACTTATTGAGGAGGAGGTGTAGCGATCCCCCTGTAACAACATTACATTGAGGAGTCTGGCCCTGGGAGTCTGGCCCAATCGCAAATGAAAGAGAGATGATGGGCACTCTGATCAATGTTTATACAGGATCGTCCCCTTTACCTCTACCCAGAGACCTTTACCTTATTATGCTGAATAACAATGACACTCGTTCTAAAACTATAAAACAAAGTGTGTAGCAGATTTATTTATGTTAACTATATGTAAGATCCACATCTTCCTGTTTAAAAAATAAGTACTTGAAATTACTGCGTAGAAATACTTTTGTGCTATAAGTATGTATAATTGCAAATTGTACCTTTTTACGACAACAAGCTACTTTTAATGAAACCTTTCGTCAAGAATAAATAATGCATTGATTTATATTTTGCTAAGAGTATGTTTATTATATTCGAGTATAATATATTCCTGAAGAAAGTGCTAACTTGTTTTCGAAAGACGAATGCTAATATTGACATATGAATAACACAGAGTTGTGCTTTGTTTGCCATTTGTATTATAATGCCTCATGATGATAAATTCTTCATGTACACGATGTACAAATGTCCACGTTCACTCGGTCTTGATGCAAATTAAACTCAACCTTTATAATAACTTAAAAGTGAATATTTAGCTTGCTGTACAAATTTGTTAAAATAGTAATTCAATGAGTTGAAAGAGTTGGTAGAACCAAAATTTAATCAAAAAAGGATGGTTCTAGTGGGCCAACATATCTACAAAGGATGGTTCTAGTGGACCAACTAATCTTCATAGGATGGTTCTAGTGGACCAACTAATCTACAAAGGATGGTTCTAGTGGGCCAACTAATCTACAAAGGATGGTTCTAGTGGCCCAACTAATCTACAAAGGATGGTTCTAGTTTGCCAACTAATCTACAAAGGATGGTTCTAGTGGGCCAACTAATCTACAAAGGATGGTTCTAGTGGGCCAACTAATCTACAAAGGATGGTTCTAGTGGGCCAACAAATCTACAAAGGATGGTTCTAGTGGACCAACTAATCTACAAAGGATGGTTCTAGTGGACCAACAAATCTACAAAGGATGGTTCTAGTGGGCCAACAAATCTACAAAGGATGGTTCTAGTGGACCAACTAATCTACAAAGGATGGTTCTAGTGGGCCAACTAATCTACAAAGGATGGTTCTAGTGGCCCAACTAATCTACAAAGGATGGTTCTAGTGGCCCAACTAATCTACAAAGGATGGTTCTAGTGGACCAACAAAAATTACAAAGGATGGTTCTAGTGGACCAACTAATCTACAAAGGATGGTTCTAGTGGGCTAACTAATCTACAAAGGATGGTTCTAGTGGACCAACTAATCTACAAAGGATGGTTCTAGTGGGCCAACTAATCTACAAAGGATGGTTCTATTGGCCCAACTAATCTACAAAGGATGGTTCTAGTGGGCCAACAAATCTACAAAGGATGGTTCTAGTGGACCAACTAATCTACAAAGGATGGTTCTAGTGGGCCAACAAATTTACAAAGGATGGTTCTAGTGGACCAACTAATCTACAAAGGATGGTTCTAGTGGACCAACTAATCTACAAAGGATGGTTCTAGTGGGCCAACTAATCTACAAAGGATGGTTCTAGTGGCCCAACTAATCTACAAAGGATGGTTCTAGTGGACCAACTAATCTACAAAGGATGGTTCTAATGGGCCAACTAATCTACAAAGGATGGTTCTAGTGGGCCAACTAATCTACAAAGGATGGTTCTAGTGGGCCAACTAATCTACAAAGGATGGTTCTAGTGGCCCAACTAATCTACAAAGGATGGTTCTAGTTTGCCAACTAATCTACAAAGGATGGTTCTAGTGGGCCAACTAATCTACAAAGGATGGTTCTAGTGGGCCAACTAATCTACAAAGGATGGTTCTAGTGGGCCAACAAATCTACAAAGGATGGTTCTAGTGGACCAACTAATCTACAAAGGATGGTTCTAGTGGACCAACAAATCTACAAAGGATGGTTCTAGTGGGCCAACAAATCTACAAAGGATGGTTCTAGTGGACCAACTAATCTACAAAGGATGGTTCTAGTGGGCCAACTAATCTACAAAGGATGGTTCTAGTGGCCCAACTAATCTACAAAGGATGGTTCTAGTGGCCCAACTAATCTACAAAGGATGGTTCTAGTGGACCAACAAAAATTACAAAGGATGGTTCTAGTGGACCAACTAATCTACAAAGGATGGTTCTAGTGGGCCAACTAATCTACAAAGGATGGTTCTAGTGGACCAACTAATCTACAAAGGATGGTTCTAGTGGGCCAACTAATCTACAAAGGATGGTTCTATTGGCCCAACTAATCTACAAAGGATGGTTCTAGTGGGCCAACAAATCTACAAAGGATGGTTCTAGTGGACCAACTAATCTACAAAGGATGGTTCTAGTGGGCCAACAAATTTACAAAGGATGGTTCTAGTGGACCAACTAATCTACAAAGGATGGTTCTAGTGGACCAACTAATCTACAAAGGATGGTTCTAGTGGGCCAACTAATCTACAAAGGATGGTTCTAGTGGCCCAACTAATCTACAAAGGATGGTTCTAGTGGACCAACTAATCTACAAAGGATGGTTCTAATGGGCCAACTAATCTACAAAGGATGGTTCTAGTGGGCCAACTAATCTACAAAGGATGGTTCTAGTGGGCCAACTAATCTTCAAAGGATGGTTCTAGTGGGCCAACTAATCTTCAAAGGATGGTTCTAGTGGGCCAACTAATCTTCAAAGGATGGTTCTAGTGGGCCAACTAATCTACAAAGGATGGTTCTAGTGGCCCAACTAATCTTCAAAGGATGGTTCTAGTGGTCCAACTAATCTACAAAGGATGGTTCTAGTGGCCCAACTAATCTTCAAAGGATGGTTCTAGTGGTCCAACTAATCTACAAAGGATGGTTCTAGTGGGCCAACTAATCTATAAAGGATGGTTCTAGTGGTCCAACTAATCTACAAAGGATGGTTCTAGTGGGCCAACTAGCTTCAAAGGATGGTTCTAGTGGCCCAACTAAATCTACAAAGGATGGTTCTGGTGGGCCAACTAATCTACAAAGGATGGTTCTAGTGGTCCAACTAATCTGCAAAGGATGGTTCTAGTGGCCCAACTGTACAATACTATATATCAACATGATTTGTACAGCTAAGTATACGATTCGTCTCTCTGCCGAAATCATTTATCGCACTTAGACGCGATTCGTCCAAATCAAAATTTCAATAACTACGTCGGTAAGTAAGATTTACCATTAATTTTTGGTGGAAATAAAAGATAACCTGAACCATAATCATAAGCATACAAAAACTCAATTTGCTCAAAATTCTCGATTCGTCACTCTGCCGAATTCATAACGAATAATGCATGGCTTTGTTTTGCTGTGATACAATAAATTCTCACAATAGGCTTAATGGCTCTGGTGTGTCACAACAGTATTTTCCAATTGGCAAAGATGGCGCTTTCCACTTGCACAAGTTTTTTGAGACAAGCTGTATTTAAAAAATGCTATGTTAAAAGAAATTTAATAATTAAGGGTATAACTTGTTATATAAATATAATTGTTAACAAAAAGACGTCATAACTGACTTTTCATTTGGTTTAAACTTACACCATTCGTGTATAGTTGCGATCAGATCACAATAATAAAAGGTAGACCTTCGGCCTACTACTTTTCTTGACTTCGTCTCGAGAATATAGTAGGCCACGGTCTCTAGATGCAGTTCACCTTGGGGAATATATGGTATGGTATGAGCTGCAGGTAACTCCACTCTTTAATACAACTACACTGTTCTGTACCTGTTTACTGTCCGCTTCCCGTATTTTATTAAAAACCAAAGAACTAAAAAGGGTTCCACAAAGGCCGATTCATGTTCTACGACATTTTTCTAAACCATGCTAATAGCAAAATACAAGAGAATAGCAAAGTCCAAACCAATTCTAGTCGTACATGATAAATATAATTTCGTTTATGACGCCAAGAACAACTTCAGATCCGCGTTAATTAGCTAGTACAAACTGTAATGTTTGTTTTTAAAGTTTACTATTTCAATCTCAATATCATTAGTATTTCAGATCGTTCTCAAGATACCTGCTTCCGGGTTAAACAAAAAATGTTAAAAGGCAAGACACATCCTTTAAGTAAAAATACGTCTGATCCCAATATCGTAAGAGATATTAGAATTTCCACATTTTATTGAAAAGTGGTACACCAGACCTGCTAACTAGTACAATGTTTTTAAAATAAATTTACAATAAAATATGGAAATACAATCGGCAGTACTATTAATGGATTTGAGATAATGGTCTATCAGGATTTTCATGTTATTATAGAATCGTTAGCGAGGAGAGGTTTAAATTGATTTTTAATTCAATTTTCTGTCTCCAAATGGGGTTTTATTGCGCAGAATGTGTTAACTACCTAACAATAAAAAAATATTAGGTGTCGGGCTTATAATTTGTTCGAAAATTGTAAGCATGAAAGCGTGCTTAAGGGATCTGGAATGAGCGTTTTGAGCGTTTCGACAGTATTTTTTATGGAACATGAGAGCACCTCAGACGTATCGAATTGCATTCTGAATACGAAGCATGTCTTTCTGATATCAAATAATTTTCATTTTTGAAAATCACGATATAATACAAATTTTATGACAAATTATAAAAATTTGATATCTTTCAAATTTTTGATATACAACAGTCCTCGAAGTAAATTTTATAAATCTAATGATATATTCTTAAAGTGTATGTAGCTGGGAGGAAAAGCCGACGATCGATTGAAAATTTTGACCTTTCATTTTTTTCCCAAAGAGACCTAATTTTTTTGGTGTTTTGGGAAAAAAAATCCATATCTTCAATACGAAAGGTCAAAATTTTCAATTGATCGTCGGCTTTTCATCCCACATACATACACGTTAAGTATAAATCATCAGATTTATAAAGTTTACTTCGAGTACTGTTAAATATCAAAAATATCAATTTTAATGATTTGCCATAACATGTGTATTACATTGCGAATTTCAAAAATCAAAATTATTTGATATCAGAATGACATTCTTCGTATTCAGAATGCAATTCGATATGTCTGATGTGCTCTAATGTCCCACAATAAATACTGTCCAAACGTTCATACCCCTTCCCTTAAGGTTAGCAACTATTTTAAACTGTTACGATTTGGTAGTCCACAGCATCTTGCGAATGGTAGTGAGCTTTGGGAAAAATTGCAGTGATCATTTCATAGCAAGTGTGTAGAAGAAATATGTTGTGAACAGGGCTAAAACAACAGCACTTTTGTGAAATGTACATAACTCATTAACAACAATAAATCAAGCAAGTTTTCAAAGTATATGATTTGTAGAATGAACTTTTGCAAAACATCAAAGTGTAATTTTGCAATAATATATTGATTTAGATAATGAAAATCAATATTTTGGTTGCTTCGACCAACAATACCGCGTCTACCTATAAGGCGAAGTGTTGATGTCTGGAGACATATTTTTCCAGTTTTAGCCAATTAACAAAACACTGCAGTGTACTTTTCAATGTACATCATAACCAAAAAATTTACTCTTTCCCCAAACTTTTGTCCAGTTTTTTCTTAATCTTGAGACTCCATTCCAGAAACGTTTTGTTAATTGTTTTGACATTGGCCTTATTTTGAGATATTGACCATATAAGACAACAAAATTTACTACAAAGAGAAAACAATTATGTAAGATACAAACTTGATACAAATGGAAAATATAAAAGCTAATTGTATGTGTACCAAAAATGAGGGTGTCGACAACAAATGCTGACCAAAATATGATAAGGACCATTGAGTACCAATAAAACATGAATCAAATTACGAGTCTCTTAGCGGATATTTTCCAAGGGGACGTTTTTAATGTACTGTTTGAAAACAGCAGTTTTATGTCATAAATATAACAATGGCTATTCTTTTCATTTAAACCATTGCCTTTACTTATTAGGTAAATTTAAATTTGGTTACTATTGTTCTTATAATCTTGTAGTTGTTATGTAGAACTCAGTAGTTATATTCGTGATTTTACCGTATAATTTAATATACACATGTTACACAAAATATTGCAACATCGCTGAAAGTTGAATATTGAGGCTTGTTTGAAATTAGTTTGCATTGCTCATTTTACTCCATAGATTGCCCGGTTCAACTTTAAAGTCATATCGTGAATTAAGTAAGAACCGAGGTCATGGAAATTATATGTTTATTATCGTGTAAGTTACACTTCATCACTCGTCGTAAAGTCTGCAAAGTAGAAATCACATTTCTCGAAAAAAATACTTTTACATTGGCACCAACTCAAGTGGAGCGTTAAGAGATCACGATCAATTTGCAAATTATGCGACCGGCTCAACGTAATTTTTCATTGCAAGTACTTAGCTCAGCAACATAAGATGCAAGTTAATAGAAACTAGAAGCCGTTCATCTCATTGAACCTGCTATGAGAAATGTACCCTTTACACGGTAGTGTGATTTTCACAGCTTTCTGTAAAATAAATAACCTACTTTGGCCATATCTCTTAATACCGCGCATATTGTATATTGTATTGCAGAAAGAAAAAAAGTGACAACATGATACAGGGGACGAGAGCGTTGCAGATAACTTGCAATAACGACCCCCTTACAAAGAACATACTTGAATATAAATTATATAACATCAGAAATGACAGTTACACTAGAGATATTCTGTGCCCAAGGTGAACAAGAAATATTGTACACGAAATTCTTTTGTACTATCCCAGGAAACACAAAACGTTTTCGACATCATTCGCAAAAGGTTATAAAAGGTTGTCAGAAAACGTTTAAATGTCGGGTTATATAAAGGGTATATTAAGAGTATAAAACGGTTTCATAACGTTAAAAAACATTTTTGATCATCTACTGCTCAGCAAACAAAAATGTTTTACAGAAAACGTTTAAATGTCGGGTTATATAAAGGGTATAAAAACGTTTTGATAACATTCCAAAAACATTCTTGAAAACTTGATACAAAACATTCTAAACAGAATGTTATTTTGGGGTTGATAAAATATTTTGCGAAAAATGTTTGCCCAAAATATTTGCAATAACGTTTTAAAAACGTTTTCATGACCTTTATATAACCCGACATTTAAATGTTATTAAAATGTTTTGAAAAAAACATTTTAAGAACATTTCTGTGTTTGCTGGGTTCAAATATTTTAACATAATGTTATTTAAGTATTGACAAAATATTTGGCAAAAATGTTTGCAAAACTAGTTTACAATAACATTTTTTGAAAACATTTAAAAATATTGTTGTAGTGTGTGTTTTCATACAAAACGTTTTAAAACGTTACCATGACCTTTATATAACCCGACATTTTAATGTTATTAAAACGTTTTTACCTAAACCAAAAAATATAACTTATTTAAAACGTTTTTAAAACGTTTTTGTGTTTGCTGGGATATTGATGTTCGATTGTTCAACAACACAGACGTCGTGATCGTACGCCCGTCGATCTATTCAAACCAGTCACCTGTATCGACGGCAGGTCGCGTATTTAGCCAGTTTTGAAGATTTTGCACGTTCGAAATTAACATGGAGACATCGTTGAAAACGCACAAAATAATTATTATTATCATCCTTTTTGTTTGTTAAGAAATCATTATAATAAAGCAACATAGAGGTGTGAAAATTTGACCTCATTCAAACGCGCGGGTCATTCGTACACATTGTCCAGTGATATGCATGTGAAATCAGCCGTACAAAAATTACATTGCGATGTGCCTTTCTGATACAAACGCACCTTGCATACGCACGGTCCACGTTGAAATTGACATTTTTACGGCGTGTCGACGAACACGTTCATGAACACGACTAATTTTCACCAAGAAAAAGTATCATTTTAAAAATAAAGTCATGATAATGCATGTATTGGTCCTTAATCTACAGAAATATTAGGTTTTTTGTAATAATAATATTCGGGAAGCGCTGAAAAACAATCAATTTTAAGGGACATGTTAGACCTGTTCTAAAATCAAATGAGGCTGAATTAACGTTATTATATAGATCGCCAATAAAAGTACCCCTCCAGAATTTACAGATTTTGGTCACAAACATTTGGCCACAAGAGGGCCGAATGCTGTATACAAAATCGTTGGTTGTCTATACAGCCAATACATGTATAAACGTGCGTATAAACGTGCGTTTAAACGCACGTTTAAACGCACATTCCAGCTGTCACGTATTGTACATCGCAATATCTCTATTGTGTCTATCAATAAGTGACTTTACTGCGAAAGATATATCTAACAATGCACACACAATATTATATCCGTTTGAACTCATTTACGAAATTAACAAAAGACAATACAACAGATGCTTAACGCCCAGAGAAACAAAATATATTTTTCAAAGATGAAAATTAATAAATGTGTATGCATTATTGCAATAGTTTCTCACCTATTTTTATATAGATTATTACTTTCACCGATATTAATAATATTGTAGAGAACGGTCACTTCAACCTACTTAGTCAGCCGTATATGGACGATACCAGCAACAAATTTGTTTATAGCTTCAGGATAAACAAGTTCGTAATTAGAATTCTGTAGCCGAAGCAAGGTTAACCTGTTGAGCACGAGAGTGTCCCTATAAGGACCAGATCCCTGGAAGTTACTACAGGGCAGGTTTAATTTGAATTCAAGGCAAGTGCATTATTGTGTCCAATCTCTTGAGCAACAATGGATCCGCATTTTTTATCCTATTACATTCACGACAAAGAATTTCTGCAATTTCTGCTATTTATTATAACAAAATAAGTTTGACAATCAATGTATCTACCTTTAATTAATTAATCCTGCAAGGGCATAGTACGCGAAACTGCGCGCGAGTGCCATTATACAATATTTAATTACACCGCGTAATTTTCTTACGGCTTTTCTGGTTGGCTATGTGTTCTAAGTGTGTATGAAATGGCGACTGATTAATTTTGAGACTGCAAATTTCCCCCTTTCTTTCCATTTGGTGTAGATCGATTAAATATTCAGTACTTGACCACAAGTGCTCTTCTTGTTGATTATAATGTTCTATTACAATGTTCTGGCTGGCTGATGTATATGGTCGAATCCAACCAAAAGTGTCCACGGGGTAAAAATAAAAGTCCGAAATAAAAATGTCTCCACAATTTTTTACTTTTGCCCATTGATTGATGACATATTGGCCTTATAGGAACCAAAAGTGCCATTACTAATCTTGAAAAATAAATCCAGGACGTGTGATAGTAAATGTGATATCAAAACCCAATGTTACCTACGAATACCACTAGGATGCTTTCACTATCGCAATACTAATCAACCTAAAACAAATGGAATATTCCCATTAACGCTTTTTTCGTGTAATGTAGACCACAGGGTGTCAGGAACATGCTAGCTCAACCAGAAAATATTTGTTTTTATTTTTATAACGCGATCAATATGATCTTTGTCAATTTATGCTAGTTTATTTTTGAAAATGAAGTTTAGGTCAGTTTCTGTATTTTATTTATCAAATGAGTATGAATCAATTTACACATTGTACAAGAACGAGTAGGATATATGTTTTCAAGAATATTAGGAATTATACGCGTACACCTAACGCTTTATACAATGAAAAGGTGAAGAAACCCGGGTATTCGTAGGTAACATGAGCGATTTAACAAAATCTATATTGAGTTTAGAGGTTTAAATTTTGCTATTATGGTAATGAATTAATAAAATGGTAGTTTTTAGATCTCTTTCAGATGGTACGTCCAAATGAATAAATGCTATTACCTTAGATCAAAAATTTTTGATGCTTTTAGCAAGATTTTGACCACTTCATTTTGATATACAAGTAGTTAATCAGCAATTTTACATAATAAATAATTGTTGAATGAATCCGTATATGGGTAATAATAGTGTCCTGGGGTACCGCTTAAAGTTTTTGACAATTGATTTCCATTGGTAGGGACACTTCATTACACATGTCATGTATTATGCTGTATTCGTAAGTAACATTTCAGTATTTGTAGGTAAGAATTAGACTTTTGGTGGATATCGCAATCAAAAGTTCATTTTATAAAGTATTATTTTCTTTATGTGCGTTTATTGATACTTAAGACCCTATCATGTATTAATAATGTCAGTTCACAGCGGTTGAAAGAGGATTGAAGTAAGAAACAAAGGCACTAAAGTGACTTTAATCGCTTTAAACCGTTATTGCAGACTTGTGAAGTCCATCTTGGAGTCAGTTACGTCTTGTGGCCTTTCGTTTGAGGGCAACTACAATTAGCTTTATACCAGGGTACATCACTGTGTTGTCTAGATCATGAGACAATGAGAACAGTCGTTTTTTCCATGGTATTCAGTTCAGTTCTCTCCATATGGAGAGATTTTATTTCTCAGTATATATAGGCCTTCGGCCTTACAATACAATAAAGTACAGTACAATATATTTACCCATCACCAGGGGGCAAAAGAGTTTGCCTGATTTTATGAGCATTAAAAATAAATTTTGACAATGAAATTATAGTTTGTTGATTTCTAGACTGAAATAGAGTAATAAAATAATTGAAATTTGGAATACACTCTGGCAATAAGCGATTTCTTTCATTAGCATAAGCAGGACATTTTAATACAAAATGATACAAATCTTCAATTTCACCTTAGCGAAAACGTCAAAAGTTACCTTCGAATAAATGAATTTGGACACAAATTACTCAGAAACCAGAAGGTCGGTAAACATTTAAAATGAAGCACACATGACAGTTGACAAATCCAAGTATTTATCTCCTTCTAATCTTCTTTGAATCTGATTTTTCTTTCAAATGAGCAGACCGTCGTCTATTTCAGTACACATTTTCAACAATTAAGCCGTATTCAGTTTTGCATGGTGGGCATGTATGTGAATTCGCAACTTTCATTGACATATGATTTGATAGCAAACATACAGGCCTTCGTTATGTACCAATATGGGCATTGGCATGAATGGCGGTGTTTCACAATACTGTCATGATGTCAAATTGTATTCGTAGGTAACATTCGGTTACCGAAATTTACCTACGAATACTTGTTTTATTGTTGACATCTCAGAAATATTTAAACGCAGGCTATTGAAACTTGGTAGAAATAAAGAGTGTATTACCCTGCACCTATTGCTTAACTATTGTTTACTATTCTCTCACTTTGTGGAAATGACACAGCTTTTAACATGTATTCGGAGGTAATGCATATTTTTTACCAAACCTACCGTTGTGCCATTTAGAATTTCTGGCAGCTAAACACAATAATAAAGATGTCCGAATGCAATGCATTTCAGTATTGGACATATCAAAGCTTGTATCAATTGCGCATTTATTAGTGATTTCCATTTTAAAAGATTTATCTAGTGCTATGAAAAATTGTATTCGTAGGTAATGTAAAAAAATACCACTCAAAAATTATCACAAAAATTCATAATTATGTACAAATATGTGAAAAATTGAACAGGCAATCTTTGAATACACACCTTTCAGGAAATCAATTTATATTCAATCCAATGACTTCTTTTCATAACTGATTTAGATGTTTTTAAAAATACCTTAAGAAATATTTTGAAAAAATGGGTAAAAATAGCATGTTTTGGGGTCTCTGTGTCTAAATTTTTTCACAGAAGGGGGTCTTATTATATATGGCGCGAAGCGTATGATCAAGCCGAATAAACACAATATAAAAACGAATGCCAATTGATTAATACTTTTAAGTTATGGCCCTGAACATGCCGTGTACACTTTTGGTTGGATTCGACCATATATCCTAGTTTGTTTATCCTGCGAAAATCACTGTGCATCGAAGTTCATTGTATACTTGCATTTATATATCCTTTGTGTATAAAATACTCGCACAGAAATGGTGATGCTTTCTCCAAATACTCAACTCCTCGCACAGATGACAATCTCCAAAATGATGCTTCTTTCACCAATCACTCTCTTGCTCCATCAAAGGCTTCTTTCAGGACTGATCCACTTTATTGATAGACGTGTTGTTTTATAAACCAGACTACAGCAAGTCGACAGAAGAATGTTAATCCTTTGAGGAGGAGAGCCTACAAATTCACTACATATTCTGTAAAGAGCAAACTATATTACTTTCAATTTTTATACTCACACAACCCACAATCTATCAATAGACCATTCTGTCACATTCACTTATTTTAGCAATGAGGTTTTCCAAAATAACATTAGGCAATGCACGGCATGATTAACTCCAAGGATTTCCCTTTATCTCATACCTCTCATGACATAGCTTTAAATCGCAAACAAACTTTTAATTAAATTATATTATTCATGGCACATCACACTGAAGACGTCCCTGTCCATTACCTTTGTAATAGGGTTCGAGGAGAAAAAAGGTTGTTGCCATCTTAACTTTCTATTTATGATGTGCCATACTGAAACTAACGGAACAATACCTAAAAGTATCTCATAAATACATTGGAATAGATGGACATACACTTCAATGCTGTCAATCTTATCTCACGCGGCTCTGTCCTCGGACCACAATGGTTTACAATCTAGACTTACCCAGTTCGTCACATTGAGCAAAAATATAACATGTGTTATCATGTTTATGCTGAAGATAGTCAACTGTATCTCACATTTAAACCCTCACCACAAGCTGCCGATAAGAATATAAAACGTATTGAACATTGTATTACTGAAATTCGCCTCTGGATGAAACATAACTTTCTTAAATTAAATGATGATAAGAATTTATGTCATCTTGATCACGCCAACAACTCCCCCGAAGTCTTCGTCTTCACAGGCTCGCAACCTTGGATTTACTTTTGATTCTACTATGTCAATTAAACCTCATGCCTCGAATGTCATTCGTTCTGCATCTTTTCACATTCGTAACACTGGAAGAATCCGGTGATATCTTACTCGTCATGCGACTGAGCAAATAGTAATTTCATTGATAACATCTCGCGTATATTTAATTTCAAAATCACTTCTTTATGAACCAAATTAAGGGGGTACTACACCCCTGGCCAATTTTGTGCCTATTTTTGAATTTTTCTCAAAAATTATAGCGCATTGGTGACAAGTAAGATATGTATACTATAGGGGCAAGGACTACAACTACTGCACTGAAAATTCAGCAACTCAAGGCAAGTAGTTATTGATTTATTGATCAAATATTGGTTTTCCCTCATTTTTGACTGTAACTCCACAACTTTTGTCTGTGCTGAAATAAAATTTTCAGTGCAGTAGTTGTAGTCCTTGCCCCTATAATATACATATCTTACTTGTCACCAATGCGCTATAATTTTTGAAAAAAAAGCCAAAATAGGCACAAAATTAGGCAGGGGTGTAGTACCCCCTTAAAAAAATATATACATGGGGTGACAGATCTTTTTGCAGTTCCAGCACCGCGTTTATGAAATTCCCTTTTGAGCACATCAAACCCGCCAAACTGTTGATAGTTAAAAAGGCATTTAAAACACATTTAAGGTGTACTGCCTATAAAGATATATAATTGACTTTGTGTTTGAATTCTTGCTATTCACATTAGGCCCTAAATATATGTTTGCCATAAACTGTGTATTATATCGCGAATTTCAAAAAATCCAAATTATTTTATATCAGAGGGACATTCTTCGTATTCGATATGTCTGATGTGCTGTCATGTCCAACAAAAAATACTGTCCAAACGTGGCTACCAGAGCCCTTAACTTAAGTTGTGGCACTAGGAAAATTCAAGACAGTGTCAGTTATGGGTTACAGGTCGATAGTCTGAAGGTCATTAGACCCTGTAGTTATATACCCTAATCCTTACCCTGACACCAACCCTAAACTTCACCCTAACCTATATCCTAACCTTTATTCCTAACCTTTATTCCTAACCCTAAACCTAGCCCTATAAACCTAAACTTTACCTAACCATAACTATCTGAATCCTAACTCTAACCCTAACCCTAGCCTAGCCCTATCCCCAACACTTACCCAGAATTGTTGCTATATTACGCGGAAAATTAAATGGTAGAAGACTTTAGTTTTTACGATAACGACCATAAATGCAACGTTAAAATTCATCCTAAAGAATACGAAAACTCCAGACAAAGTGATATATTTTTAAAACATGATATTGCGAAACTTCTCTTTCCCTCCCTCCCTCCTTCCCTGCCTCCTCCCTCCTCATTCTCTCTCTCTCTCTCTCTCTCTCTCTCTCTCCCCTCTCTCACTCTCTCTCTCTCCCCTCTCTCTCTCTCTCTCTCTCTCTCTCTCTCTCTCTCTCTCTCTCATTTTCGTTAGTGCTCTCGTAACCCACCTTTCAACAGCCTATTTCGCCCTCTCCTCCCTCCCATCTCGGTTGATCTTGCTCTTTTCATGACTATTCCTATGTTTCACTGTACCCGTCTCTTTGTGTTGTGTATTTCTCTATCCCAACCAGCACCACGATGTTTTTACAAATGCCTCTTGTCTTAATTTTATCATTATGAAGTAAAAATACATTAAAACGGTATGCTACTTAACAATATCTCCACGTAAGGTGAATGTCCACAGAAGCGTATGAAAATCATTATTTCATGTTTGTTTTACTAGCCCTTAAACCCAATTCGTGACACTCTAAACCCACATAGAAGCAATCATTTGTAAGGTACTTACACTTGACATATTTTTGAAGTTTTATTATGCAGCATCAAATTTGTGTTCAAACATAACACAGATCGAAGTTAAAAGTAGTGTTTTCAGGTACTTCAAGCCCTAAACCTGATTTTGGGCTAAATATGAAAGATAATCATTATTCTAATCTACTCAAGTTTAAACTCAATAAGAGCAAGAGTAAGAGCAAAATAAACTTCGCTTGCCTCTTAGTGAAACTAATTTGTTACTTTTTAAAGAAATATTTGTTGACATTTTTTCTCAAAATTTAATATTCATCATCTTGCCTAGTAAATATTATCATCAAGTTGATTATGTACATAACAATGTGCTGTCACAATTATGTTGACTCAATCGCTGCAAACAAGATCAGGCTCTATTGAAATTACAAGAACAACACTAATCCCTTCATTTTGAATGAATATCGCAATAATAATGAACAGTTCTAAATATTTATGACAACATACAGGGTGTCTCTAAAATACCTTTTCTTTGGGAAAGAACTAATATAGCCACAATTTTTTTTTTTAATTTTGAAAATTATTATTGTTCGTTACAGCTGCGACCAGTATCATTCAGACAGATTTTTCTTACAGAAAAAGCATAAATATTTATAAAAAAGATTATACCCCTTTGTAAAACAGAGATTTAAGGAATCTGATAGCAACGTTTGCACATTATTTTTTGTGTGACCTGAGAACACATCAGAAATATCGAATTGCATTCTGAATACGAAGAATGTCCTTCTGATATCAAATAATTTTGATTTTTGAAATTCGCGATATAATACAATTTTTATGGCAAATTATTCAAATTTGATCTTTTTGATGTTTAACAGTCCTCGAACTAAACTTTATAAATCTAATGATTTGTATACTTGTAAAGTATACTTGTTATAATACGCCCCCACTATTTTTAGTGGTTGAGCACTCTCGACTACTTTTGGAGTAGAGACTGTTCTGGTTGGCTCGGTTCGTCATTTTTTCGACACCACAGAATGTATATACTTGTATAAACATTCCTGTAAATTTGAAATCATGACAAATTATCCGTCTGATGATCGGTTTACCCAATGATCGTAAGTGAGGGTATTCCGTGAAACTTTAAGTAACGGTTGCCTTGCCAGAGGTCTATACTTTGAATTTGTTTCTATAGCGCACCTGTAATGGGTTTGAGCACTCTAAATTCCAAAGTTAGTCACCTGTAAAGTATACTTGTTATAAATCTAATGATATGTACTTATAAGTGTATGTAGCTGGGATGAAAAGCTGACCATCAATTGAAAATATTGACTTTTCATATTTTTCCCAAAAAGACCTCAATTTTCTAAGTATTTTTGGGAAAAATCTATATCTTTCGGCAATTTTTCTACGGGATCTTCAAAAAGATTATGAGGTATTTCAATGTGGTTTTCTGTTTTCAATGTGATTTTAATATTGTCTTATTTTTAAATAAACATTTTCTAGTAAAGTGGTTTTCTGGGCAAATATGTTTGTTTCCAAAAGGTATTAAATCCATTTGTGTCCGAAAGAAATATAAATAAAATACAATGAAACAAAATGAATACTGTTTCTGTGATAAACACCTATTCGAATCATCTTAACATCCTTATAAAATGCACACATTTGCCGGTTTGTTAAAGAATCTCTTAATTAGAAAACCACTGATAGCTAGAAATATGATTTTGATAACCATTTTTGTAGCTGAAAAAAAGGAGCTTTTAATTTCAAAAACACCGCCATGAAAATTCATGACAATGTTGAGAGCGCCAGTAACTACTCGTGCATAATTGAAACACAGATAGTATTAACTTGCTGCATATCAATTATGAAAGTAAACTGCACAAAAAGTAACGCAGCTGTTAAAAATACGCCTATAGCGTCAGAACTAATAGTTGTGTTCACAATATTTCATCAGTGCAAGAAGGGTGATATATTTACGCGCATTTTGATACACCATTTGTCCAATTTCGTTTTGATATTAACAATACAGCAGTGTTTTTAAAGAAGAATCCCCGAATTTAAAAGTTGCAGCTATATATTTGAATTGATTTGAAGTCAGCACGAAAGATAATGGAGGGTTTTACGTGCCACAGTGCTTGCGTAATAACCATTGATCGCTGTAAACTGCAACTTTTAAATTCGGATATGTTTCTTTAAAAGTACTACTGTGTTCTTAATATTGAACGCTATTGACAAATGGGGTATCAAAATTCGCGTAAATAAATCATCCTTCTTTCTATGTAGAAATATTGTGGAAACAATTGAAGGGGTGGGTGTAATATAGTCCTAACCCTCACCCTTTTTATGGTGCACTTGTTACTGGTTTCGAATCAATTGCAGTTAAAACATATAGATTGGACAACTACTTAATCCATTTTATAAACAGTAATCATTATATTGTACTTATTAAAATAATGTGTAATTTTTGCACCAATATGAACTTATTGGCATGAGTACAGCTGTTTTATGTTCCCTGTTTTTCTTCAAAAAAGAAATGTGGGTTAGCACTATATTGCCACCGACTTTAAACCTGGGGTCCTAGATTATCTATGAACAACACAATTTTGATCTGGAATCATTGAGAACGTGTTTCTTACATCAACAACGACTAAATTCGATATTTATTCAAAGAAATATCCATCTCATAAGTAGTTTTAGAAACTAGTGTGCAAAAAGTCCCAAACCATACATTTTCAAGTGACCGGTTTGTGTGTAAAATTTGTACGAATGATTTCAACAAAACAGTTAGTCTGTTGAAGAACTCCTATACTGTATGCTTGTTTACTTTACTTACGGAAATTCTTATGTACTTGGTCAAAAAACAACTTATCGCGAAACCAGTAACATGTGTTTTAGGTGGGTTAGGACTTTATTACACCCACCTCCTTCAATTATTAGTTCTGAAGCTATAGGCGTATTTATAACAGCTGCGTTACTTTTTGTGCAGACGTTAGAAGAGGATGTAGCGGAAAAACTTCATTTGTAAGGAGCTAATTTTGATTTTTTTTAAACTTGTTGACATCACCATGAATATTCTTGACACTGTTGGGAGCATCAGAACTACTTATGCATATTTGAAACACAGATGATAGTAACTGGCTGCATAACAATTTTGTGTATGAAAGTCGTAGACGATGCTTTGTAGCGGGAAAACTTCCATGTAAGGAGCTAATTTTTGAACTTGTTGACGTCGCCTTGAATATTCATAACACTTCTCTGTTGGGATCATCAGCAACTACTCGTGTGTAATTGAAACACAGATAGCACAAACTGGTTGCATAACAATTTTGTGTAAACATACTGCAGTTACCGTCCATTTTCCTATACATAATACACAGTACTCTCACCATTGACGCGTGACCTCTACAAACAGTGCATGTTATATGTATATGGGCATTGCCTAGTTAACGTCACTGTGTGAAAAATAACCGGCCAATATTTAAAGTACTCTCTGAAATTCTAGAAAATATAGTTTTGTAACATGTCCTAAATTTTAAGCTAATTTAGGTTTGGAAATATTCACACTTTGGTGTTTTAGTGTATGTTTTTAATTAATTGGGCATTGCCTAGTTGACGTCACTGTGTAAAAAATAACCGGCCAATATTTAAAGTTCTCTCTGAAATTCTAGAAAATATAGTTTTGTAACATGTCCTAAATTTTTAGCTAATTTAGGTGTTTGGAAATATTCGCACTTTGGTGTTCAGGAAGGATATGTAAACGACAGATAACACCAAAAAATATGAAGAAATTATTTCCAAACCGTGTTATGTCTGCAACCATTATGTTTCTCATTTTCAAGAATGCTGGTTAACAATATGCAGACTATATTGTCTCATTTCGTAAACAAAGGCCCACACAGTATTTTTACCATGCGTTTGCTTTATAATCGTTCAATACCAGCTCATTGCTCATTGCACAGGTAAAACAGAAACATGTGTAGTGTGTATTTAACCAGAGAAGATCTGCTTTAACATAGTTGAGCTGTTTTCAATGAGTGTTATCTTGGTTTAATAGCTTTTAATGGGGTTTAAATCCTGCAAAGGTCGTGGTGAATTCTACTGTAGACATGGCTGCATCATGAGTCGTACACCTCGCCTCGTTGGTATCGTATTTGGTTAGTTATAATTATTTTAGATTATAAATTTTCTTTAAAAACTGGTATGCATTTTAAACCGCGGCAAGTAATTTTCCGCGGCAAGACTTTATTTATGACTTTTTTTTGCTTAAATTAAAAAAAAGATCCTAAAACCTTTGAGTTTGAACCCTCTGCATACCAAGCCTTTTTTAGCAACGCGTCTTGCAAGGTTTTGATTTAATACCACCCATATGATTTATATAAATATAGTGTTATATGTATGCTTTTTTTGATACCATTGCTGTGGGTCTCCAAATTTCCGTAATAACACAATAGCTAAAAACCTCGTATGACCTAACGAACCTTCAAAATGACCAATTTTCCATATTTATGCTTACAATGTAACTAAAAAAATTGACTTAGCTGCCAAAAATTGTTTAAATCAGATTTTCATCGAGTTTTTACCTTCTATAGAAGGAAACTATTATTTTAACATACACATCGAGTTTCAAGCACACACTAGAACAGCTTGTGAAATCTCAGTATAGGTAGGCACCCCTTACTCTTCGAGTTTAATAGCATATACTCTGCCCTTGGGTAAGGTGGGATTGTCAATTTGATATCGTTGAAATGAGCGCAATGAATGTTCATACAATTACATAGAGGCGTTTGGGCGCTTTCTTCAGTAAAAGTGGGCAAACCGTTAAGGGGGGTTACCACCTTGATACAACGATGGTTAAAGTAACGTATTTCAGATTAAAATTTCAATCCATAATTTGATTGATTAGATTGATTCCTTTGGGATATATTTCAAATCTGTTGATATAAGATTGTGGTTTAAGGATCCGCAGGGGCTGTGCCAAATCGGGGAACTCATGTGTTGATTTATATTATTATACAACCAAGCTACCGACTTATCTGTGAATGTGTACAGTTCATGTTTGCTAGCAATAATATATGGGGTGGAAAATCATGGGTAAATGGGATTGGTATAGGAAATAAGGTGTTGGTATAAACGCAATACTCATAAAATAAGAAATATAATGACTTCAATCAAATTCATGACTGATAACAACCAATCTGAAATCTTGGTACTCAAATAGAAGACGTATATTTTTTTTAAATAAACAAATATGTTCATTTGACGTATCAAAAAAATATATCTTTGGGGTAAATAGGTTAATGCAATAGATGAGATTTGACGCACCATGCTGTGTCTATCTTATTGATATTGTCACAAATCATATTTATTTCTACCGTACTTGGTAGTACTTTCGCCCTTGTGCCCTCGTATGTAAACACGCGGTATCTGCGGTTACGGTTCGCTATCTCTAAGGACCGCTATCTCTAAGGTTCGCTATCTCTAAGGTTCGTTATCACTAATTACGAAAAAGGTCCACTATACCTAAGGTTCGATATCACTAATTTTGAAAAAGGTTCGATATTTCTAAGGTTCGATATCACTAATTTTAAATAAGGTTCGCTATCTCTAATTTTAAATAAGGTCCGCTATCACTAATTTCAAATGAGGTTCGCTATAGCGGTCCTTATTTAAAATTAGAGATAGCGGACCTTATTTTTTTTTTTTTTTTTTTTCCCAGTGTTTTATTCCCTGTACTTGGGACTGGTGGGGGTAAAAGTACATCAAGATGAACCACCAGACCCCTGCTCTTAGATTACTTCACTTCAATATAATAGGAGAATCACTTTATAACACTTCATACAGTAGAATAAGACTTTAAGGTTTTTTCACAATTAATTGACAACTTATTTTATAAACGTATATGATCATTGCATCTTCCAAATGATTTTAGCTAAGAAAAGTGCAGGGTCTTATGGTCTTTCACCTTCTTCCCTAAAATCAAAAAGGATACCTTGTTACACTGTCATTTTTATAGCGTATGATAATCTATTTACATGTTTTACTTGATAGTTTGTATATCCATACAATATATTTTCAATGTTTCACTTTTAATTTATTTATTTTGTTGGTAGATAGATTTTTCATTGTACATGTAGTATTTAAAGCTTTTAACATAGAATAGCATAATCATGATAACATTACCATTTTTTTTTATTGATACACATCTGTTACCTCTGACTATCATGTCTACGAGTATGATTTTCTTTTTATTTTATTCCAGGGGTATCAGTAACCTTATGAACCTGATGAACCTTATTTGAAATTAGAGATAGCGGACCTTATTTAAAATTAGAGATGGTGGACCTTATTTAAGATTAGTGATAACGAACCTTAGGTATAGCGAACCTTAATCGAAATTAGTGATATCGAACCTTAGAGATAGCGAACCTTGATTAATTAGGGATAGCGAACCTTAAACAAAATTAGTGATAGCGAACCTTAGGTATAGCGGACCTTTATTGCAATTAGTGATAGCGAACCTTAGAGATAGCAAACCTTCAATAAATTAGTGAGAGCGGACCTTATTCAAAATTAGTGATAGCGAACCTTATTTTAAATTAGTGATACCGAACCTTATTTAAAATTAGTGATATCGAACCTTAGAACTAGCGAACCTTATTCTAAATTAGTGATATCGAACCTTAGAAGTAGCGGACCTTTTTTAGGTATAGCGAACCCTTTTCTCTATTAGAGATAGCGGGATTCTGATCTCCATAGACTTTACACGTTAGTGATAGCGAACCTTAGAGATAGCGAACCTTAGAGATAGCGGACCTTAGAGATAGCGGGATGTCACCGTATCTGCAAGTTAACAACATAGTAGATACTACATATGAGCCAGACAGTTTACAAAGAACGAGCAATATTCGCTGGAAATTATTATTTTTTATTTGGGAGGATAAATTTGCCGACATCCACTTCATTTGAGGAAAAAGTTCATTGAACGGACAGTATGTAAACATGGTAAATAGCAATGTCAAGGAATATGCTTTATGTGACTCTCAAAATAAATCTCATCAGACAAAAAACGAAGATGAAAGATCTTGAAAATAAAGAAGATTGAATAATAGTACATCCGGGATGAACAGATCACCTTGGAGAGAAGCAATATAACAAAGATAGACAAACAAAAAAGTAAGGGTCAGGAGAAGGAAAACATGGTGAATAAAACGCAAATTGAGTTGTGATGAAATTGATTGCGTACAGAGGCACTACAAACAATTTTTGATTAGAAAATATGCAGGCATGTGAAAATTGGGGATATGGCTATATTGGATTGGGAGAATAGTGATGGTAGATCTGCGCCGCTTAGATAAAATTAAAAGACCAAAACATCATTTGCCCTTCATTTGCCCTTCAATAGGACTTGATATGACAACATCCACGGCATTAACCTATTATCCTACCCAAATTACACTGACAGTGTATTTTTATCCTGTTTTCATTTAAGTGAAAGGCCTTTCCCATAAATCAAAGTAAGTTACCTGGTAGAACTAACAACACAAAGGCACAAAGGACAATCACTATGTTGTCTGTTGTGTACTACATGGGTTAAAAAGAAGGTCAGGGATGTGTTCAAAAATGATCAATACCAGTGGCGTACCGTGGCTGCCCCTTCCCGGGGGGGCTGAAGAAAAGCCAATTTTGCCGCCCCTTCCTCAACAGCCCGAAAAGGTTTTATAGGCGCTACCGCCCCAAAATCAACACATTTTGATGTATAGTACAATTTTTTCACATTTTCCGCCCTTTTTTCTTTACTAATTCTTTTTGCCGCCCCTTCTTCTTCCCGCCGCCCCTTCGATTTTGGCCGCCCCCTGCTTTGACCCCGGGGGGCTGGCGCCCCCAAAGCCCCCCCAAATACGCGCATGAATACAAAGTGGAAATGTTAGTCAACTTGCTTCAACATTAAAATTTCTTGGATCTTTCACGAATTCTGTGATGATTTAACTATTCACTATGTTTTGTCATTTGAACATTATTGCATGTGAGATGGGACATTCCCTTCACGCAATCCAGAAGGACGAGATCATTCTAGGAATACAATAACAACATCAATCAAGTCTATTTGATTGGTGGATCTTCAGATATCAGAATCTTAGTAAATGCCATCATACGGAAAACCCACGGGTATTTGTATACTGAATGTACGAATGTGCTTGAATCTTAGAACAGATTTCCCAAATGGGGATTCATTATAAAATTGAATGACAGCAGCAATTCTGGGCAGAATGTACCAAACGTTTTATTGCGTGTATATAATTGCAGCTAGGTGCTCTCAAGAAGAGAGAGCGCTTGGGCAGATAAATGTGCTACGTAGCCAAAGTGCTACTAAATCGCTCAAAGGAAATTGAGATTATGGATTACGTCAAAGTGCACATTTTCCCAAAAAAGGTGATTTATATTGGTCTTCTTTCGTCATGTCAGTGATGTTGAAGTCCGACATGTCTATCAATGTAACTGCAACATAGCGTAAACTGTTCCCAGAAGAAATGAGTGTTTGGTGCAAGTAACACCGTGTACGTGTACGTGTACGCAAAGGATGTGCCAGTTGTCTCCAAATCTACCATGGACTACTTGATTTCATAGGCCATGGATAATACTTCAGAGAGTCGTCTGCAACTCCAAGAGTAAACAACAATAAGACCAAGACAGCCGGATAAGTAGAATATCTGACGAATTTAGTGATTTTCTAGACTTGTGATCATGGTGATTTATGTAACAGCATAGTTCAACCATACCGTATTTTTAAATAAATAATTCATTTGTATTGTAATTTATATACCAGTGTGTATATATAGTTGTGTATCTTTGCGTGAACTCGAAAGAGTGTTTTCAACCTTCAGGCTTTCTGGATGGAAATAGACGTACGTAAGCAAATACCTACCAGAAGTCTCTAGTCTCTAGAAGTACGTACAAATTACACTATACAGACCATTTACATCTTAGACTGATTTTCAATAGCAAATAAAATATCAAAACACTAAAAATTGATTTCGAGCGAATCAGACATTAAAATCCGCTCATAAATACCCGATAATAATATTATTAACGGTCTGTAAAATTCAGGCAGGCAGGTTTAATAGTAATTAAGACGCCTCGTTACTAACGTCTCACGATATAAGGCATTTTTTACAAGACACACTCACTTTCATCTCTCCGTGACTTTGATACAAAAAGGCGTGGTCGTACATGTGAGTGACAGGCGATGAGAAAGAAGCTTGTTTCATTACATTCGCACTCTCAGTAACTCGGTTGTGCTATCTTCTGTGTCCGCCGCGCTATTCTACGTCTACGGTTAGTGAATATACCACACTCGTAACTAATATACGTTTACAAGATTCAAACAGTATTTTATACCTACAGCACGGGTGGAACCTTTTTACGACGGGCATCGCTATCTGTGTGGCATGTTAAGTTTTCATCGGAGTACTCGAATGGACTTTTTGTAAATCATCGTTCGAAGCTTTCTAGTCGACCCGCTTGTCTGCATTTGACACAGTGTTTATTTACTTGGAGACGGAAAAAGATCTGAAATCACGCTATTTGAGTTTTCAAGTGTTTCCTGATATCCACTTTACAAAGGTAAGAAAACACGTTGGAAATAAATAAATTTTGATTCTCATCGAGAAGCTAAATTTTGATTCAAAAATTATTTTAAATTGCTGTTGTCCAAAATGTTATTGAGACTACTGTTGTTGAAAATTGATCACCTTATGTCTTATTTTACTAATCACTCGGAAATAAAAAACAAAAAAGTTCAACTGAGCCACATGGCTTAATTACAAATCGTGATATGTTAACAAGCGCTGAAGCATTCAATCAGAAAGTTTTTGTTAATGATGTTCACGAACAACATATTTCTCAAACATGATGTATCAATCAATTGCAAGACTAATAGTGCTATTATTTCAGTCAACAAAACATTCCCTGTGGCTATTACTTCATACTACATGAGCCATTAGTATGTTGACAAAATGTAATGTTTTAATGTGGCGCGTTTTTTTGTACAATATAAAGTGTAACGTGATCTTGAACGCATTTCGTAATACGTCTTAAAACGGGGCTTGATCTCCATATTGTTTTAAATTTGGTAATGGTTGGCATCTGAAAGCCATATCACATTAAACGGCAATAATTTTAAAACCATTAGGTAATCCAATTTGCTCTGCTTGATAAGTTGAAATTTTAAAAGTATTAGCATCCATATCAAAACATTGTAAATGTATTTTGCCGCATAGAGGCAATATCTCTCATAATATAGCGACTTTTAGCGCAAGTTCCTTTCATGTGTGTAACATGTGAATGGCTTGCTAAGTGTACATTAAACTGGATATTATTGGAAGTAAAGCAAACATAGCAAAACTAATTAGTTCCTGCGGGCATTTTTAAAAAACGCTTTCAACACTATCAAACTTTCTTTTTTGATTTTTTTATATCTCCATAATTAAAACGTGATTTATACCAATTAGTGAGATGACATTTTTTCAACAGAACAAAAACACCTTTCGAAAATGAAACATAAAATTGATAAATTATATAATAATTTATAATTGTTGCTCAATGGCATTAAAGTTTAATTAACACACTGGATTATTCTGTTAACATTAAGTATGGTGACTGACATAATTGAAAATACAGCTTTTAAGGCGACGTGCTTCAAGTTGAAAGAGCTGGGTTTTTTTTTCAGTATTATCGGATTTATATTATTATAGTTTCACTACTAAATGCGTGATTAAACTCAGTGTCATTGAAAACTGCGAACTGAGTTTAGTTTGTCAAAAAATCACAAAACCACAAGGAATTGGCAAGATTTTGAGGCAGGTGGAAAAAACATGGTTGGTTTTAACCGAGTTTTTCCCCTTTGGCAAAAACATCTTGTTGTCAGATTTGTCGACAAAAACAGCAAATACTAAATGAATGTTTAACTTTTTCATATCAAAACAAACTTATAATTAAACACATTTAGAAATAAAGACATGGATTTACATTGTTCACCAGAGATGTGAATCATATCAAATTGTTTATATGAGTTGGTGAAGGCATAAATAATATGTTGAATGATTCATTATAAGTTGTTCTCTACTGTTGGCGAACTCTCTGCGTTATTTCATCAGGTTTAAATGACTATATACCAGTTTTATCTAGTTTTTGCCAGTTTGGCAGGTTTAAACCGGAAAAATAGGGGATAAAACCGAGCCGTGAAAACCACTTTATTAACTACGTATATTTACCTTGAAAATAATTCAAATTAAACTCGAGAAAATATTTTGTCCCTTATTAAAAAAAAAAACACAATTTTCATACGTTTATTACTTTTTATTCAAGCAATTGCTGCCTTTGCTGTATTTAGAGTCATACAAAAGAAACCCCACATCATGGTTATATACGTACGTTTCGCCCTTGCTTTGAAACGCAATTTAAAATTGAAATTATGATAAATAGAACCTTCAAACAGGTTGAGGTAATAACATAATTCATGGGTAATATCACGAAACCATAGACGTTACCATGTAACAGTTCACAAAGCAATATCAAATTTAATTGAAGATTGACATAATTAAAATTGGAACTGTGGTGGATAATTATTTATATGGTATGTGTGGTTAGATGTGTAGATGGGCTAAGCAGGTTAATCATTTGGAAGAAATTAATGAATCCCTTATTTTTCAATTTCGATGATTGTCATCATTTTATTTTGTTTGGGAGACTATTTGGAAATCGTGCCCCAAAGGGGCTAGCTTATAGCTCTAAACTGGAAGATTTTAAGTAATATTTATCCAACAAATATTCTTTTAGCAACTAGTAGTAAGAGTGAAATATTAGTATATGTAATGTTGTAGACTATTTGGAATACTTCATTAACCATGTTAACTGAAAAACTATTGCAAAATTATGGGTTGAAATAACCACAGTAATTTTAAAGCAAAAAAAAAAAAAACATCAATCTTTCTGTAACAGACATCTCGCTTGGTGTTTATAAAGAAAGTGAGAACCAGTTTATTAACAAACTTCTTATAATTGGTAAGCTATGTATCAGTAAATATAAATATGGAAAGTATCCTAATCTGTTGGTTTTATTTCAAAAGATTGCATTTAAGAAAGTTGGCGTAAAAAGTTATACATAGATTGCATTTAATGGTGATACTGTATAAATTGTAAGGGGAGATGGAAGGGTAATAATATTTTATGAAAGACAAAAACCTTGATGATAATCACTCTAAACCTTTAGAGTGGTCAAAGCATCGATTATAGCGTACTGATATTATAAACGTTTTGGTTTTGGAAGATTGGTTCAGTTTGAGTTGTTGTGCTGGAAATGCAGTTAATGTAGTGTGGGTGTTCCCATGTATTATTTTGCTGAAGCGTGTGGGAGTTTTAGTTTTTGTAGACATTCTGCGTTTGGTAAAAACTAATTAGTATACACATTGTTGCACCATTCTGCACCATGAACTACCTTCATCATACGATTGCTGTGGCTGTGTCTTCTATAATCGATCAACTACCGCACCGCATACCAATCAGTTATAAAGAAACGTATCCATTCTTTCACAACTTGTTTTTCTAAGTAATTGAATTAGTATGGCAAGCAAACAGAAATATTACTATATCGTATAAAATTTTAAAACGCATTTTTAAAAACCGATAATCACATATGTGGTGTATGGGTGTGTGTATAAAATTATCTGACTTGGTGTTTGATATTAGATTAAGCAAGTTTAGTAATATATTGTTTTCCTCTGAAATGTCACAACCAAATCAGCCATCTACATTCTAACGTAGCTGCGAAATACACACTTAACTAAATGAAACCCTATTTATTTCTTTTCAATTTATATTTTTAGAACATTTCTATTTATGTCATATCATTCACCTGTTCTAAGACACCTTAATTGTATACGAGAATACTTAGCAATTGACTTATATGTCATTTCATCTCCCTCTTTGGTGAATTACAAGAGGTCCCATGAAAGCAATCCAATATTAATGTTACCAGGTTGTATGCTACTAATTGTGAGGAAGGCGATAGGGGTTTAAATGAAACTGTAACTTGAACCATTTATACACATTACTAACCAATGTGAGCTGCCGACCAGCACGTAGGTATCTAAAGCTAAACTATAGGAAGTCACAGGTAAATGTAACTACATTGATACATATCAAGTTCCCTTTACTTGAAAAAGGAAAACCTTCAAGGATGCTCGAGCTATGCAAGTGTTTCACAAAAGAGCTACAATATTTTGAACTTGAATAATAATTTTTACTTCCACATTTGCTTGATTATATGTTTAAAGCACTATGACAATATAGCTTGATTTCATTCACTGTTCAAATACTAGTTTTAAAAACAAATATAGCAAGATAATTTCAGACAATTCCAAACAACTCCACAAGATTTAAGAGATTTAGATTAATTTAAAAATTAGTATTCAAATGGTTAATGGAAAACAAATTAACCTAAATTTGATGAAGACTTAACAAGTTGTAGTAATACATGGCAAAGCTATCAGTTCAACAGCATATTACTTTGTGAATTGCTTTAAATTCATCCAAAATGTCACAACCGAAGCAGCCATCTAAATCCCAAAGGAAGCACAAAACACACACTTAACTAAATTAAACCAGATTTATTTTTTTAGTTCATTTGTATGTCATATCATGCATTTGTTCTAAAAAACTTTATTGTATACAAGAACACGTAGCAATTGATTATGTTATTTCATCCCCACTTTAGATAAATTACAAGAAGTCCCATGGAAGTAATCCATACCAATATTAATATTATACTACTAATTGTGTAGAAGGAGATAGGGGGGTTTAAATCAATGTGTAACTTGAACTATATACACATTATGAAGCTATCAACCAACACGTAGGGATCTAGAGCTAAACCAAAGGAGTGCTTGGTAATATAGTGAGCATAGTTTTACATATCAGGTTCTCTTTACTTGAAATAGAAACCCTTCAAGGATACTGGAGTTAAAGAAGGGCTTCCTTGCGGTTGAGGTATAATGTGTTTGGTTGCGTTTTGGTTTTTAGGGTTTTTGTTTTCACTTTAATTTTTGTTTCATGCAAAAGAATGTAACCATTATGATAAATTAAATATGGTTACGATCTCATCGACTGCTCTCAGAGGCAGCCAGTGTCGAACTTCTTGGTCTCACCCTCAGCAGAATCTTAGAATCCTGTTATCACCAAGATGGCAAAGACAGCCGCCGCCGAGTGTACTGGTCTCATTCGTTTAGCTGCAGCCTACCCGGTGCCTGCTCAGAAAGCCATAATTTACAAGACAATGGTCAGATCAAAGGTGGAGTATTCTAGCATAGCATGGCATGAAGCAACTCTTGCGTCACTGTAAAAAGATAGATATA